>NW_012117254.1:1546920-1587346 GCF_000951035.1 Colobus angolensis palliatus
TCCGCCGCCGGCCGCTTTAGCTCGCGGCCAAGTTCATGCTGGCGGCGCTGCAGTGGCGGCCTCAATCTGCTCGCTCCATTCCCACCGCCCGGCTCCGCGCCGCGCGCCCGGAAGGTGGAGTTTCGGGGGTTTAAGTTACTGATAGGCATTTCTCACTGCTGTGTCACTCGGGGAGGAGGAGACACGCACGCCGCACATTCACACACCCTCACACTCACGGCGACGAGCGGCTCCGGCCTTAAAGGGGAAGCCGCGCTGCCCTGCCCGCGACCCCACCAGCCCCAAGCCTGGAAACTCAAGGTTTCCACGCCGGGATGGGGCGGCGGGCATCCAAAGCGCTGCGGCCGCCCAAGTGGCCTCCCAGGCCCTCCCACCAGTCTTTAGAGGAGAAAGCGGCCGCAGGCTGGCTTCGCTGTTGCTGCCTCATTTCTCCAGTCGGCTCGAACCAGGGCATCTGGGGAGGGATCCGAGGGGCGGAAGGGGCATCGGTGCACTCACCTTGGCTGCTCCGCACTCAGTGGAGGGTGGTCTGTGCCCTCGGTGTCAGCTGGCTTGCCTAGGCGGTGCGCTGGTGGGAAGAGGCGACAGCAGGGTTACCGGAGCGCCTCCAGCAGACAGAGCCCGCCGGAGGGCCGCAGTCGGGGCCCGGCGCGCTCGGGAAACCCGCACACGGAAGGTAGACTTTCCGCGTCTGGGGAAAGCGAGCTGGTGAGCCGTGAGTGGCCGGGACACACGAAGAGCGAGCACGGAGAGCCGAAAGCCACCGGTCACCAGTGACAGGGCGAGAGAGTGCTCAGGACCGAGAGACCAAGAGAGACAGGAGACCGCACGAGACACAGAGAAGGCAGAGACTGAGAGACAGATATCGAGAGAGGCACCGGCGGAGATAGAGGTAGAGACACGATGGAGGGAGAGGAGAGGAGAAAAGAGGAAAGGAGAAGAGAGGAGAGGAGAGGAGAGGAGAGGAGAGGAGGAAAGAAGGAGAGGAGGAGAGAAGGAGAGGAGGAGAGAAGGAGAGGAGGAGAGGGACCAGAGAACAAGAGAGCTTGCAAGAGGAATGACAGATCCCTGGAGGACCCTGAAGTGTCACAGGGACGGGAGTCTCATCACAAAGTAGCCTATTCAGTCCCCATCCCCCTTCCCATTTTCACCAGAGCCTGTCCCTAGGGCTAGCGGCCAGGCCCTTCTCCTCCCCTCGCCCGGGGAGGGGCACTCACCTGCAGTGGGTGGCTACTGGGTGGGTAGCGCCAGTCCCTCCACCCACGCATCCGCTCACCAGCTAGCGCCCTGACTGCCAAACAGACCCGCTGTGGCAGCAGCGGGGACCAGGGCTCTCAGGTGGCAGTTAGGGAGCTGCACCCGCCCCATCCCGGCCGAGTGCCCCACTCCCCACTTCGCACTCCCCCACTCTCAGCGCGGACGCTGTCGGCCTCGCCCTCCAGTACGCTTAGCTCAGAGTCCAAGCTCGCTGGCCAGTCTCCCGTTTCACTGGACCAGGGCACGCTATGCTCCCGCCCAAGCTAGGCTGGATTGGCTCCCTCCGCAGTTATCCCAAGACAGACACCTGCGGCTTCTGCAGGAACATAGGTTCCTTGGGAACTGCCGGGCGGGCCAGCGCGCCCTGTCCACCATCTGCCCTGGCGCCGAGTCCAGCGACTCCCCTCCCACCTATCCCACTTCCCGGGTATTTGGCTGCACCCCTTCCCCAGGTTCCCCTCCCCGGGTGCTTTTCCTAACCTGGACTTCTCCAGCCGATGGCAGCTGCAGGGGCTGAGCACAGCCCGGGAACGCCGCGTCGGCTCCGACAGCAGCAGCGCTCAGCTCCTGTCCGCACCTCTGAGTAGCAACCTGTCACCAACACATCTGGTCACGCTCAGCGGAGCCGCAGGCCACGAATAAAGGGGTGGGCCCGCCGCCCACTAGGCCCCTCCTTCCCTCCACGCCCACGCTCTCGGCCCTCGGAAAGCGCTGGGGCCACCTCCGAGAACCCAGCGAGATCCCTTCGTGGGCTACGTAGGCGCAGTGAGGCTGGGCAATTGCCTCCTAGCGTTTCACGAAGTTACCTGGAGGAAGAGCGGCGTCCAGGCCCAACTGCGAGACTCATTCAGGGGCTGTGGCTTCGCAGCCCCGGCGCTGCCGGGATGCGCCCGGCCCAGTGGGGCCGGGCTGGGAGTCCACAGTTCCGCAGGGCAGTTGTGAAGGAATCCACCTTGTCTGGGTCCAGTACTGTCTGCTCGGCAAAGGGCAAGCAGCCAGAAGAGGTTATTGCTCTCTGGTGACTGAACCTTACCTTCAAGGCCCTGCAGGGAGAGATAGAGTCATCTCAGGGCTGCCAGTGCCCCGGTAGAACTGCGAGAGTGCGGGAGTCCTTTGAAGGAAATCTGATTAAACAAAGCTGAATGGGAGATGGCAATGCCTATCACAGAGCATTGGCAGGATGCTTTTAAAATTCTATCTGCAACCTCAGAGTGAACTAGCCAAGGAGAGGGAAGGTGGGTTTCTGTTCCCAGCACCTCCACTCAACCCTCGGATCACTTGCTCTCATCTTCCTCAGTGGGACAAATGATGCCCATTTCCCCAGAGCATCCTAAGAAGCCTGTAATATCACAGCCACATGTCTGTGAGATGACTAACCGCCTGCTTGGCACCAGCACCTGGATGGCCACTAGAAATCGCAAACTCCACGTAACTTCACTGAACTGAGTTCCTGATCATCCTCTAAGTGTGCAGTGCCCATAGTCTTCTACCTCAGTTCATGGCTACACCATCCTTCATCTTGCCCAGGCAGAAGGCCCTGGAATCCTCCCGATTCTTCTCTCTTGCTCACATCTCACAGCCAGTCCAGTATTCAATTCTGTCATCTGTATCATCAAAATGTATCCACAGTGTCAGTCTGCTCATCCATTGCTCCCTGGGGGTACCAGCCAGCAGCCTCTCCCCTCAGGATTACTCCAGTAGCTGCCGCACAGACTGCCTTCATTCCTCCCTCCCTTCAACCCTCTCTTTGCAGTCTATTCCCCAATCTCTGTGACAAAGCCCATAGTGACTCCCCATTGCACTCAAAGTAGAACTGAAGTGCTTCTAGTGGCCTCTGGGGCCCTTCAGACATGTCCCTCCCCTTTCTCAATGATGTCATCTCCCCTCCACTCACTCTGCTTCAGCCACACAGACCTCCCAACTCTTCCTCAACACATAGATACATTCCTGCTTTACTTAGGACGTTTGCTTTAGCTGTTCCCTTGGGCTGGAATTCACTTCCCCAGATATCTATGGGCTGGCTCCCTCATTTCCTTTAGTCTTGACACAAATGTCACCTGGCCACCCTATGTAACATTTCAAAGCCCCACGCCCATCTCTGGCACTTCCTCTCTCCTTCCCAGCTTTGTTTTCTCTTTAGCGCTTACCGCTAGCTGACCTCCTCTATAGGTTAGATCCCAAGAGGGTAGCAGTCAGCGTCTGTTTTGTTCACTGCTGTCTTCCCAGCTCCCAGCACGGTGCCTGGCATGGAGTATCTGTTCAATGAATGTTAGTAGATTCTGCTTTCCTGGAACTTTTCAGGAAACTCTGGGGACCACTGCACTATACACACCCACTGGAAAAGGGGCCCATAGATGTCATCACATTTGAAGGTGATTCATGACCTAAACAAAGGTTAAGAAGGCTGGAGGGCAGGCAGAGAGCTTTGTGCTAATGACAGGAAACCAACCTCAGGTCATGTCACCAAGGGGCAGTGTGGCCCGCATGCACTGGTGGCAGTCTTACAGGTGGTCACCGAGGTACAGAGAGTGATTCCTTCAGTTACTGGTGGAAAGAGGTTTCCTTGTGGTTGTCACCTTGGGTATCCCAATGTTGACGGACAAATGGGAGAGGAGGCCAGGACAGAGGGCTTTCTCTTCACTGAGTAGACTAGCTGTGAGAGCCAGGGCGGGCCCCTTTTTCACCCAAAATGCAAGACTAAGTCTGGAGCTCAGCAGCACATCTTCCTCCATTAACGTAGGACTAGCTTGTGCTTTACCTGCAGGGTCTGTGTCCCCAGCGAGGTGTTGATCATCATGTCCATGTTCTAGATGAGGAAATCAGACACTCAGAGAGGTGGAGGCATGTATCCAGGGGCACATAGCCCATAAGTGGTAGAGCAGTAAAGCAATTGGGCCTCAAAGCTTGGGCCATTTCCACTTGCTATGTGGCCACCCATGTTTAGTGTGTGCAGTCCTGGCCTGTGGGTCCAAGCAATGAAAAGAATACCATGGGGTCTCAAGGAGCTGTCCTTCTCCTAGGGGAACTCCTGGTCCTTTTGCTGAGCGGTTGCTAAACAAAAAGTTGGGCTTAGGCTATTGGGCTCCAGAGATACCATGCCGAGGCTAATATGAGCCCTGTCTTTGCTCTGACCCAAACCTGGAGCTCAATGGATTTGAAAAATAAAATCACCAGCTACCTGTCATTTATAGTCATATTCCTGTGAACAGATGCCAAGTTTTCCCAAGTTCATCTGACAAATGCTGGGACTTAACTGGGCAGCCTCTGGAATTCTGGGTGTGGCCTGCGCAGGTAGGGGCCCATGGAGAACACACATGCTGACTGGAAAGAGGAAACACACATCCAGTGGCTCTATTTCTCATTACTCCCATACTCAAAAGCCTCCTGGGGCTTTCTACTGCCGACAGCACTAAATCCCAATATCTCAGCTTGACATGCAAGGCCCTCCATAGTGAGCACCTGTCTCTATTTACTTCTAGATTCTTCTCTTGGTACTTTCACACATGCACCTGGGTCTCCTGCTTGTCTGGACTGCTGACTGGACACCTAACAATTCTTGGTTCTTCCCACTTCTGCCCCTTTGCTCATATATTTCCCATGCCAGCTCTCCTTTCAAAATCTTGCCTGGGCTGGGCACAGTGTATCACGCCTGTAATCCCAGCACTTTGGGAAGCCAAGGAGGGAGAATCCTTTGAGCCCAGGAGTTTGAGGCCCACCTGGGCAAGAAAGTGAGATCCCATCTCTATTAAAAAAAAAAAAAAAATCCTGCCTGGCCTTCAAGGCCCATCTCAAAGGCCTTCTCCTCAATGAAGCTTGTCCTGAGTCCCATCACAGCACAGGTGCCCTCCCTCCTTTGGGTATCCTCGGCCCTAGCTCTCCTTTTCTGACACCGTAGGCCTTTGTCCTCAGTTCTTCTTTATTTCACAGTTTAACAGTGCCTTTCAGGGGTTTCCCCAAAGCCTCCCTGATGGACTCATGGCTAATCCTCAGCTGCAGTGGGTGTGTGTGTTGGGGGTTGTTCAGGGTACCCTCTGGATGGCAGAATACGAATCCAGAGAGAGGGAGTGAGATGATGGATGTGGCCAGCACCTTCTGGCATCCCCCACTTCACCTCTAATGCTCAGAAGCCATTGGCTGTGCCCAAATGGAGGCCACCACGTTCACCTGCTCCCTTGGCTCCCAGCCCCCTACAGCCATGCCTCACTCAGCCAGGCAGACACCACACCCCAGTCCCTCAGCAAAACCAGAGATCCCCACTCCCCAGACTCTGGAGCTCTAGGCTCCTGGGGCATTGGCTCAGGGCTTGTGGACTACTCATCTGCATAGAGTTGTAGCCCCAGGGAACCTGAGTTCTCTGACCACAGCTTGCTGGAAGCCACAACCAACAGGAACACAGGAATGAGGACGGTCAAGTGCCCTTGGGAAGGCCTAGGGTGGCGACTACCCCATGCAGAGGAAGTGCAGGGAACTTGATCTGGCAGGCAAAAGGCACTGGTGTACACCCAGATTCTGCTGTCTCCAAGCTGTACAATCTCCTGAGCCTCACAGGTCTCATTTGCAAAATGGAGTCACAGTAGTAATCGCCTTATTGGTGTGTAGTCAGGGTTTTAGTTCTGTCATGGACAGGACCACCCTAATCAAGGTGTCTACCCCATAAGTCATCAGCCCTCAGAGAAGAGGATGCTGTCGTGATTGTTATCCTACATACCCTAAAAGAAAGAGGCAGACAGCCTTGAACCTAACCAAATGAAAAGTATTTGGACAAAAGTTCAGGTCTTGCACGTACGTTCAAAACATCTTGTGATATTGAACACTCTGGAAGTGCTTGATATGTCTGGCCAAAAAAGAGATGAGTCCGTGTCAGGTGAGGAAACAGATTGGGGCACTCACAGAGGACACATTGGCATTTTGCCCCGGTGGGGCAGAGGAGAGCCACTGGGAAGCAAGTTGACTTATTTCTTTTTGCTGTGTTCCTAAACAATTTTAATATTCATGGGGATGTTGAAGAAACACAATAGAAACAATGGGAAATTGTTAAAATATTGATCGTAATTTCCTTGCGACTTCACTGATTTAAAATACAGGAACCTTTAAGGAAAAAAAAAAAAAAAGCCCTCATTAGCAAGCAAGCAGTTAATTAAGGTCCTGTAGAATGGTTTGCATTGATTTCATCATGAAACCAGAAAACTGTGTCTACAAGTCAATCTTTCCCTCCGTAGCTTCTTACTTACCATGAATGCTGTTTCCAAAATGCCATAGGTAATGCTACCAAAGCCTAGATAAGGATAGGAAATGGTCATTTAAACAGAGATGGATAAACAGTTTAGGGAATTAGTGTAAATCCAGATGGCTGCCAGTTTCCCGCTTGCACCATGCATAGGACTGAAAGACATTGTCAAAGCTCTTATATAGAAGAAAGTATGCAGATGGCATGCTAATTATTACTCTTCATGCAATGGCATTATTTTCCAACAGAAAAGGCACAACTCAGGACCCACATGGGAAGAGGCTCTACCCGCTGTTCTAGGACCCTTCAGACCATTTGCAATTTTGTGACTTAAAAAGCGAAAACGACACAACTCTGGCCTATGTCTGTCCTAGCAACCATCTAGGCTGCTGCTGCACCATCATCACAATCATTCTCAAGGTTAATGTGACCTAAAGCCAGGAAACCAGCTGGGCCCACCGTCGGGCAGGCACACTCTCCAGGACGTCTGGAGAAAACCAGACAATGTGCTCCAGGTGACCTGGGTTTAGAAAGCACAATCATATAAGCAATAAAAGCAACTAAAGCTCGAGGGCACACCTATTATGTGGTGGGCCCTGTGCTTAACATCTATGAGCTCAATGAAGCCTTGTAAAAACAAATTTCAGGGCTAAGTGAACTGAGGCTCAGAGAGGTTAAGCAATTTTTCTGAGATCACACAGTTACTCACTGTGGAACCAAGATTTGAATGTCCTAGGCAGTCTGGAACTGAGAGGCCTCAAGAGTATCCTATTAACATAAAGCTCAGCAGGGAGGAGGGAAGTAACATGTACTTCACACATGGCTAGCTCTGTGCCTGGTGTTTCGCTACCTGGCTTGCATCACCTTGTGAGAAAGGATGGTTACATTTTCAGAAATCTTGTCAACCTGTCGATGACACGTTGGTAGCCTGAAATTGGCAATTGTGGGAATAGGCACACCGCCAAAATGGGCAAACGCTACAAATCAGGGCTGGTTGTTAAATATTTACTAACATACCATTGCACCACAGGTGTTAGAGTCAGACTGCCTGGTCCAACTCCTGGCCCCAGCACTTACTGGGTGGCCTGGGGCAAGTTTCCTAATTTGTAAAATGGAGACAACAATAGTGCCCACCTCATCAGGTTGTTGCAATCATTAATTAATCCATGTGTATTACCTGGCACAGCATAAGTAATCAATTCACTTTAGTTGTAAACATAAGTATACTGCAACTACTACTACTACTACTTATTATTATCATCATCATCATCATCATCATCATCATTATATTTAGGCAGCCATTCACTTTCATCTAGAGTACAGCAACCATGTCCTAACTGGTCTCCTTTCCTCCAGTCTTGTCCTCTCCAGTACATTCTCCTCACAGCCACTAGTGTAAATTTCCCAAATACAGATCCTTCCTTGCTTAAACTATTTCCTTGACTCCCTCTAACCCTGAAGGCTAAAGTCCTACCTCCTTTGCTTAGGATATGTGGTCTACCTGACCTGACCCTTCTCCAAAATACCAAAATCTATCATAGTTTGTTAGGGCTGCCATAACAAAGTGCTACAACTGAGGGGGCTTAAACAACAGACATGTCTTGTCTCGTAGTTCTAGAGGCCAGAAGTCTGAAATCAAGGTGTGTCAGCAGAGTTTCTTCTGAGAGCTGTGAGGGAAGGATCTGTCTTAGGCCTTTCTCCTTGGCTTTAGATGGCCATCTTCTCCTTGTGTCTCTTCACACTGTCTTCCTTCAATGCATACCTCTATGTCCAAATTTCTCTCTTTAGAGAGAATAGAACAATAGAACAATAGAACACCTGTTATATTGAATTAGGGCCCCACCCTACTCCAGTATAACCGCATCTTAACTAATTTCATCTGCAATCGCCCTATTTCCAAATAAGGTCACATTTTGAGATACCGGAGGTTGAGACTTCAACATACAACTTCAACTTGGTACTTCGAGATACTGGAGGTTGGGACTTCAACATACAAATTTGGTGGGAGGACACAATTCAGCCAGTAACAGTCTGCCCTCTGGCCCCCAAAAATTCACATCTTTCTCATGCAAAAGACAGTCACTCCATCTCCACACCCCCTAAAGCCTTAGCCCAGTCCAGCACCAACTCTCAGTTCATAATCTTATCTAAACATCATTTAAATTAGATATGGGTGAAACTGGGGGTATAATTTATCTTGGAGCCATGTTTCTCTCCATCTGTGTACCTGTGAAACCAGGCAACAAGTTCTCTGCTTCCAAAATGTCATGGTGGGACAAGCAGAAGACAGACATTCCCATTCCAAGAAGGAGGAATTGAAAGGGAAAAAAGGAGTCGCGGATCCTGAGAAAGTCTGAAAACTAGCAGCACAAATTCCATTTGATTCATTTGATTTTAAGGCTTGAGGATAATCCTCTTTGGCTTGAAGCTCTGTCCTCTGGGTTCACCCCTGAGCCTTTACAAAGACAGCTCAAGTGGTGGACAGAGCAACTAAGTCATTGTTCTGCAAAACACTGTTCTTTCACACCTCCATGCTGTGTACTCAGTTGTTCCCTTCAGGCAGCAGGAGGCTCTCCTTTCCCCTGGTCAGTTGGGGTACTCCTCTGAAGCTATTAAGCTTCAGTTGAAGCCTAAGGTCCTTGTTTGTGAGGCCCTCTTTGACTCCCTCCTCCCTGAGGCCCAGGAAATGGAGCTGCCCCATTTGTGTAAAGCACCTCTAGCATCTGAGCTGACTCTACTGCAGCCGTTATTACCTTGGCTTGTAACTGTTGATTTACCCGTTTTCTCAGTAGACTATGAACTACTTGATTGATATTAGGCACAAGTTTTCATTTTTGTCATGTCTTTGCAGAATGGCATTGGGCACAGATCGAGTGTGCAATATATAAATGTCTGTTTCTGTGATATCAAATGCACAAAGGAGCCTTTTCTGAATACCTACTGTGTGCAGAGCATTGGACTTGGGCTATACACTCTTGGAGAGAGCAGAGGCAGGGACAAACTCTCTCACATTCATCATTAGAGACAACATATGTACCATACTTGAGAGCTGGAAGGGCCTTAGCAGCAGGTGCCGACACCTGACTTATTAACTCATTGATTGGATCATTACACCAACTCTGTGAGATATAACACAGGGCAGTGTAAAGGCAAGCAATCAGGAGCCAACCTGCTTTGAATCCAGGCTTTGCCTGTTACCAGCTATGTGACCTTGGGCAGCTTACTTACCCACTCTGTGTTTTGGTTTCCTTATCTGTAAAATGGGACTAGCAGTGGCACTTACCTCATAGGTTGGTGTGAGGATTTAGTCAGTGAACATCTTTCAGATGTTAGCTATTATTCAGATATAGCCAGGGTCTAACTAAGTATCCTAGAACCTGCTGCTGCTGCTGCTGAAAAATGCTTGCTGAGGGCAAAACATGCTTAACTGCTGAGCGTCAGGGCTGGGCAAAATAAGTCCTAAGGGCCCCTCCGGTTCTCCTGTGAAGTGCTCCTGTCCTGTAGGTGAAATGACTTCAGTGCACCAACAAGCAACAGGTACGTAAGTACAAATAAATATGTGCATGTGGGAAGAGGGTAGGCCCCTGAAGAGCTAGGGACGCCCCATGTCAGGTGGTGGCAGCCCCATAAACAAGATCCTGGGTTCTTGGCCCCATCCTGCAAGTGGCCCACTGTGGGACCTGGGACAAGCTCTTTTCCCTTTCTGGGCTTGAATTTCTGGCTCTCTCACAAGCTTGGACCTCCCATTTCTAGCATTTTCTAGGGAGCTCCCCTCACTTGCCCTGGTAGCCAGGAGACCAGTCCTGGACTGTGGGTGGTCGCCAGTTGTGCTGGCGCTATAGCTATGCCTCCAACCCTGCCTCACGGCCCCATAGCATATCTGCCAGCAGAGAAACCCTGCTCCCTTAAGGACTGAGTGCAGATGCCACTCAGTGAAATTAGAGTAACAAAACCAAAGGAAGGAAGGCAAGGAAGTGGCTTGCTGCTTTTCTGTATAAGCTAGGGTATTTATCTCCCAGGCCCTTTCTCCTGAACTCAGAAGCAGGTGAGGCTAGAGATGCTTTCCTCCCTGAGTGCATGCTGCCTGGGTACCTCATTACTCCCTTAATGCCTCAGGACCTGAGATGCAGAGTGGCCCTCTTGCTCCTGGGATGCTGCTCAAGGCACTTCCAAGGTGGTACTATATGGGGAATTACGGTATTAGGCAGTTGCCAGGAGGAAGAGAGTGTGTGCCTTACAAGGGACTGAAATGTCCCTGCTGTTCAGAGAAAGGAGATTCACAGAATAAGGCAAAATCGATGCCTTTTGCAGCAGCCAAATTTCCATCTCATTGCTGTGTTCTGGAAACGTGATGCCCAGAGCTGGATCACACAGGCTGGTGTCACGTTGCATCAGTGGCAAAACAAATGGCTTTAGTAATAAAATCCCATGGACCTAGTGGCAGATGCCTGACTGGCTAGGAGGGCCGTGGTGCCTGGCTTTAGAACTGTGGAAGTCCAAGAAAGATAGACATGGTGTTACACTGACCCTTGCAGTGGGCATCTAGAAGCTTCCTACAGGTAGCCATGCAGTGCTCAACATCCTTCCTGTCTGTAGCCCTGCCCCACAGAAACCATCCTTCCCAGAACGTGCCATTGCCCATGTTATTGCCCTGGTCTATCTGTGAAACCGCAGTCCCACACTGGCTTCACATTCCTGGACAGTGAATGTGGCAGCGCGCCACCCTACAGGCTCCACTCTGCCATGCCACTCCGTAGGCCCAGTGACTCTAGGAGAATCAGAGAAGAAGACTCAAGAAGCTTTGCAACCCTTAGCAGACGCTGGGAAAATCAGAGCAGAAGCCTCGAGAAGCTTCCGTAACCCTAAGCAGCTGAGAACACCAGGGGCCACGTTTTTCCATAGTAGGGTAAATGGCAAGCAGAACATTTCCTACCCTTGATGGAGGCCAGAACTAACTGTCCCCTGTCAAACTCCATGCCAACTCCTTCTCTCCGCTCAGGGCTTGTTCCTGCTAATGAAATCGCCATTCTGCCAGTGTAACATTACTTAGCGATTTATTAGTGATTATTGATTTTCAATTGTGGTTTCCAGGGGCTGTGGGATGGAGCAAATCGAAGGCATTCTGCCTGTAGATCTACATCCATTTGCTTGAGGCCACGGGCTCAGATGGCAGGTAGCTCATCCATTGCCGAAAACACCAGGAGAGGAAACCAGCGCTACTTCCTGCTCCTCAGTTTCCACTCACTGTCCCCTGAAAAGCCCTCCATCCCACTTCCCCCAAAACCCCAGTTGCAGATGGGAGCACATGGGGTTTTAAGTGGATGCTTTTATGATTTTTTATAAATGGCCCTGACTGGATCCTGTTCCCACCTCCTAGGACTCACCCTGCCTCTTTGCTCCCCAGAGGCCTCCCTCCTTTTATCTCTCTTAAAGGATTCCCATTTCTTCCTAATGGTCCATTGTCCCTCAGCATGGAAAATGGTGACCTCCCTACCCCAGCAGGAAGCAGGAGCCTTTGGGCCAGTTGTCTGTATTATCTTGTGGCCTTGGGCCTTTTTTTTACCACCAGGCTCCTGGGCCTGGAAGGAATCTTAAAGTGAGGTTGTTCAACTCCTTTCCCAGCCCTGTCTGTGATTCCCAGATCCAGCCTCCAATGTGAGAAGGAATGGGCACTCATACATTCTCTCCTAAGCGTCTCCTGAGCACCTTCCTCCAGTACCATACTAGTTGCAGAAGAAAGATCTATACAAAAAAAAAGGAAGGTCTACCAGAAACCTCTTATATATTAAATGACATCTGCTTAGTCTTGTCTGTCTCTTATTCCTGCCACCTCTGAAGCACCCAGTTCTTTCTGTGTGGTCTCCAACAAACTTCATGCAGGTACAGTTTGATAGCATGTCACTTCAGGCTTACACCCCATGCCTCTACCTGACCTTCTTTTTTGACATTGGCATAGAATGTCAGGGGAACTTGCTTTGCATGTGTACACAGAGGGGAGTTAGGATTCTATGGAGTGAAACTTTGGCCAATGAGGAAAGGAGGTGATGGATAACTGATTCCCTTATTTTCCCCCAGTTCTGAGACACAGTTCATTTGGCTTCTCAGGGGGTTATATGGCATCAAGCAATCAGTCACAAGTTATAGCGGGCAATTAGATATAATATCCTTGTTTTGGCTCTTCTTCCTTTGCTAATTTCCATTTCATCCCTTACTCCTGTTCTTGGGATCACATTCCCCAATAAAGGTACTCACATATAAGCTGATGTCTTAGGCTCTGCTTTCCAGGGAACCAGATGTTGCTAGTAGGAAAGGTTTTACAAATCCTAAGGACATAATTATAGAACTGGATCTCTTACCAGTGAGATGAGAATAAGAACCCCATTTCTGGTGAAAAGAGGGAGCTGTGATGAGCCCCGGCATGCAGTGGCATCACAGTTATTTGCTTTCACCTGTGTAACATGTGGTTATGTGGTAATTGTGACCCTTGACTAGCACGGGGACAATGGTAATTGTAAGGATTTGAGGGTTGCTTGGCTTTTGTTACTTTGGGAACTTTGCAGTAAAGAAAATGACAGGCTTGGGTCAGCCAACCATTAATTTAAAACACTCTGTGAAGGCTAGAGGGCCTCTATGGATGTTTATAAAAGGATCCTTATTTCCTGCCGTGGCAGGGCAGGCCATGCTGAAAATCAGACCCAGCACCAAATTGTAAGATTAGTATGCCACAAAGAAGATTGAATGGCAGCCTGAATAGTTTTCTGTATCAAGACCCTGACAGAAAAACAGTGAGACCTTGACACCTAGGATGTAAATATTTGGATAGATAACTGTGAGAACTTGAACTCCCATATTTTCCAGAAGCCTCCATGCTGGCAGCTCTTTTCTTTTTGCCAGAGAAAAGCAGCTTGTTCTTGTGTGGAGATCCTGTAATGATGTCACCTGATGCAGGTGTCTTACCATACAATGTTTTTCCTCCTTAAGACCTGCCTCCACTATCCCTTATTGCCTCCAGACTGATATCTGTGGCACCATAGACCATCAATTTCTTCATTAATCCTCTTGAATTAAGTCTTTGCAAAAATTGCAGTTGGCCACCACCTTGAAGGGGCCTCTGAGACAGATTGATCTGGGATCTCACCTGTCTCAAGGAAGAAGTGAGAGCATTTTGTTTCCCGAAACATGGAGGCTCCATATTGCAACATGGGAGCTGAGTATAATGGAGGATACAAGCAAACCTGAGTGGTACAAGGGATGGACTGTATCAAACACCTTTAATGTCCCACTTTAAGTCCTCTTGGCCTCACTTGACCCTTAGTTCAGCCACTGCTGTGACAACTGGTTCTGTGAAGATTCTGAATACTTCCATGCCAATGCAACCTGCCAATGCCTTGCAATGCTGGCTTCTCCTCTCCTTCCCTTGGGCATCTCTGATGCCAGCATGGGAACTCTCACTGCACCCACGTATGTGTACCCTGGCATTTGGGGGCTTTTACATCCCATAAGATGATTGCCTCTCTTTTTCTTCCCCCATGGATGATCCCAAGATGCATTTCGTATGGTTTCTTAGGTAGCCCTGGAAATTCAAGTAGCCACTTGCCTTTCATGGAGGGCAACTTGATAAACAAATTCTTATATTGGCTTTTTCTCCTATGCATTGCTCCCCTGCCTCTCACTTCTGCTTTCTTGGCAAAAGAAATATTCACACATAAGCTGTTGTCTCCAATTCTACTGTCTGAGGAGTGCAGGCTAAGAGAGTAGGCACATGCCTACCCTCACTGAGTTTCCAGTCTGGCTGGGGAAACAAACACGGGGTATTTATAAACCTATATAATGTGTACCATACAGGACTGTGCCCAGTGCAGCAGGAGTGAAGGAGATCATAGGAATTCTAAGTAATCTGGAGGGAGGGTTCCCTTAAGCTGTGATGGCTTTGCTGATATGTGAAGCATAGGTAGAAGGTTAGTCAGGAGAAAGGAGTGTGGACCAGTGTTTTTGTGGGGCAGGTATATTTACAGGGTGGAGAGGAGAAGGGGATGCACCAAAAATTGCTGGATGCTTCAGCGTTGTAAGCAGGGGTTGGGGTGGTTTGGGGGAAGTAGAGGCAGCCAGAGCAGAGCACTCTTTCTAGATGAAGTGAGGTCCTGGAGGAAATAAGGCAGGATGGGGTCCAGGACCACAGGAATAAATCAGCTTTCCACAGAGGAACGAGTAATCCTTCTTCTTTTGAGATTGAAGCCGAAGAAGAAAGAGGGAAGGAAAGTGTGTAGGGATTTTGAGGTGGGGAGGACCCTGAAAGACTCTTCTCTGCAAAGCCTGAGCTGAGCCTGCTGCTGGCAGAGTAAGGGTGGGGCTGAGGCTGGAGGAGGCTTGTGGGGAAGGCACAGGACAGCTGCTAGGTGGGGGGTGGGGAATTCCAGAGCGATTGAGTTGGCTGACTGAGCTCTGTCTGCCATACCTGCTTGCAGGCTTTGCATAGAGGAGAGCCTGGGGCAAATTTGTTGAAAGGAGAGCTGGTTTGCTAATCACACCTGAATTGCTGTGAGTTCACACTTACCCTCCACTTGACCCACACTTGCCTTTCCTTTGTACTGCCTTCTCCACTGTCTCAAATGAACCCACTTTCCCATCCCCAAGCCTTTAGCCCCCTCTGCAAGGAACAACTGGTCTTAGATCCCCCCAAGCCACAACCCACATTCTTCAAATCGCAATTCAAAGCCCCACCTCCAAGAAGCTATCTTTGTGGTTAATACCGACCATTCTCGAACCCCTCAGCAGAAGCCCCAAACTTGCCCTCTTGTCCAATGCACTCCTATAACTGCTTTTGCCTTCTGAATTTAGCCAGGTCTGGGAGACAACTAGCATCTGTCTCATGGCCCTGTGAGAATGACAGCTCTGAAGGGCAGGGAGGGACTGAGCCCACCTTCCACTCCTGCCCCTGCTTGCGCTAGACAAATAGGAAGTCTCCAGACATTTTTGGCACTCAAAGAGGGTCAGAGGTAAGGCCCTCCCAGGAGTCCCAAGACCATTCCAGGGATTCTTGAGTCAAGCTCAGACACTCGCTCCTAGGAAGCCCAGAGAGGCTTCAATTTATCTATGAGACCCTTGGATTTGAGTGCAGAATATTGTATGTGCATATGCATGCATGCGTGCAGGTGCACTTCTGTGTATTTTTCTGGGTAGAAGTTCCTTAACTTTTATCTGCTCTTTAAAATACATCTATAATCTTCAAATAAC
The DNA here is from genome assembly GCF_000951035.1 of Colobus angolensis palliatus. Classification (NCBI taxonomy): domain Eukaryota; kingdom Metazoa; phylum Chordata; class Mammalia; order Primates; family Cercopithecidae; genus Colobus; species Colobus angolensis. The sequence continues at coordinate 1,562,639 of NW_012117254.1, forward strand.
CCAGATCCTCTGCTGCAAACCTTTCTTGGTGGACAGTAGCCTACAGTTGGCCTACACTCTCTATTCTGTGTGCAGTACTGGGAGGAATCACTGCATAGCTCATCTGCCGTCAGAGTGTCAAATTCAGACATTCAAATGGTTGCTACACCAAAGTCCCCGGGCTACTGGCAAGGGTGTTGTGGTTATTTGTACTCAGCCAGAATCCAGTCTGTAAGCCATAGCATCTCTCAACATCCCAGTGAATGAATGACAATTAAGAGCCATCCACGTTTATGAATCTTGTGGAAATTAATAAACCTGTTGGTTCTGGAAGGCCTTTTAAAGTCCATCGAGTTCAGTATTTCCAGAAATGTGTTATAAGGAACATGAGTTTTGCCAGATGTGAATAACTTTTCCAAGGAAAAAGATTCAGAGATCAAAAATAACTTGGGAGCTTTGGGGCTGAACAACACTAAGTAGTTCTCTTTCTAGTAGGACTTATCGGAGCCTTTATTATGTTATTTGCTTTGAATTTTCAGGAAGAAGATAAAATGAACAGTGTTTCCCAACTCTATTTCAAGTGCTATGAAATTCATTCACAGAGTATCTGGGCAGAAGCAGAGTTCCAAAGAGGGCTCTAATCCACAGGTCTAATTTGACCCCCTCCTTTTACAAAGGAAAAGATGAAGCCCCAGAGAAGTAAAAGGTCTTGCAGCCCAAGGTCATCTACAAAACTATTCAGTTATTAAAGGCAGCTGTAAGGTTGTTGGCTGGGGTGGGATGGGAGGATGCAGACCAAAGAACAAATAGGCTGCCTTAGTTGGTAGTGAGATCCCTGTGTAGCCCTGGAAGATTGAATAAGGGCCAAGTATCCCTCAGCAGGGGTGTCATCTAGGATCTTGCCACCAAAATGGTGGTCCAGGGACCAGCCATGTCACCATTCTCTATGAGCTTGTCAGAATCTCAGAAACTCAGACTCCTCCCCTGACCTATCAACTCAGAATATGCACTCAAACAAGCTGGCCGGAGGATTCGGTGGCATATTCAAGTGAGAGATGATGGGGCCCTGTGGGTCACTTATTTGTAGTCTTCTGTTGGCCAGATTTGGATTGGAAACCATTTCCTGAGATTCAGGAAGTTCTCTTCACCCCCTACCTAAGCAACGAACTCTCTGGATACATGAGCACCCTTGGGGATAAGTGGAGAGTGGGGGCACTATCACTCTTTCCTAACTCCCTGCCCTGCCCAAGCTGCTAGTTTATTTGACGGTCACTTGTGTAGTACTTACTTAGGTGCCTGATGCCATCCAAAGCACTTTATACTAGCTCACTGCATCAGGCAGGATTTTCCAGATAACTGAGCCAGTAGGAAATATATATAGTTGAGCCTTGAACAACGCATGGGCTAGGGGTGCCAATCCTTGTGCAGTCAGAAATCCATGTATAACTTTTGACTCCCCCGCATACTTAACTACTAATGTGCTACTGTGGACTGGAAACCTTACTGATAATGTAAACAGTCAATCAACATCATGTTTTGTATATTATATGTATTATATACTGCATTCTTACAGTATAGTAAGCTAGAGAAAAGAAAAGATCATTAAGAAAATCATAAGCAAGAGGAAATATATTTACTAGTCATTAAATGGAAGTGGATCATCATAAAGGTCTTCATTCTCATCATCACATTGAGTAAGATAAGAAGGAGAAGAAAGAGAGGGGTCTTGCTGTCTTGGGGTAGCAGAAGTGGAAGAAACTCCACGTATAAGCGGACGGCTCAGTTCAGACCTGTTCAAGGGTCACCTGGACATATATATGTGATGGAATTGGTTTGTGCAATTTTGGGGCTGACAAGTCTGAAATGTGCAGGGCAGATCAGCAGACTGGAGACTCAAGCAGGAGTTGACACTGCAGTCCTGGGGTAGAATTTTCTCTTCTCTGGGAAACCTCAGTCTTTGCTCTTCAAGCCTCTGGGCTGATTGTGTGAGGCCCACCCACATCATCCAGGATTGGTCATCTTCTTTACTTCAAGTCCACTTGTAGATTGTCAACGGCAACTGCAAAATGCCTCCATATTAACAATTCGGCTGGTGTTTGATGGAGTCAGTAGGGGCTAGAGCATAGACCAAGTGAGACATAAACCTGACCATCACACTCATTTTGGCATTTCAGAAATTCTACAATTAGCTCCATTTTGCTTTTGAGGAAACTGAGATGCCACAGAATACGTAACACACCCAAGAGCAGCCACGCAGTCAGTGACAGAGGCAGGATCTGAACACAGGGAGCCTAACTTCAGACTCCATTAGAATCTTCACTGCCTCTCAGAGCAGCCTACCCAGTGTCACAGGTCTCAGGGTGGCAGCTCACTGGCTCCTAGGTCTGGCTTTGGAGCTGGTACATGCTCTGATCCCAAGGTCTGCCACTGACAGGAGATGTTCCCACAAAGACAGCAGAAGCTTGGCACCCATCTGGGCCAGGCTTGCAAGGCTTTATTTGCCTGTGGTTTTGAAAATGTTGTGTTTTCACAACATTTGTGTTTGAGTTTGGGTTGTGTTTTCTGGGCATGTGTGCTCAGGCCTGCACAGACAGGGGATGCCCACTCATAGCCTGGTTATGAGATGGAGCCTTGATATCCTTGTGCTTCCAGCACAGCCCATGGGCCATCCCAAAGTCTAAAACTCCAAGCTTATGTCCCAGTGCATGCCCAACTCAGACCCCAAGCCAGGACCACGGGCTATAAATTTCCCATATGGGCAAATTCCCATATGGGCATGCTTCTGTGAAATGTCCAGAAGTGCCTTCCATGTTGGCCATAGGGCTATACTGTAGGCCCTGTATTCTGATGGGAGTCTGAGTTCAGATGAAGCTGAAATGGGGTCTGATGATATGGCAGTCTTTTTGGTTGGACCTGACATGGAAATCTCAGGAGAGGCCTGCCCTGCCCCCACCTCTAGCCTCAGTGTTCACACCTTTATGATGAGAGGGAAAGACTAGAATGATCTTTAGGGTGCTCTTCATCTTAAAACTGGTCTTAAAACAGCAGAGTTTGAAGGTACAGCCCTCCTTTTTCTAGGGCACCAACAAAGGCATTCCAAAGGGCTTGGTTGGAGACTCCTTTTCTGGAATTGGGTGTTGGGAGCCGGTTGTTAACAGCTAATGGTTAGGCATTGCTTGTTTTCACACTTGTGTAAAACAAACAAACAAACAAACACGAAAAACTTCTAGTAGAACACAGCATTCTAAAGGCAAGAGATGGTGATCTTGAGACAAATCTTTGGGGGAATTAAGACATTTAGAAGATGCAGCCTCTAAGATTCCCTTCCTCTCTCTCTTCTTCCCTCCCTCACTCCCTCCCTTCCTTCCTCCTTCCTTCCTTCCTTCTTTCAGTTTTTCTGTCTCCCTCTCTCCCTCCCTCTTTTACTTACTTGCTGTCTGTTATCTTACCCCAGGCACAGGTCAGCTCAAACAGCTGAACAAGGACAGCAGGCATGCTGTCTTGGTCCATCTGGGGAGGGGCTGAATGGCAGTATTCTTCTCCTGCCTCCTCCTCACATTTAACACACACTCTCCCATTATTCTAAAAGAAAAATGCCAGAATTCCAGGAAGCAGTACAAATGTGTGTTGACCTTGGAGCCCTAGATCCATAGTGGCAGCTTGTCCTCAAAGCATACGACTGTAGACGGGGCTGCCACAGGCTTCAGGCTCTCCTTCCTTCTGGGCCCCACGGTGGCTGACTCCTGGACATGAACTCTGATCACAGGGAATGCAGGTGACTCCCTTGAAGACAGCACTGACCAACACCAAGTTTAGAAGTAAGAGCTGACCTGGCCAAGGCACTCTGAGTAGACAATCTCTGCTTGGCTGTCTCAAGAAGAAGAGCCTAAGAGCCTGACTTCTTGTTCCTGCCTTTGGTCCACTATACTTCCATAAGAGGGCTCCCTTGGGTGTGCACAGTTCTTTGCAAATTACCAAACATGTTCCTGTTCCTTCCTTTCAAGTATTCCTCTGTTTATTCTCTTGTTCACTGCATATTTATCAAATGCTGATTGTGTGTACTTGGCATTGGAGGTAGAACAGTGACTGAGATCAAGCTTATTGCTGCCCTTCTGATATTTGCCACTTCACAGGGAAGAGAGACAAGGAACAAAGAATTTCAAGAGAGGTACGTATTTCAAAGACTTTGAGACTCCACTGTAGCCCAAAAAGGCAGTGCAGAGTGCCATGCTCAAGACTACGTAGGGTGGGGTTGTTTGATCTCAGGTGTCCTACCTCCCAGCTCAGGGCTTTCTCTACCTCTCTTCACTGCCCTCCCCTTATTTTTCCACCTACCCCCAGCTGCTGCCAATTGCATTGTCATTCACTGTCATTCATTCAATGAGCTCGGCCAATGATAAGATCCTGTGCTGACTTCCTGTTGCCAAACCAGGGGACAAAGCTGAAGCTCTTGGCAATCTTGAGAGAAGCCCAAGCCATGGATAACTACAACAGCTTATCAACCTTCCTTAGCCTCCCACTCTAGCTGGCAAAGTCAGGCTCCACCCTGAGGCTCCTGACACCTGGGGTGAGGCCAGGTTAAAGGGACCTGAAGGTGGAATGCTGTAAGCTGGGGCTGGGCAGGGAATTATCTGCCTTGAAGAGGAAAGCTGTGGGTATAACCATGTTTAGGATGTAGAAGGTGTCATGCGCATCCGTGTGAAGAGACCACCAAACAGGCTTTGTGTGAGCAACATGGCTGTTTATTTCACCTGGGTGCAGGCGGGCTGAGTCCGAAAAAGAGAGTCAGCGAAGAGAGATAAGGGTGGGGCCGTTTTATAGGATTTGGGTAGGTAAAGGAAAATTACAGTCAAAGGAGGATTGTTCTCTGGCGGGCAGGAGTGGGGGTCACAAAGTGCTCGTGGGGGAGCTTTTTGAGCCAGGATGAGCCAGGAAAAGGAACTTCACAAGATAATATCATCGCTTAAGGCAAGGACCAGCCATTTTCACTTCTTTTGTGGTGGAATGTCATCGGTTAAGGCGAGGCAGGGCATTTGCACTTCTTTTGTGATTCTTCAGTTACTTCAGGCCATCTGGGCATATACCTGCAAGTCACAGGGGATGCGATGGCTTGGCTTGGGCTCAGAGACCTGACAGAAGGAACCAATCAACTTTGGACCCCTCCTGTGTGCAATAAGCCTGCATTTTATAGGTAAGAAAACTGATGCTTAGAATGGGTAGAAATGTGACTTACCCAATATCACTTGATTTCAGAGGATTTTGAAGGGAGATGGACCTGGCATTGACTGTTCCTTGCATAAGGGAATCCAGAATGCGACAAAGAGGGTCAGAAAAGAGCAAGGACAAGGCTACCTGGGGGCTGGGTGGCCTTCCAGCCTTGAGTTAGGGAGTTGTGTATTGAGGAATTCACTGGACGGTACTCCAGGTGTGAAGGCCAGCACTGCTATGCCTGTAGAGGTCAAAGGTGATATGCCACACCTATGTCCTCTTTTCTTGCTTTGTCCTTGCTTTACATTCTCCTTAGGCATTTCTGTATGGCAGTCAAGTCCCTTCAAGAGTTAGCCTTGCCTCCATCCAGCTCTGCTAAGCATTTGCCCGATTGTCTCAACTAATCTCCACTCATGCATTGTGTGGGATGTTCAGTTGGCAGTCTTGCTTTACAATAGCAAACCTGGAGACTGAGAGTGGAACCCACATGCCTGAGGCCACCTAGCTCCCAGCCGTGTTCTCAAGTCTCTCTGCCCTGTGTTGAGTTGTCCATACCTGTGCCTTAGCTCACAGTGCCTGAGCCATATTCCTTGGAATTGATGAAAGAATCTATAACTCTGGACAGCACTTTCACACTAGAGCACTGTCTCCTTTAGCTGCTGCGTGGACTCCATTCTTCCAGGAGCTCCACTAGGGGCAGGAAGCCCTGACTCCAGCCCCATGACTAGACCCATCAGCTTCTTTCTCCCTTAGAGTGGGGCTAACAGGCAGTCCCTAGACCCCTGGCACTCAGGCCTAACTTAGCTGTGACAAACCCACTGATTTCTGACCAGGAGACCAGTCCCTGCAGGAAGTGATGACCCATTGTCATTACCCAGAAAATCTCAGCAGCTCCACCATGAGTTGTCCAGACCATTCCAGGGCTAAGTTTGGCAGGGGAGGAATCCTAGGAATTCTTTAGGCTCTCAGATTCCACTTTCTTATTTTGGGGTCTAGGGAAGAAGGGGTGGACTCTATGAAACTGTATCCTCAGCCCCAGCTCTGGAGCTGAGGGAGAGGCAGTGCTTGGAGCCCCAGGGAGTGGCGGTCCCCTCCCCCAACCCCACTCCTTCCTTTGGCACCAGGGTCACCAGGGCTACACGGTAGTTTCTGTTTTCACCAGACTCTTCTCAGTCCCTGGAGCTCTATGTTGGGGGCTTTTCTGAGGACCTCCCTGGGGGGCTTTTCTGAGGACCTCTGGCCACTTGCCCTTAGTGGGGACTGGGGGGACCCTGACAGGTCAGGCTGCTGATGTGTCCTCATTCTCTGGCTCCATTCTAGTCTTGTGGAGGTGTCACTCTCCAAGGCCCACCCTCAGCTCCAGCAGACCTCTGCCTCCCCAGTGGCTCCCGCTCCTCTTGGCCCTCTATGGCAATGATGACAATGGTGGCCCTCCATGGCACCTGATGGCAATGGCGAGCTTGGCAGTGGGGAGGGACAGCCTGGACTGCAGGCTGTGTCTCTGCAGTGCATCCCCACTACGTTGGGGACACAGAACCACCCACATCTGTGCTGTGGCAGGACAGGGTTCTGCTCCCAGAGCCCAGTGTCAGATCAGACCCGTGGATATCTTAGCCAGGTCAGGGACCTACCTATGGGTCTGTGACTGATCTCCCACCTGCTCTCTTTGCGGAGTGGCCCTGCAACAGGAGCAGCTGAGAAAGCCACCAGCCTGCAAATGGCAGAGGCCCCCAGCTTGTGGGGAGGAGCCCACTCCTTTGAAGGGCTATGGGAGACAGACAGACATTCAGGCAGGAGTCCCAAAGGAACCCAGAATCCAGAGCCCAGGCCCCATCCCTGCATCTCCCTGACAGCCTGGGAAGGAGGGAGGGAGGGAGGGAGGAACAGAGGGAAGGAGGGAGGGAGAGAAGGAGGGAGAGAGGGATGGAAAGAGGGGGAGGGAGGGGGAAGGAGGTCCATGGCTCCCCTGGTCATCCACTGGGAAAGCCCCATCAGCCACCACTGGGGCCAAGGCCGCTGTTTCTGAGATGTGTCTTGTGCTCCCGGGGACAGTGTGCACCGACCGGGCAGACGCCACCTTCACCAGGTGAACTTTGGAGAAGGACTCTGAGTCACCCAAACCAGGTGGGACATTTTCCCACTCTGACCCAGCATTATACTGGTTCCTTCCGAGGATCTTGGGCGGGGCTGCTGGGTCCTCCAGAGCCCGGGGCACCTTGGGAGGCCCTGCTGAGAGCCCTGGCTGAGGACTCGGGGACCGCCCCCGCCCCGGGGCCCTGACTTGCAAGGGACCTCGGGCACAGCCCTGCCTCCTGTGGGCCTGGGTCTCCCCACCTGTCAGCACTTTGTGCCAGAGGCCTGCCTGACCCGAGAGGCCCTGCCTGTCTTTCCCACAGGCTCCCAGAGACCGACCGGCTTAAGGCTCAAGGTGTGCCAGGGCCCCCGGAGTCACCCTGCATCAACTCGTGCTGCCTGCTGCCTGGGCACGGGAGACCACACTCGTGGAGGGGATGAGACAGGGCAGGCCCAGCCTTGGGACACCCCTGTCCCCACAGCTCCAGTGACTGGGTGCTCCCCGGAGCCCTGCAGAGCAGCCTGCCCCACTGCAGAGAGTGCTGGTCCAGGGAGGTCCTCACAGGACAACCAGAGTTGTGACGGGAGTGACAACCAGAAGCTGTGAGTGTGGAGGAGGCAGGTTCTATCTGTCTAGCCATTGTACAGATGAGGAAACGGTGGCCCAAAGCCACACAGTGCCCAGCAGGGGTGGCCCCAGGAACCAGTATTCCAGTTCAGGCTTGACTGACCTCAGAACCCCCAAACTGGCTCCTGTTGCCTCCCGGCTGTGCTCTAAGATCCCCAAAGTAGAGGCCCTCACTAGACCTCCACCCTGTCCACTGCCCAGCACTGTGCCAGGCAGAAAAGTGACAAACAGTTGGCATCTCTTAAAGGGTGGTCCAGCCGAAGGAGCTGCCCACCAGCTGGAGAGGGAGCAGCACCCTGTGCGGACCTGACCTGATGAATGGGGCTGTATGAGGGAGGCCTGTTTCCGCACAGGGGCTGTCCTTTGCCAGCCCTGCACACCCTCCCACTCAAACCTGTTGCTCTCGGCAGCAGTGACTGACTTGAGACTCGGTGTTCTCTGTTCTTTCAGGGCAAATAAAGCTGACGCGTTGGCCTCCAGCTCTGTGAGGGAGGGAAGAGGTACATTGGGCTCCCGGCTCCTGCCCACACACAGTAGACCTGGGGGCTGGGTTTTCTCCCCAGGGGAGCACTGGTCCCCACCGAACCACATGTGAAACCTTGGCATTGTTGACTAAATGATGGCAGGAGGGATAGGGCAGTTTGGGGTGGGTGGGAGAGGAGCTGGGGAGATAGGGAGGAGTGTTCGTGGGGGTGGGGCGGGGAGAGGTGGAGGGGGTGCCTTCCATGTCTTGTAAGGAATTACACTTCTAGAAAGAAGCATAAGTTACAATCAATTTCCAGATAATACATGCCTTGAAAGACAGATTGGTGGCTTGCATGTTCATTGTACCCAAACTTTAATTAAACCCTTTAAAACGAAAACCAGCCCTTGCATTATTCTGCTAATTGACCGGACCTGTTGAAAGAAGGCCCTGTCTGGGGTTGCAGTGATTGTGTGCTAATAAAATTTATTTCTGCAGGCTCGCCCAATTCCCTATTATGTATTCAAGAACTGTGTGGGCTCCAAGCCAGTCATCACAAAGCAAAAAGTAATAAAACCTCCAAAGATTCCTCCTCCCTGCCCCTGGCCTGCCATTTCTGGTCAGGCTCTGTGTTGGCCCAGCTCTTGCACCATGAATTCAGTTGGGACCACTTGGGGTTTTGCCCCTTTTCAGCAGTGGGGATTTGGAAGTGCCTGTGTTTATTTAAGTGGGCACTTTGAAGGCTCCCCAAGTTTGTAAGGCATGAGACTGGTGATGAGTAGAGATGTTACTTCCCAGTGCTGGCAGCATGGCACATAGAGGTGGGAGTGACAGCCATAGCCTCATTCTTTCCCATTCCATTCAGAGAAATCAGGGGCTGTGGCCATCTCGGCTCCTTAGCCTCATCTCCATGGCAGGCTGCAGTGCCCTGAGATGCCATGGTGCTTCTCAGGGTCTTGGACTTGGCTTCCATCTGCTGCTCACATGTCTGCAGGAAAGGAAGAACCTGGAGCTTCTACTTCCCTGAGGCAAGGCGGGGCTTCTTATGCCACACAGGGACATGGCCGAACCCAGCTCTGGGACTGCTCTGCTGAGGACCCTGGTTACGTGCTGTCCCTCTAGGCTTTGGTGTCTCTATCAGTCTGGGGAAGGGGCAACCAGTCTTCGGGTCTGCGATCACTCCAATGCTTATGGAGGCTTCCCAGTGTCAAGAGAAGCAGGCCTCCTGTCTAGGGTGGGGAGGGGCTCCATTTGGGAGGACACAGAGCTTTGCACCTCCTCTGTGACCTGTGCTGCTTGCCAGGGGTGGGGGATGATGGGAACTGACCTTGATGAAGAGAGAAACTGCAGCACAATGTTTCCTGACTGTCCTTGTCTCCTATGGCGCAATCTTGTCAGAAATTCATCACCAGTGAAAAGACCTAGCCAAGTGTTCCCCCTGGCACTGCCCTTGAATCTTCATGAGACAATAGTAGGCACTCTTTTAGTCACTCGACAAACAGGTGCTGGGTACAACAAAATGAACCAGTGCCAGGCTCTCACTTGGTAGCTGTGGAGACAGAAGTACCTAAAGTGCCACCTGGCAAGAGCTGTAAAAGTGCTTCACGCAAGGCACTGTGGGAGCCCAGGCAAGGGAGTGAGTGACTAAGCCTCCTGGGGTGCATGCTTCCAGGTTTCCTGGGGAATAGGTGTTGGAACTGGGCTTTAAAGGAGTAATAAGGATCTTCTGGGGGAGAAGCAGAGAGAACGATGGAAGCATATGGAAGCTTTAAGTGGGCTCTGGGGTCAGGCTCTGAGGTCATGGTGCTGCCCTGGCTGTGAAGGCAGCCAGGGACGCCTGGCCTTGTTCATGTTTTCCATGCTGATACCCACACTGAGAGAGGTGATTGCAGGGTTGTGATGGAGACTGGCCAAGTCCAGAGCTCCAAGTGCTTAGATCTGGAGAAGACAGAAGATAACCTCATTCAGGAAATCCAGAGGGGACAGTGGTGGCAGCAGCATGGCAGAGCTGCTGATTGTTTGACACACACACATATGTGCACACACACACACGCATGTACACACACAGGCACGTGCACACACACACACGGGCACTGCTATGAAATACATGTGTCCACCTCAAAATTCATGTTAGAGCCCTGACCCCAATGTGACAGTATTTGGGGGTGGGGCCCTTGGGAGATAAAGTTAGGCGAGGCCATGAGGATGGGGACCCACAATGAGAATAGCATCCTTACAAGAAAAGGAAGCGAGGCTAGAGCTCACTGTCTCCTTCTGCCTTGTGAGGCCACAGTGAAAAGGCAGCTGTCTGCAAGACAGAACGAGACCTCTCACCAGGAACTGAATCTGCTGGCACCTTGATCTTGGACTTCCCAGCTTCCAGAATTGTGAGGAATAAATGTGTTGTTTCAGCCACCCAGTCTATGGTACGTTGTTATAGCAGCCAAGCTGACTGAGACAGGCAATGTGCAGACACACATGCAGACACATACACACATGCACACACATATGCGTATGTACACACATGCACATGTACCACCAGACAGGCACACACACACACACACACATACACACACGCGCACACACACACACACACATTCACTTGTCAACACACAGACGTGCCCAAACCCAGAAGCATGCCCAGGGGCATACTCACACATAAATGCACATGCCCACAAATGAATGCACACAGCATATGCACATTGAGCCCCATTTTCCACAGCACCCCAGACCTCTCTGCTCCTGGCAAACAGTCAAAAGGCTCCACTCCATGAACGGAAGCAAAGCCTAGGACAGACGCTCAGTGTCCTATTCACTGCACAGGCTGAGACTCTGAGTGGCCCTTTCAGAAAGGCATGGAAAATCCTGTCCGGGGACTCTAGATGGGACAGCCATTCCTGATAAGGACGGATCAAAATCTGTTCTTTCATTTCTGCTTGTGCTTCGCCACCCCCACTGCCATGAGCCCGGGAGTGCCGGCAAAAGGGCACAATGTGGGGGCAGAGAAGGCGGCTACTGCAATCCTGGGGAAAAGGGAGGGTAGGCGGCCTTGAATCTGCCTGTGTGTGTGTGTGGGAGGGGAAGTACATATGAAGGTGAGTGTGTGTGCATGTGTACGCGTGTGAACGCACACGTGCAAATGTGTGCACACACGTGTGTATTTGTGTGTGAGTGAACAGCAGGTGGCAACCCTTGCTGTGCCCCTTTGGCAGTGCTGAGCCACTGCCACCTGCACGTCACCAGGGCCCATGCTAAGGTGGGGACGACACCCTGTGAGCAGCCCAGGGAGAGTAATGATGTGCTGGGGCCTCAGAGCCTGTGAGAGGGGCTGCGGTCAGGGCAGACTCAGGGTGGTAACCAGCAGGCAGCCTTCTTTCTCCCAGATCAATTTCCCTGCACTTCCTCTGCATGGGGTAGTCGCCACCCTGAGCCTCCCCAAGGGCACTTGTCTGTCCTTATTGCTGTGTTCCTGTTGGTTGTGGCCTCTAGCGTGCTATGGTCAGATAGCTCCGGTTCTCTTGATCTGGGAGGCAAAAAGCACTGGTGTACATCCAGGTTCTGCTGCCCGCCAGCCGTACAGCCTCCTGAACCTCACAGGTCTCATTTGCAAAATGAGTGTCAACGGGAAGCACAATTTGCTCTAGGATGGTGGGAGCCTGGGATGCATGCTAGTTCCTGTGGCTTTGGGCAAGTCCATTCCTCTCTCTGGGCCAGTCTCCTCATCCTGATAACTTTTTAAAAAGAAACAGATAAACCAGTTGCTACTCTTTTTGTAGCGGAGATAGTGAATTTTGAGGATCAGGAGGCATCTATTTAGTGTCTTCAAGTTCATTCCACAACATGAAATTGGCACAGATGTACCAAGTGCTGACTCTGTCCAGTCTCTGTGCTGAGGTGGTGTGGAGGTGAGCATTAAGCAGTGAACAAGACTAGTTTGTGTCCTTGCCTTCAGGGGCTGACAGTCTAGCCAGGGTGCTGGAATAGACAGAGCCAAACACAGTAGGTGGCCTCTAAGGGCTCTTCTGACTCAGCCCCCTGAGTTTGCTCCGAACTGGAATGATCAGGAATAGGAACCCTAGAGAGAGGAGAGAAGATGTGGTCGGTAGAACAATGCCTCTCCCCACACCCCAGAGCCTGGGAGTGTGTTACCTTCCAAGGCAAAGGTGACTCTGCAGATAGAATTAAATCAAGACTCTTGAGATGGTGAGATCATCCTGGATTATCCGGATGAGTCCTAATGTAATCATAAGAGGGGCACAGGAGGGTCAGTGTCAGTAGTAGGAGATGTGAGGACGGAAGCAAGATAGTGGAGTGATTTGAGGAAAGGCCACAAGCCAAGGAACACAGGTGGCCCCTAGAAGCTGGAAAAGGCGAAGAAACAGATTCTCCTTTAGAGCCTTCAGAAGGAACACAGTCTGCTGGTGCCCTGATTTTAGCCCAGTGTGACCCATTTCAGACTTCTGATATCCAGAGCAGTAAGAGCATAAACATTTGTTGTTTTAAGCCACCAAGTTGGAGGTAATTTGTTACAGCAGCCTTAGGAAACCGATCCAGAAAGGAATTGGCTCTTAAGCTCTTACTGTGTGCCAGGCATTGTGCTTTGGGGTTGCCACTGATTGTCTCCTTTGAGTCATAGAACAGTCCCCAAGGTTTTGGAAAGCTCTTACTATAATGCCCATTTTACAGTTGAGGATTATGGGGGAATGACTTGCCTATGTTCACTCGGAGGAGATGTGATAGTACAAGGACTGGCTTCAGGCCTGCTGGACTCTGGGCTGTGTGCTCCCCAACTGCTGCTGAAGGGATGGAATTCCCCAGATTGGAGGGCAGATTCCTCTGCAGCCATTCAGTGCGGGGGAAGGAAGGTGCTGTTCTAGATCAGGCTGGACTCACCTTCCATCACTGACATCCATCACTGACTCCCCTGGGCCCGCCTGGGTGTCAGGATCTTCCAGTGGCCTGCAGCTTGAGCAGTGATGCTTTTTGTAGCACCCCTGTCTGGGCATTGATCCCCAAATTTTGGCCAGAATGCCTCTGGGACAGTGAGCTCACAGAACACGTGGAACTGCTGTGGCTGAGCAGCCTCTCTGTCCCATCATATTCCTTGAAACCCAGGGAGTTTGTAACATCTGTGTCCCAAGGCCCCAGCAGACCTGGACACTGAGACTCAGAAAAGGATAGGGCTTTTGCCAAAGGTCACCTAACTGGGTCAATGTCAGATTAAGGTGGGGCCCGCAGCTCTTGCTTAGCAGCAGCTGGCTCTCCCTTTTGGCTGAGATTGTTGGCCCTGATTTATGAGTCGAACAGCCAAAGAGACCTGATTCAATAGCAGGCACAAGCAACACCCAATTAGCCTGCTGGCATGGCAGCAAGTGTGGCAAAGTGAATTTCTTCACTGGCCCCTGAAAGACCTGTTTAAATAACACAAAGTGTTAACATCGATCCAAGAAGTCTTATTTCCCAGCTACTTGGATTAGCCCTGACAATTGCCAGCCCGTGACAAGGGCAGTGGCTGAGAGGCACCTCAGTTCACATGGATGGCCACATCATCTTTGCCTCTGCATGATACCCCCACGGGGAAAACAGCCATAGCAGGAGAGGGAGGCACGTGCTTCCGTCTCACCCGACTTGCATCTGGGTGGAGAAAGCCAGGAGTGGGGTGGGAGACAGATGCTTCCACATCTGTACCCTGTCCTTTCTTCTTGCTGCCAGGACCTCCTTTTGGGCAATGCCAGAGGTATAATTCTAGCGCCTTTCAGAACAGTAACTCAAGAAGATGGGTGTGGTCCCCTTTTCCAAGCTCTGGCTCACTGGGAAACCCACAGGCACTCCCAGGGCAGTTGGGGCCTTCCTGGGGGATTCTAACTGCAGGAGAGCTCTGGTGTTGTAGGAAGTAGTTTTACCACTACTGCCTCCCCTCCAGGGTCCTAGCTTTATCCTCGGGAGCCTCTCAACAACCTTGCTCTTTAGCAGAACCCAGAAGGTCAGAGCGGGGTTCCCTGCTCTCAGCGAGAACTCAAGGGCTAGTGGAGAAGACATGGGGGAGCTGAGGCTACCCCAGGAGCCATGTGTCCCAAGGAATCATGAGTTAGGACTTCAAGGCCCTCAGCTGTCACCCAAAACTCTGTGAGGCAGGTCTTGTTATCCCATTTCACAAGTGATGACAGACTGAGGGCAGCTTGCCCAGTGTTGCTCAATTGGAAAGGAGCTGACCGGAGATGGAAGCCCAAAGGGGGTGTGTCAAGACCAGTGCCAGGTCACCATCCTCTGAGGGACCTATTATCACCGAACCACACTTTGGGATTTCTCATTGATTTGCATTCTCATTTGGGAGCCACCATATTTTCATTTCTGACTGATCTTCAATACATTTTCTCTATTCCAAAGTAGTTAATGGTCTATAAATACATTCTTAAATGCACCTGGGAGCAATTTAGTCAGTGTAATCTTTTTTATTATTCTTACACCGTGGTTCTCAACTACGGTTCACAAACCAGTAGTATTAGTATCACCTAGAGCATCTTAGAAATTCAAATTCTCAGGCCCTGCCCCCAGATGATTGAAGCAGAGATTCTGGGTATAGGGCCCAGCCAAGACTGGCTACCATAACTTGTGGGGCTCATGGCAAAATGAAAATGCAGTCTCTTGTTCAAAAATTATTAAGTATTTCAAGATGGTGACAGCAAAGCATCAAACCAAGCTTGGGGCCCATCTAAGTAAGGGCCCTGTGTGACTGCATGGGGTGCACACTCATGAAGTTAAGCTTCTGCCCATCAACTGTGTTTTTACAACCACTCCACATGATTCTGTGCCCATTCAAGTGTGCAAACTGCTTCATTAACTCCTTTTCATTTTAAAAGTAATACCTGTTTGTTAAAGAAACCAGGAAATATAGATATATGCAAAGAAGGAAATGAAAAGGAAAGAGAACCACAGATGATCTCACTACTCAGAGATAAATAAACTGTTAACTCTTCATCATATTTCCTTCCTGTCTGTTTTCTTTGCACATGTTTTAGGGTATTATGTACATATGTGATCCCACCAAACTTTCAAGGGTGTACCGTGTTCTCTTCCTTAACACGTCATAAATGTGTTCCACAGTCAGGTCTTCTTCATAATGGCTGCATATCTGTGTCACCAGCTTTCATCCTCATACCCTCAGCTGCACCAGTGTGTGCCTACTTTCTTCCCCAGAGTCATTTTACTGTGGCAGTCTGCTAAACCATTCTTGCCACATGTACAAACCTGGAAACACGAGAGTCAATATTCACTGAGGCAAACTTTGATGAAAAGATAAATACTCTTTTCTTCCATGTCTTGGGCAAACAATCCAAGGTGCATTCCATTGTATCCTCAGAGAACTCGCAGTGGATCTGAGCTTTACTTGCCCATAGCAGTGAGCAACTCAATAATACACCTTAGATTGGCTTTTCCTCTTTTCCTCTTTCATTTTTTCCCAGTCCTTCCCTCCTATTCCCTGGGGCCATTTCCCAAAAGAAACTTGTCTCAGACTCTACTTTTGGAGAGAATGCAAGCTAAGACAATACTCTTCTAATCAAATGGGTGAAGCATCATTGTCTTAAGCACTCCCACCTGTTGGACACAATTAGTTCTTGCTTTTTCTCTATTTTACACTGATGTGGACTTTTCTTGGTATGAAGCTTTTCTGTATCTAGGCAAATTTCTCGGGACAGAATCCCAGAGATAGAATTAATGGGTCAAAATGTTGACCCTTTTTTTAGGGTTTCCATCCTGCACTGTCTAAAGCAGAGCAGGTCAGCTTCTGGCTGGCCAGGCTAGCTGCCACTTAATCGATTGAAAATCTCTCGATCAAGCGTTCGTGGTCTGAAGGTGTAGGAAGCATGGCCTGCATACAGTCCTCATACCATCTACCAAGTATGGGTGGCAAGACCACGTCAGAGGTGGGGACAAGGATATGGGCATATGAGTTTGCTGTGGCTGCCATAACAAAATGCCACAAACTAAGTGGCTTCAACAACAGAAGTGTACTGCCTCCCAGTTCTGGAGGCTGCAAGTCTGAGATCACACTGGATTATGGACCCACCCTATTCCTGTATGACCTTATCTGAACTGATTCTATCTGCAATGACCTTATTTCTAAATAAGGTCACATTCTGAGGTACCGGGGCTTAGGACTTCAACATAGGAATTTGGGGAAGACATAATCCAACCCCTAAAAGGGGGTTGTAGCCCACACAGGAGACTCTACCTTGGGCCCTGTCCCTCGATGGAATCAATGGGAACCAAGAGAGGGCTCTCCTTTGATCTAGTCCCTTAGAAAGTTATGGGAAGAAGGCCAGGCATTGTGGCTCATGCCTGTAATCCCAGCACTTTGGGAGGCTGAGGCAGGCGGATCATGAGGTCAGGAGTTCAATACCAGCCTGGTCAACATACTGAAACCCGGTCTCTACTAAAAATACAAAAATTAGCCGGGCATGGTGGCACACACCTGTAGTCCCAGCCACTCGGGAGGCTGAGGCAGGAGAATCACTGGACCTGGGAGGCAGAGGTTGTGGTGAGCCAAGAATGGGCCACTACACTCTAGCCTGGGCAACAGAGCAAGACTCCATCTCAAAAAAAAAAACCAAAAAAAAAAAAACAAAAACAAAGTTTTGGGGAGAAAGAGCCACAGCTCCTTTCTGTAAGTGGATGTGGAGTGGAGCTTGTCTTGAACCAGTGCCCTGAACCAGGGTCCTAAAGCCACCAGGCCAGCACATGTCCCTTCCAATGCATGATACCCCAGTGGGACCAGAGGAACTACAGAGTAGAGCCCATCTAGCTCAACTCCTCATTTCTCAGAGAGGAATCTGAGGCCTTCAGAGCGCAAAGAGCTCACCTATCACAGAACAAGAAAGTGACAGTCAGGCCTGGCACCAGGTACTCTGGACTCCCATGCATGCCCCACAGTTGACTTTCTCCTGCTTTTTCCTCTTAGCACAGACTCTCAGAGCCATGAGGTCCAACAGAAGCCCAGACAGGATTGGGATTTGCTCAAAGTTGCCTAGTGAGTCAGTGATGGGACTAGGACTAGAATCGAGCTGTCTTAACTCCTAGCTCTATGCCCTTTCTGGAACCCCTACACGTACTGTCCAGCCCTGTTTCCCACATCACATATCACTGACACTTTGTTAATAGGGGTGTCATAGCAAAATTTTCCAGTTGAAACTCACTTAATACATGCTAAATTCAACAAAGTTAAACTGCAGGACTTCTCAGGGTCTTTTCTTTGCCATGTGCATTGGGATTCTCCAAGGCAAGAGTGGAATCTGCAGGGTTTTCCCAGCTGCTTTGACCTCAGAACACCTTTATCTGTGAACCCCTGTTGATTTTTCTCTAGACCCCCAGGATGGGCTTCTGAAACCCATGAGAGCCTGGAGGTCTCTTTGCAGGGCAGCAAGTGACGTGTGGCATGAAGCAGAGGAGGGGTGAGAAGGCGAAGGCCATCAGACCCAGGCCTGCCTTTGGTGGACTCAAGAACTGGAACCATCAGTGGCCTCAGTAAGAATCATTCAAACTTTCTCTTAGCAGAATCCCTTAAAAAGCTGCTAATGCATTCTGTGGTGAGGTCTTGTAGTTGTGTTTACCTCATTACAAGAAACAACTACTTTTCTTTTCTGTTCTCACCCATACCTACCCTAGTGCTTGGCAGCACCTGCACCCTTTAGCTTATAGCCAAGAAAAATGCAGGACACTCATCAGGCCAATTTCTCTCCTCATGACAGAGCACAGTTTTCCCAGAGAGAGAGACTGAGACTTTCCTCTAGCCAGTGAAGGGGATTCAAATTGTCCCATGGGAAGGATGTGGGAGCCTCCATGCTAGCTCCTGGGGGAGGAGTCGGGCCTGATCCTGCCCCATGTACCTTCAGTCTGTTCCACTTGGCCAGGGTTGGCATGGACAGTGGTATTGCCGATCTTTGGTGCTGGGCCCTTTGCAAACAGGGGCTGATGGCTAGGAAAGGATGAGGGTTTCTCTAGCAATTCCCGAAATGATTTCACCATGAGGTCCAACTTCGAGGGTTTTAGTGTAAATAAGGCAAACACACAGAGATGAAATATCCCTTCCAATCAACTTGTTTCCCAAGCTAAGGGAATGTGTGTTTGGTAAAGAACTTTAGCTAGAGCCCAAGCTTGGCAAACCCAGATGGATGTGGATAATGACCCTCAAACTCCCAAGGTAGAAAACAACAAAGGCAGGAATCCCAACCATGGGCTGACCTTTGCATGCAAGAATATGATGTCATCTCCTAATAAATATCTTCCAATGCAGCTGCTCATGTCTCAACTCTGAAGGCAGCCTGAGTAGTGCATATGGTCTATAGTAGATTTAAATAGGCATTATGAAGCATTTCAATTTGAAGACAAAAGGTGTGGATTGAGGTCCATGTGCCCAATGGAGTCTCACTATTATTCTACAAAATCTAGTGAGGTAGATATTTCTTCCCTTTCACAGATGAGCAAATGGAGGCAAGAGAGGTGAAGTGTTTTGTCCAAAGACCACACAACTCATTTGTGACAGAGCTATACTAGGCTTTTAGAAGCATTGCATCTGTTATAAGGAAGAAGAGGCTCTGAATTGGCACCCTTGGCTGGCAAGGAGAGGGGAGAAGAACTAGCCAGGGGCCAGGGGTACCATGCAAGAGCCCAGATCTCTTCTCCCTGCTCAATGCCCAAGGAGAATGAGAGAAGGCTAGAAGCCAAGAACGCAGGAAACACCCATTATCAGCATTCAGGTCTCTTGTCATCGAAGGAAGTCTGTTCTCTGCCCTTGCTTCAGGGGAATTTAGGAGCCCCGTGCAAGTCGGCTAGCTCAGTGACTTCCTGCTCTCCACCGGCCGGGAGCTGGCATATTGCTGACTGGGGGGATTGGGGAGAGGATAAGCAAGCCAGCTGATCTCGCAGTGCATGATAAAAGGTGTGTTCTGAAGTTGGCAGAATATCCTGTTTCATTCACGAAGCACCCAGCCGGAAATAGAGTGAGAGCTCTTACATGCGGAGCTTGTAAAGTGAGAAATAGAAATACTTCAGTCACAACATTTTCTATCCCAACTTCAAATGGGAGAGTTACGTAATTGTCACTTAGTCATACTACTAACGGGCACAGGAAGGAGGGGCAAGACTGGCTGTGGTGAAAGCCCCACTTCTCAGCTCCTCTGGAATCAGGTGACTAGCCATATCTGTGCTGCTCAGGGGCCTAGGAGCTAGAAGTTGGGAGACAAGAGGAGCCTGCTCCCCATGTCATCCAACTGACAACAGCTGGAAACAAGAAGCCCTGCTTGGATCCCCAAGATGAGCACTTCAGTCGCAAGCTGTGGAAGCAGGTTTTCCTGGAGCCCATTGGAAGAACCAGCTCCAAGGCTGCCCTGGAAGGTGGATGGGGGTTTCCGGCTTGGCAAGCCTCCAAGCTTCTGGAGGGCATCTGCTTAGGATGGAGGCTGGGGTTAGGGCCACCCCCTCCAAGGGGCCTCACCTAATGCCACAGCCATTGACAGCCTCAACTTGGCTTCTGGACCAGAATCCTGCTCACAGTGAAGGGCTAGTCAGGGGTGACAACACTCCAAACCTCAGAGCCCCCCCAAAATGGCATTAATTATGTTGATAACCCTGAACCTGATTTAGTTGTTGATCTAAACACTGAGGGAGAGAAGGAGAAATAGTCTACTGAGAAAATAAAAAATCCTGTGGAGGGTGGATGAAAACTCCCCAGAATACCTGAATACCCCCAGAATACCTGAGACTGGGTCATTTCTTTATACATTTTATAAAGAATAAAATAGTATGCAAATGGACTAACACACTTCCCAGTTAATAAATTGGGAAGCTGATGCTTACAGCCAGACAGATCTCTTCTGGGTCACACAGCCTGTGAGGGGTAGGTAGATGCAAGGATTGAAGTCATGGCTCCACCATACCATCACACTGCCAGTTGTGGCACAATAAAGTGCTCAGAATATTTTCTGGAGTCTTATAGAAAGTGGTAGAGGAAATTATAGGGTGGAGTGGAGGTGGAGGTGGAGGCCGAAGAGATGATGTTGGCGGAAGTAATGATGGTGGAAGGTATAGAAGTTTGGGGTGAAGGTGACGGAAGTGATGGTGATGATGGATGGGGAGGTAGTCATGATGGTAGTGGTGGTAGTGGAGTTGGTGGAGATGAGGGTGATGATGGTAGAAGTGGGGGTTTTGATGCTGGAGATGTGGATGGTAGAGGTGCTGGTGATGGGAAAGGAGGCTCTTGCATAGTCCCTGAGTCATGTGGCTGTCCCTGGGGCCCTTGGTAGGGGAGCTGAGGTTACTCGGGGGAGAAGGCAGAAGGAAGGGGATGGTTAGTGGTAGGAAATAGAGAGAGAGGGAAAGGAGTTTACTGAGCCCCACTGTATACATCTTGGGTAGGATGGGAGTGGCATTTGGCATTGGTAATCACCCTGGGCTGGGGAACATGTGAGCACCTGAAGGTTCAGGCTGCAGCATGGTTCTTATTTATCACTTGACTGTTCCTCCTGGAAGTTCATCTCAGACAGACCAGCTGGGGCTGTGGGGGGCTATAGTCTGGTCCTCTTCCTCAGCCTAGCTAATGGGAATGTCACCACATGAAGTCCTCACCCTGTGTTATGCCCTTCAACAAGCAGAGGCCAAGATGGGATTATTATCCAAGGATTTTTTCTTTTTTTTTTTTTTTTTTTGAGATGGAGTCTCACTCTGTCACCAATCTGGAGTGCAGTGGCGTGATCTTGGCTCACTGCAAACTCCACCTCCCAGGTTCAAGCGATTTCCCTGCCTCAGCCTCCAGAGTAGCCGGTACTACAGGCGCATACTACCACACCCAGCTAATTTTTTTTTTTTTTTTGTATTTTAGTAGAGATAGGGTTTCACCATGTTGGCCAGGATGGTCTTGATCTCCTGACCTCGTGATCCGCCCACCTCAGCCTCCCAAAGTTCCGGGGATTACAGACGTGAGCCACTGCACCTGGCCAGGATTTTCTTTATAAGAAATGCCTGTGAGAAAAATGAGGAAGTAGTCCAGGAAGTCTGAAGAATCACCACACCACAGTGCAAGGCTGACCCCGAGTGAAAGAGAGAGAAGGAAGGTTGTACTAAAGTGTCTAGACCACCGTGCAGTCTAAGAAAGGCTTGGCAAGGCCATCAGGAGGTCCTCAACAAGAGTCCATCACCAGAGGAGGCCCCTGTCTCCCAGGAATGACCTAATTTGGTACTACTGCCAGCTCAGCCACTGGCCAGAAACAACCTGTGGGAAGCATGGCCCCCATGCAAACACAGAGATGAATTTCAGAGCACACTTGCTGGGGCCCCAGGTCAAGGCCTCCTCCTGCAGTTGGGCATCTGTGAGGTGCATTCTCACGGTCACCACACACTCCTTTGCTGCTCCCCTGTCTCTACCGGCTTTCAGGTGGCTCAGAGCTAGCCAAAACTTGGAAGTGACAGAGGTGGCTCAGAGCTAGCCAAAATTTGGAAGTGACAGATAACCTTCCGAACTGAATTTAAGAACTTTGGCTTCTAGCCCAGGCTCTGGCCCACTACTCATGTCTCCCCAAAGAGGAAGCTGGATGCTTTATTCCTTGCAAAGCCAGCTTAGGTTGAGTGACTTGCTTTGGAGTTTGCTTTCTATTTTAGTGCAGAATAAGGCAGCCTTTTGCAAGGCACAGGAACTAGCCTAGCTGCACAGGAACCTCTCTTTTTAATGCACCATTAGAGATCCACTTACAAAAACCTCTACTAAAGAGACTTCTCACTTTCTTACAAGGGCAATGACACTGCTACCTTCACTTTCATTTTGGTTCCAGAGTCCCGACTCTTTCTACTTTGTTGCTGGCCTGTTGGACCCCTTGGATGCTTTTAGTCTATTCTGACTCCCATTCGCATCTTTAGACTCACTCTGGTACCAGCATCTAGATCATCTCCAGAGCACTGAGACACACACGGTGGAGAGAAACGACAGAGAAAGAGATGCACACACACACACACACAGAGAGAGAGAGAGAGATCCGTACAACTGTATACCTGCTGGAGAGGTGAGTCTTATGTGAGCTAGGGACAACACATCTTAGTGGGAAAAAGAATGTGGTGGTGGAAGCAGGAGGGGAAATGTGTATTTGATTGTAGTGGAGGGGAGCAGATGGGGAAAACAATCAAGCTGTTTTTCCTACTCCCCCAGAGGGAAGCTACACTCTCAGAAGAGGAAGGAAAAAAGGAAGAAGGAATTGTAGGAAGATACAGGAAGGACCTACCTCAGACTAGGACTAACCTTCCATGTTCCTTTGTGCACTGAAGCCTCCCAGTCTGCAGAAGTAACTAATACATGCTCTACCTTTTTATTCTGGGGCCCACCAAAGACAGAAGATTCCTTTGGGACCTCCCAGCAAATGTGGTGACTCACCTATGTCCTTCACAAGCCCTACAGGCTGGTCACACTGGATGGCTCCATCCTTGTTGAATGTGTCCTCTACTTTTTGACTTTTGTGATTTTTGTCACATTGTTTCTGCAATTTGGAATGTCCTCCCCAGCTCTCTGCCCCCATCCATTCTTCTATGTGGCAAATCAAATGCCCCCTCCTCCATGAATAAGTCCTCTTGAATTGCCTCAAGGATAGTGACTCACTTCCCCCTCTTATCTCCAGGAGCAATTTGCGTTTAA
The DNA here is from genome assembly GCF_000951035.1 of Colobus angolensis palliatus. Classification (NCBI taxonomy): domain Eukaryota; kingdom Metazoa; phylum Chordata; class Mammalia; order Primates; family Cercopithecidae; genus Colobus; species Colobus angolensis. Next base: position 1,585,661 of record NW_012117254.1, read on the forward strand.
CTCATTTAACCCTTTATTGTTCTGCTGTGTACATCACTGTTTCTGATTATCCAAGCATGCTGATGGAGACTATTCAGACAAAAACAGAAAAACAGAAAGAAAGAAGTCAAGGGAGAGAATCACCCATAATTCCCTCTCCCAGAAAGAACTCTGTTAACATTTTAGTATATTTCCATACATAGTTTCTTTACTATATATACAGATTTGTATCCTTTTCTTTTTCCATGTTTCATCTCTGGGTATCCTGGAAGCAGAGCCCAAGACAATATTTTGGTGCAGGTAATTTATCTTGGAGATATGATAGTTAATTTTATATGTTAACTTGGCTGAGCTACAGTTCTCAGATATTTGGTCAAACATTACTCTGGATGTTTCTGTGAGGGTATTTTTTGGATGAGATTAGCATTTAAATAGGGGGGCTTTGAGTAAAGCACGTTGCCCTCCGTTATGTAGGTGGGCCTCATCCAATCAGTTGAAGGTCTGAATAGAACAAAAAACTGACCTCTCCTGAGCAAGAGAGAATTCTACCAGCAGATGGCCTTCAGACTTCATCTGCAGCAGCAGTTCTTCCCTGAGTCTCCAGCCTGTCAGCCTACCCTGCACATTTTGGACTTGGCAGTCTTGTAATCACATGAGCCAATTCCTCAAAATCAATCTCTCTTTCTCTCTTTCTCTCTTTTTCTCCACAGTCTGTTGGTTCTATTTCTTTGAAGAACCCTGACTAATACAGGAGGTGATCCCAGGTAGCAGGTATGAAGGGGTGGGGAGCATGATACAGGGAAAGAGGGAGCATCAATGTTAGTGTATGCTACTGAAGGAGCTGCTGTGGGCAATCAGAATTCTATCACGGCCTCCTGGGAAGTGCCTAGAAAGCGTTCCATAGTTGCCTGCCCATCTGAAGGATGGGAGGCTGGAGTATTTATCCACCTGCCCCTGGCTGCATCAGCCAAGGGTTGCTCCTGGAGCCATTAACAATCCTGCACTTCCAGATTGTGTTTATAGGCCAGCTGGGAGGGCTCCTGCAGCTTTGCAGCTTCAAGTAAAACTCTGGAGCTGACGATGCAAAGACAGGAGGCCTAAGCTCCAGGGGAGATGGTGTCAGTGGTAGGTGAGTCATAGCTCCCGTGGAAGTGTACACTGCATTGTGACTGAAACCGGTGGGAATGTGATGTGGGGCATCAGATATGTCTACTACCCCCATTGGAACAGACATATTGCCTCACATCATTTAAAATGCTTTAATATCATTCCTTTTAATGGATGCACAATGTTCCACTGCATGGATGTGCCAGTTAGGTTGTTTCTAATATTTTTATCTTATAAATAATGCTGCAGTGAACACCCCTTATACTAGTCTGCTCAGGCTGTCATAACAAATACCATAGTCTGGGTGGCTTAAACCACAGAAACTTCTTTATTCACAGTTCTGGAAGCTGAAAGTTCAAGATCAAGGTGTGGGCAGGGTTGATTTCTCCTGAAGCCCCTCTCTTTGGCTTAGCAGATGACCATTTTCTCCCTGTGTCCTCATATGGTCTTCCCTGTGTGTCCCACTGTCCTAATCTCTTCTTTTTTTTTTTTCCCCCGATGAATTTTATTTTATATATATATATGTATTTTAATTTTTTAAATTATACTTTAAGTTCTAGGGTACATGTGCATAACGTGCAGGTTTGTTACATATGTATA
>NW_012117254.1:1588081-1625949 GCF_000951035.1 Colobus angolensis palliatus
ATGGCAATCATTAAAAAGTCAGGAAACAACAGGTGCTGGAGAGGATGTGGAGAAATAGGAACACTTTTACACTGTTGGTGGGATTGTAAACTGGTTCAACCATTGTGGAAAACAGTATGGCGATTCCTCAAGGACCTAATCTCTTCTTATAAGGATACCATTCAGATGAGATTAGAGCCCACTCTAATTCTCCACATATATTCTGGAGTACTTGGAGAGTTAGGGCTTTAATATATGAGTTTTTTTGGGTGGGGGCACAATTCAGTCTCTGAGCACACTCAGTTGTTTCTGAGTTTGTTTATCCCACTGAACTATAGTCTACTCAAGGGAGGTAACTGGGAGCCGTTTAACCCAGTTTCCCCAGGGTTCAGCACTGAGCTACTGTTGTATAGTATTGCGGACATTAACAATATTACCACTGACTGCAAGTGATGTTGATGGAGCACTTGCCACATGAAAGGCACTTCATGGACTTTCTCCCTCTCTTTTAAGTAAAAGAGTATACTTTATATACTCATAATTAATTGGTAGTCTGTTGTTGGTATTGACAACATGTTTATGCCCCTTTACCCTCCCCCATTTATAATATAATTCTCTTAACTATTTTCTCTATGTACATAGAGAACTGCATCAGAGAGTGTAGTTTTGTTTGTTTGTTTGTTTTGCTGCAACTGCCAACATAATTCAGAAAACTCAAGAGGAGGAGGAAAGTCTAATGCATTTGCCCATATTTTTATTCTTTCTTCCTGCCTGATGTCCCAAGATTCCTTCTTTTATCATTCACTTTCCCTTTCTATTTAGAGAGCTCCCCTTGGCCATTCTTTTAAGGTAGGTCTTTGGGTGACAAAGCCTTTTAGTTTTCTTTCAGAAGGATAGTTTTTCTGGATATTGGTTTCTGGATTGACAGTTCTTAAAATATGTTGGGTCAATTCCTTCTGGCCTCCATGGTTTCTGATGAGATATCTGCTGTCATTCAAATTGTCTTTTCCCAATAGGGAAGATATCATTCTTCTGAACTCCAGTCATGATTTTTCCTTTGCCTTTCATTTTCAGGAGTTTGACTGTGATGTGTTGTGGCATTGATTTGTTTGCATTTATCCTGTTTGGGATTCGTTTAACCTCCTGAGGTTTCTGTTTTTTGCCAAATTTGAAAAAATTACAGTCATTATTTCTCCAAATACTTTTTCAGACTCATGGTCTTTTTTTTTATTCTCTTCCTGGGACTCTGATGACATGAATATTGATCTTTCATTATAGTCTCACAGATCCCTCAGGCTCTGTTTATCTTTTTCCACTAAATTTTCTCTCTGTTTTTCAACTTGAGTAAATTCTGTTGTTCCACCTTCAAGTTCACTGATTTTCCCTTTGTCATCTCCAATCTACTATTGAGTCTATCCAGAGAGATGTTCATTTCAGTTATTGCGTTTTTCAGATCTAAAATTTCCTTTGGGTTCTTTTTTATATCTCTCATTTATTTGCTAAGATTGCCTGGATTTTTATTTGTTGCAAGCATGTTTGTAATTGATTTCTGAAGTATTTTGGTGACAGATGCTTTAAAATTCTTGTCAGAAAATTTCAACATCTGATTTGTCTCAGTGTTGGTGTCTGTTGATTGTCTTTTTTATTCAAGTTTTAATTTTCTTAGTTCTTGGTATGCCAAGTGATTTTGATTGTATCTTGGACATTTTAGGTATTATGTTGTGAGACTCTGGATTTTGTTTAGGTCTTTTGCTATCACAGGCTTTATCTGATACCACTTGTTGGGTAAAGGGAAGTGCTGCCTTGTTATTGCTAGGTGGGGTTGGAAGTCTATGTTCTTCACTTAATCTCCTTTGACACCCTGGAAGGGGCTTGGGGAACCTTGTTACTACTGTGTGGAGGTGGGATTCCAGGTTCCCCACTAAGTTGCCAATGATGCCTCACTGGCTGAACTGCGGAGAGATACCCTCTTACTGCTCCCTCTGTGGCCTCCATGACACTGTGGGTGGTGGTCTCCTTAGTGCTGGATGGGAATGAACATTTCAGCTCTCTGATTGGTCTTCTTGGATGCCACCTGAAGGGGGGGTTGGAGTGCCTTGTTCTAGCCTGGTGAGGGTGGAAGTATAGGCTTTCCACTCAGTCTTTGCTGGTAGGGAAGGGGTGAGGACCATAGTGTTTTCTGTGATGGTTGGCTGGAATAGAATCGTTATTTTGTAAAGGTTTTCTGTCTTGCTAGGCTGCCCCTTTCCCAGTCCTTTGGCTAGAGAGAGAAGGCTTTTCTTTGGGGCCTTTTTTGGTCTGCTCCTGCAGATGTTTCTGGGTTACTGGTTTCCTCAGCTCCAAATCTGGGATATGTAAGGTAAAAGGAAAACCCAGGGAACACACCCCTGAGTTGTTCCCTGGGTCCTACAGTCTCTAGCTTGTCTACTTTCTTCTCTCCGCCTTTCAGAATCTTTGTATGTTTGTTTTATTTATCACATCCAGGCGTTTAGCTGCATTTAGTGAGAGAAATAGGGAGAAATATGTCTATTCCCTCTTGTTCCAGCTAGACTTTATCTCTTTTAACACCCATAACAACCCTGTGAGACAGGTACTAATGTCCTCTCCATTTTTAAGACGAAGCAATTGAAGCCAGGGGAGGTCAAACAGATTTGAAGTGCTAGAGTCTGGGCTAGAACCAGGACTCTTAACTCCTGGTGCAGAGTTTATTCAATGACATAAAACACATTTCCATGTGTACCATTTTTTTTGATACCCAATAAAACACTGGCAGGACACAGCAAGAGGGGATCAGCTTGTCATCGGGTAGTTGAAAGGAGGGGTGTTTAAAAAAACTAATGGACTTGATGTCAAAGAATGAACCCAGGATAGACAGCAAGTGTAGGGTTTCAAATCAAAGGTTTGTCCCATGCATGGGTGTTTCATGATAGGCAATGGTTTTGCTTGCCCATGCCCTCTGAGGGCAAGGAATGGGATCCTCTCACATGCCAACCTTTCTGGCCAGCATGTCTCTCACCTGAATTTCTCAGCATAAGGTCCTGGTTCACAAGTTGGAAAGATAGATGGGCAGGCCATGAAAGCATCATGTTGAGAGCCAAGGAAAAGCCCTGCAGGCATTTCCAAGCACCAGATCAGTGGCAGCAGGCCTACACACTTCTCTTGCTCCAGGGGGCACTGGTGGGCATGGTGAGAAATGTGCAGGGCTGATCTGTGACACTCACTGCCTCTTTATGTCCTTGGAAGCACTTACCTATTCTCTACCTCATTAGAGACTCGACTTCTGTTATTATTATTATCCCCAGTTTACACATGAGGACTCTGAGGGCTAGAAAGGAAAAGTGGCATGTTGAAAGTTCTGTAACTCCTCAATGTTTGTGTATCTGACTTTCCTATTATTGAGAAGCCCCTCAGTGGCTGATGGGGGTGCCATACTTGACTCAGTTCCTAGTCACCAGCATTGAGCTCAGCGCTTGACACAGAGGTGGTGCAGTACTTCCTTCCTGCTTTCCTCCTATCCCTGGCTCAATTGTGGGTGGGATTCAGGTGGGGGCTGGAACCCACTAGAGAGTTTCAACTCTTGTTTGTGGGCAGGAAGCCAAGCCCTGGGTGCAGGCAGAAATCAAAGATGAAGAGGGAGCCCACTATAACCAGCCCATCTGATCTTGGGGCTTTTGACATCTGCCCCACTCCCTACTTCCAGAAAGACCAAGGGATGGATGACCTAAGGCTTGGCATTAACCAAGAGGGGCATCACTGGCATGACAGCAGGGTCCGTGGGCAATGGTAGAGTCTCTTGCTGCCTTCTCCCCAGTGTTTAGAAAAATCTTCTTGTGTATAGGCCTTTAGCAACCGTACCCCTTCCTGCCCTACCTGGTGCCCTTCGAGTGGGACCAAGCTGGTGACTCCATGTTAATTACAAGTGTTCAATTACAGGGCCCCAGACAGCGGCTGAGCAGACATATCTCATGTCATATCTTTTTAGACCAGGCTGAGTTTATATATGTGCTGCTAAATAGAAATATTGCTATCGGATAAGATTCATAATAAATTGCTACTTAGTCTGAGCTGGGAACTGCTCAGGAGACTGGAGGAAGAGGATTCATCTCACTCCTCCACAGTGAGGTTCTTGGTAGCATCCAATAACCCCAGCAATTTGGTGTACTTGGCCACACACACACACAACACAGGCACACACACATGAAGCAATTCTCTGGTGGTGTTTTTCTCCATGACCAGGCAAGAGAGAAACTATTTTACAGCCTTATAGAATGACTGTGGGGTGATGGGGCCCATTGTATTTCCATGGTAGCTTTTTTATGGTGGGTACTGCAGAGACTAGGAAAAGGGTTGTCTTCAGTGAGTGACCATTTGGCTTGTCTTGAGAGGGGCAGGCAGCAACATTTTTCCTGCTGACCAAGGTGAGTCAAACTCCTCTGGTCTGTTCGCCTGGCCTGAACCCCATCTACCAGGGCCAGGATTCTACTAACAGAGCCAAAGAGGTGCTGTGTTGGGGGCTTGCCAGGCTGGTGGGATGGTATGGGAGACTGGACATGCCACCTGGCAATTGGCATAAACTGGTCAGGCCTACTGGATTATAGGTTTAGGGAGCCCCTTCCTCTGGGAGCTTATGTGATGGGAAGCCTGGGGGAAGGGTAGATGCATCAGCTCCATGTCTGCTGTTCCTGGGATAGGCACCCACCCCCAAAGACACTACATGTGATCCAACTGCACAGCTATTACTATCTGAGCACTGTGGCATTTTTAGATTTGGTGGCAGAAGGTGTACTTAGTAAGAAGAAAGTCTTCTACTTACGAATCAAATCAACTTTATGCTTTTCAATTGTCTTCAGAGAACAAGTGTTTGTATCCAACTAGGCCCAGGGAGGCTGGAAAGTTTGCAATTCTTTACTTTCAATTTATTTTTATTTTTAGAGACAGGGTCTCAACTACGTCACCTAGAGTGCAGTGGCTATTCACAGGCACAATCATAGTGCACTGCAGTCTTGAATGAGAGTTTGCAATTATTGATTGGACTTCTGATATGTAGCCTTTTGGTCTAGCATCTTCTGTTACTGCTCAGTTAAGTTACAATTCATTGAACTCATACTACATGGTAGAGCCTGCATATAAATAAAGCATCTTCTTGAACCTTCACAATCAACCTGCCAGGATGTATGAGTTTTCTGTAACAAATTACAAAGAACTTGGTGCCTTAAAATAAGAGTAATTTATTGTCTCACAGATCTGGAGGTCAGAAGTCCAAAATCAGTATCACTTCACTGAAATCAAGGCGTTGGAAGGGGAGAATCCTTTCCTTGCTTTTTCCAGCTTCTGGTGGCTTCTGGCATTCGTTGGTGCAATGACTGGCTGCTTGTGTCACACTAAAATTCCTATATTGAAATCCTAACCCCCAATGTGATGGTATTAGGAGGTGGGGCCTTTAGGATGTAGTTATGTCATGATGGTGGAGCCCTCTTGATTGGCATTAGTGCCCCTGTAAAATGAACATGACAGGGCTCTTTGCCCTCTTTCTATGGTGTGAGGACACTGGAAAAGTTAGCTGTCTGCAACCCAGAAGAGGGTTCTCTCCAGAACCCACCCATGCTGGCACCTTGATCTTAGACTTCTGGCCTCCAGAACTGTGAGAAATCAATTTCTGTTGTTTATAAACCACCCAATCTATGGCATTTTGTTGTAGCATCCTGAACTGACCAAGACACCTGGCTTTGTGGTTGCATCACTCCAATCTCTGTCTCTGTCTATTCTCCCTCTTATAAGGACACTTGTGATTAAATTTATGGCCCATCTAAATAATCCAGGATAATCTCCCTATCTCAAAATCCTAAAATTAATCACATTTTGTGCCATCTAAAGTAATGTTCACAGGTTCTGGGGATTAGGGGCTAATATCCTTTGGGAAACATTTTCCAGCCTACCACACAGGGGCTGTAGCTAGTCCTCCAGGGGGACAAGATGAAGAATGGCTTCCAAGCAGAGGCATGATGGAGCTGTGCACAGTTGGGCATTGTTGAGATGGAGGGGGCCGGCTCAGGACAAGGGTACAGTGAGCGAGTGCTCTGCTCTGAAGTCAGAGTCCTTGTGGGATTCCTCTGTGTTCCTCCCATAAAACAGCCTAGCCCAGGGCATAAGTCAGTACTAGGTCTCAGGCAGGCTTGAAAGGAGGCACAAAATGGAGGAAGGATGGAAGAATGAGTGGATAGATGCACAAATGGAGGGCTGAGGGGACCCATGAACATGCCTGGAACCCCTCAGCCTATCCATCTGCATTTCTCCATAATCAAGATTGCTCATCACTGTCTGGAGGCTTTTGCCCTTTATCCAGTATATCTCATTTGCTCTGTTCGTTGATTCAGATTCAGAGCTGAAATGTCTTTGGAAGCTGAAATGCCAGGCTGCTGTAACAAAGATTCTTTGAAAGAAACACCTTTGGAAGAAATGCCTTCAACAGTCTCTATAGCTCCACTCACCAACCCAGGAGCTCAGATACTGACCAGGTGTCTGTATTCTCTCCCTGAGGCAACAGGACCAGCTTCACAGGCACTCCTCTTTCCTTCCTAGGCAAGGCCTCTGTGTTTTTTCCTGCACAGAAGACTGGAGCCATGGGGGTGAGGCCTCTCTCTCTGAGTCTCTTGAATTTTACTCCAGCATGGCTGCCATCCTGGCTGGAGCTGAATTCAGGCTTTTCTTTCCCCGAAGAGCCTGTCCTGGTCTCCACGCCATCCCTATTGAAATCCAGTTCAATGGCAACACTGTCATTGGAAGAAAGTCTCTCTCATTCTTAGATGCTCAATTCTATTTAGACTCTCCCAACTTAGTCAGATGAGCTGTGGTAGTCTGTCCTTCCTGCAAGCAGAATCCGCTTCTGAAGGGCTTTCTGTGTTTTGAGAGCCTCATGCTCCCTGTGGCTGTATCCTTCAGCCGCACATAGGTAACCGTTACTGCTGAATTACACCTCTCGTGTCTGAGCTTGAGCCCCTGCGTGACCATGGAAGGCAGAACACGTTTCTGGAGCAGCCTTATTGTTAACCTGTGTCTACAGAGAATAGTAATCTCGGGTGGCGGACATGATAGAAAGAACACAGGCTCTAGAGTCACACAGATCGGCATTTGGCTCTTAGTTACTCCTGTGCTAGCTGCGTGATTTCGGGCAAGCCATATACCCTCTCTGAGCCCCACAGTCCTCATCTGAAAAAGGGGGGTGTAATTAATGGTCCCTATCTTATAGGGTTAATGTGCATACTGAATAAGGCAGTGACTGTCAGTGAATGCGAGGGCTCCTCTGTCCTCCTCTTGAACTCCAGCTCTTGGCAGTGAGCCCCTGGGAGGGTGACCGCTCCAGGGCTGCCCCGCCCCCACCCCCGGGAGAGCTTTGGAGCCGGCTGTGGAGGAGTGCGTGTGGTGAGAGGGGTGGGTGGACAGGACAGATGCACTCAAAAGGCAGGGCCGAGTCAGGGAGCAGGTGGGCTGCATAGGGGGTTGAGAGGAAAAAGGACTGGGAAGGCACATGTCTGTGGCAGTCATGTCCCCTTCTTTTCCTACAGCATGGACTGGAGGTTGTGTTCAGGACCTGCCCATTCCCTCCTCAGAACTCACACAGAAGTCTCATAGGATCACCTAGGCATTGTATTAGTTGGGATTCTCCAGAGAAACAGAGCCAATAGGAAATTCTCTATCTAACTGTCTATCTCTCTCTTTCTCTTTGTCTGTCTATCATGTGATTGTGGGAGCTGACAGGTCTGAAATCTGCAAGGCAGGCAGGCTAGAGATTCAGGTAACAGTTGATGTTGCAGGCTTGGATTCAAATACTGGAAACCGAGGCAGGGTTTATGCATTGCAGTCTGGCTTTGGGAAACCTCAGTCTTTGCTCTTAAGGTTTTCAACTGATTGGATGAGTCCCACTCACATTATCAAGGATTGCTAATCTTCTTTCCTTCAATCAACTGATTGTAAAAGTTAATGGCATCTAGACTGACAAAATTACTGAGTGCCACAGCCTAGCCAAGTTGACACATATAATTTTCTAAACTTGTGTACATTTTTGAGGTAAGCGTGTAATTTTGTTACATGCATAAATTGTGGAGTGAAGTCATGGTTTTTAGTGTATCCATCACTTGAATAATGTACATTGTACCCATTAAGCAATTTCTCATCATCCATCCCCACCCCACCAGTGGGAGTTAAATAATGTGTACACATGGACATAGAGCATGGAATGATAGATACATGTAATTAACCATCATGGGTACCTTAGCTGCCGGCTGCAGCCTTTTGTCAGGGTCAGTGTCTGATCAGACAAGCAAACCCCAGGAGCCTGGATATTGCTCTTCAGATGTGAGATTGTAACAGTATTTTTGGTAGCCTCCAAGTCATGTCACCACATGGTGGCCAGACACTGGGGGCTGAATTCCTGGTCACACTTTAAACTTCATCTTTCTGAACATGTTCTCCCTAAATGGTGAGTGTGGGGCACAGGGGCCAGGCAAGGGAGTTGGGTACCTAGGCTCTTAATATTTTCCCCTTTGGCAATTATCTTTTACTCTTGAACCTGGTGGATAATTTCCAATGTCTTTCTTGGTCTCCTGTCCTTGGTAATACACATATGGCAAATTCATTCCCTTTGAGGCAGCTCTTTACTGCAGATTGTCAGTGTTTCAGCTATGTGATGTGGCATTGCTTGGCTTCAAAATCTAGGACGTGAAGGGCTCCTTGAAGATCAGGAGGTGGATTGATGTACAGAACCTCAGTGCTCTCAAAATGTCTCTGCTCCCTACCCCAACCATACACGCACACATGCACACACGTGTGCACACACAAATGTGCGCACATGGAGACACACTTAAGACGCTCACCAAATGCTAGAAGGAATGTTTTGAGACCTTCAAGGTGTTTGGACTTGGATTCTGTGACACGTGCAGTGAGCTGGGTTCCACTGGGTTAGGTCTGAAGCGGGCCACAGGGGATTTTTGTTTCACTATACCAGGACATGGCAAAGTGTTGGATATGGTGAGGGAGCTCTGGGTGTTTTTCCTCTTTTGATAGCTGAGAACAAGTGAATCCTGTGAAAACATTGGCGTTGATATAGGAGGGCTGTAGAAACACCAAGAAAGGCCCAAATAGTGGTGCAGCAAACCAAAAAAATGTCCTCCAAAAGATATCCACATTGGGAACCATGGAACCTGTGAATGTCACCTTATGGGGCAAAAAAGGGACTTTGTAGGTGGGAATAAGAATCATGAGAAGAGAAGGTTACCCTGAATTACTTAGGTGTGCCCTGAATACAATTACAAGTGTCCTTCTAAGAGAGAGGCAGAGGGAGACTTGCCACACACACACACAGAAGAGAAGGCCTTGTGTCCACGAAAGCAGAGATCGGAATGGTGAAGCCATAATCCAAAGAATGCCAATAGCCACCAGAGGCAGAAAGAGGCAAAGAACAGAATCTCCGCTGGAGCCTCCAGAAGGAGTGGGGCTGTGCTAATACTGATCAGCCCAGCGATACCGATTTTGGACTCCTAGCCTCCAGAACGGTGTGAGAATAAATGTGTTGTTTTAAGCTCACCAGTTTACCGTACTTGGCTGTAGCAGCCCTTGCAAACTGACACGGGGGACTGATGTGAGTACTCTTCTCTGCAAAAGGAGGGACAATCACGAACTGGCTACAGTGGGAGGGCCCATGATGATGGTCCGCATCCGGCTTCTTGCTGATGGGGAAACTGAGGATCAGAGAAGGGAAAGGACTCACTGAGATTCCACCATGAGGCAGTGGCTGACTGAGACCAACTCAAGTCCCCTGCCTCCTGGGGTGGGCAGGGGTGTAGCCTGCACACTTGTTCTTTCCAAGAGATTTGGCTTCCTGCCTTTTGTTTTGTTTTGTTTTGTTTTGTTTTGAGGCAGATTCTCGCTCTGTCACCCAGGCTGGAGTGCAGTGGTGCGATCTTGGTTCACTTCAACCTCTGCCTCCCAGATTCAAGCAATTCCCCTGCCTCAGCCTCCTGAGTAGCTGGGATTATAGGTGCACACCACCATGCCCAGCTAATTTTTGTATTTCTAGTAGAGACAGGATTTTACCATGTTGGTCAGGCTGGTCTCAAACTCCCGACCTTGTGATCCACCACCTCAGCCTCCCAAAGTGCTGGGATTACAGGCATGAGCCACTGCACCTGGCCATCTTCTCCTTATCTTACAAGCTTCTCTACCCAGGGATTCTCCCACTGCCTGTGGCTTCCCTGTCACCAGTGCTCACTAGGGGAAAATGGCTGTATACCTTTTGTCCCCCTGAGTCTCAAGGCCTGAAGCTCTTCTGGACGCTGTTCTGGTCTAGCTTCCTGTGGGCAGGACCAGGCCCACTCACTGCCAGTCTACAGACTTCTGCCTGACTGCCTATTTGTCTGGCTCCCCTGCTCAGCCCTCTCCCCGCCAGATAACTCACCTTTTAGCTGGCTGCTCCTCTCTCACCCACAGTCTCTCACTTGCCACAAGAACACACTTCAATACCATCAGCACTAACACCAAATACACAAAAGCTTGCTCCTTTCTGCACTTCAAAGGATCTGTATTCCTTAGCCAGCCATTCGAAGGCCAGTACCCCATTTGGTAGGCTGTCATCTTTCTAGTACTGACCAGCCCAAAAAGCAGGAGAAAAGACTGGCTGGCTGGCACTAGGCTCTCCCTCCCCACTGGCTGCTGACATCCAGCATGCCACAAAGTGGGGAGCCCAACCTTGACCTCGCCAGCACATTGTTTCACCTACACCACTGTCCCCAACACCGCCACCACACCAGCACCATGGCAGCCAGGAGCAGACGGAAAGGGCACTGTTACTCATTTGAAAACAAATGCCATTGCCTAAGAAAGACAATTCTGGCCCTTCGGTCCCAGGCCAGCCCTCTGGAGAGCTGAGGACATTGCTTAAGACTCCTACACCTGCCTCAGATGCTGTGGGCTTGGGTACCCTCCCCATTTGGGGCCTGTCCTCCCCAGAAGACTGTTGTTTATACCTAGGCCTCTTACAGCATAGAACCCAGAGTGAACTGTGCCTTATAGGGATGGAGGGGTATCAGGACTCTCACCTCCTTCATTCTGGGGATTCTACCTCTATGAATGCACACCATGGCATGTCTGGCTGCCACAGCTCCCTGCTGACTCCTTTCTCCAAGCTCACTTCCACTGCCACATTCTGGGACACTTGGTTTAGGCTCTGTTAGTCGAGGCTCTCACATTACTTCCTATAACTTTGTTCTGTTTGGCCCTGATTCCTTGGGGCTCCTGGGGCTGGAGTTGGATACAATGGCTGCTCCTTTCACCTCTGTGTCATTCATAGTTCACACTCATGTCTTCTTGTTCCTCCTTTAGGGTAAGGTCTCATTTCCCTAAACAATTATATGAGTCCTGAACCCAAACTGCAGACCTGCTAAGTTAGAACTCTGAAGGTAGGCAGTGCTCCAGCCCTTTCAGGACTGGATATATTTCAGCAAGCAAAGTTGCCTCTGAAGTGTATCTCTACAGGGCAATGTTGACTCATCGATTGCCATTATATTCTTCCTATAGGAAAAAAATAATCTAGTTGTCTGAGACCAAAGCCTTTTGGTCAGAATTGGGCTAAGGTGGGGTCTTATCCAGGGAACTTTGTGCTGGGGCTGAGGCCATATTTGTGTCCCCTTGGAACAACCTTCCCTCCTTTAATTCATTTATTGCAGTTGCTATAACAAAGTACCACAGATTGGGTGGCTTAGAACACCAGAAATTGTTCTCTCACAGATACAGATGACAGGAATCTGAGATCAAAGTGCTGTGGGGCTGTACTCCTCCTGAAGGCTCTAGGGGACAGTGCTTCCTTGCCTCCTCCAGTCTCTGGTGGCTCTAGGTGGTCCTTAGCTTGTGGCTGCATTGCTCCAGTCTCTACCTCCATCTTCACATGTCCTCCTTTGTGTCTGTCTCATAACGATACCTGTGATTACATTTGGGACCCACCCAGATACTCCAGAAGAATCTCTTAATCTCAAATCATTGACTTAATCACATCACACATTTTTGCCATATAAGACAATATTCACAAGTTCTGAGAATTAGGACATGGATATATTTTAAGGGGCTACCATTCAATCCATGACACACCTTTAGGATCATTCAGTAGCCCCACCCTGGGGTGCCATGCTAGGGGAGGCCCTGAGTCCACCTTCCATGCTTCCAGCTTCCAGGATGGGCCTATATCCTTGCATCTGCTTTACATACTGAGACTCCAGCACGACACTGCCACAGGCTGGTTGGCAGCTGCTGGGCCACCAGGTGGATGGGCCAGGAGGAGATGTGGTATTAATGGGTAGCACAGTCAATGAGGGTAAGGAAACACATTAGTGATGTTCCAGCTTGAAGTGACAGTGGACCTGGGGCTACAAAACAACATGGGCTTGTTAATGGACATTTAGACCCTAAAAGCAAGAGAAAATGCACCATAGTGCTGCAATGTGGTATAGCAGCAGAAGAGACAGGACAATTCTGAGGGCTGCCCCCAAAGCATCATATCCATATCCCAGAACTGGAGGCAAAGATAATCCACACAGCACAGGAAGCTGTGCAACTCTTTGGTTCTAGATGGCACTGATCTTGGCTTATGTGGACAGGGCTGTCTCCTGTAGGACTGTCTGCCACATTATGCAGATGATGAAGCAAGGCTCTGTGGTTTTGTCTTTTCCTCCTTTTCCAAGCGAGCTACTCTGGACCTTCACTCCCACTCCTCATCCTGAATCAATAGGAGGCTCTCCTGTCGGGCTTCCTGACCCCTCTCCAATGCCAGCAGACTCAGGCACTTCAGGGCCAAAAGTAGCCTTATTTCTTTGCTCTAAAAGCCTCCATCATTCTTCACTGTGAAAAGTGGTCCTTCCTAGCCTTTTGTAAGTCATAGACCACCTAAAAAATGATCGTATCTGTGAGCAGATGAGGCTATTTCGACCTGGAGCGGTGATCTGGGTACTGATTATTCAAACTGGGCACTGGCTGGACCCGCTGACCATCAGCTCTGCTTGCAGCCACTCAGGGTACCCAGTGCAGAGGCACTGGGTGAAGGATGGCATCCAGAATCCTTGCAGGGAAACTGAAAATCCTTTGGGAGCCAGCCCTGCCTGCCTCAGTGAGGGAGTCTGGCTTTCCTTGATTCATAGACCTCCAATTGTCCACATTGGCCAGACTGGCTGCTCAAAGCCTTCTGGACAGTGCTACATGCATCCCACATTTGGGTCCTTGTGTCTGTTGTCCTGTCACACAAGATGCCTTCTGCTTCACCAAGTCAAATCTTTCCCATCTTATTGGGCCAGGTTTGGGGGCTGCTTTATCTGGGAAGCCTTTCCTGGTTGCTTTAGAACCTGTTTTAATTTGTTTTGAGTCTCCAACAAAAGACTCCTGCGTGGTTGTTTAGTTGTTTCATGTGTGTGTGTGTTGGTGTTGACTCTCCCGCAAGTTTGGAAAGCAGAGGCCAAGCCTGGTCCCTCACTGCATTCCCCTCAGGTCAGCTCAGGGCCTGGAATGCAACAGGTACCCAATAATGACAGCAAAATGGGCTTGAGTGAGGGACAGCGTGACCTTTCTCAAATCTAATTATGCTCTAGTTAGCCACAGCTGCAGCTCTCTCCAAATGAAGATGAGGCTTCGAATCAGGCCCTGCCTAGCTTCCAGCCCCTGCTTTCATCCTCTCCTAACTCCTGACCTGCAGGCCCAGCCCCCGGAACTTGTCAGTCCCCCACAGGGCCTGGAACCATCTCTAAATCTCAGCCGAGCTCATTCCATCTTGGCCCAGGCATTGGAGTTCTTCCCTTACTGACTGATCTCCAGATCCTGGTGTGCTGTCTGCCATGAACTACTGCCTGCCTCTGTTTGCCCATCTGTTGCAATGAGCCCAGTTCTTGCTCCTGCCCTACTAGGCCTCCCTAAGGGCTGCTGCTGGTGTGCCTAGGGGCTGCTATGGACTGAATTGTGTCACCTCAAAATTCATATGTTGAAGCCCTAAGCCCTGGCATGATGGTGTTTGGAGATGGGGCCATTGGGAGGTAATTAGGTTTATGTGAGGTTCTGAGGGTAGGACCCTCATGATGGGATTAGTGCCCCTATGAGAAGAGACACCAGAATGTTTCTCTCTCTATCTCTCTCTCATATATATATATATATATATATATATTTCCAGTGTGAGGACAAAATGAGAAGGCAGCCATCTATAATCCAAGAAGAGCACCCTCACTAGGGACTGATCATGCTGACACCTTAATCTTGGGCTTTTCACCCCCAGAACTGTGAGAAAATAAATGTCTGTTGTTTAAGCTCCTGGTCTATGGTATTTGTTACACGGCCTGAGCTGTCTGAGACAGAGGCCTACCTGGTCTATGGCCCCAGCCCCTCCCAGACTGGGATAGGCTGAATAATGCCCCTTTCTTTTAAAAACGGCCATGCCTTCACTCCCTGGAATCTGTGAATGCTACCTTATATGGCAAAAGGGACTTTGCAGATATGACTAAATTAGGGATCCTGAAATGGGGAGATTATCCTGAATTATCTAGTTTTTCACAAGGGTCCTTATAAGACAAAGAGGGAAGCAGGAGGGTCAGATTCAGAAAGAAAGAGATTTGAAGACACTGTGCTTCTGGCTTTGAAGATGGAGGAAGGGGTCATGAGTCAAGAGGTGAGGCAGCCTCCAGAAGCTGGAAAAGGCAAGGAAGCAGATTCTCTCCTAGTCTGCAAAAGGAACCACCTCCACTTGGCACCTTGACTTTAGACTTCCTGACCTCCAGAACTGTAAGAGAATAAATGTGTGTTGTTTTGAGCCACCAAGTTTGTGGTAATTCATGACAGCAGCCACAGGAAACTGATACAGAGCCCCACATTCCTGCTGTCCTCCAGCACTAGCCTGTCCTGTGCCTTCCTCTTGAGAATGTGTCTGACCCTGTTTCCTGCCCAACATCTACCTCAGCCTCATCCTAAGTTCTCCCCAGATGGTGCAGGGAACTCTTCCAGCCTTGTCTCAGTCCTGCGACCCTGACCTCCCTCTGTACCTGCAATGCCAGGGGCTAGGGAGGCAGCCTACCACCAGCCCCCATAGCCAGCTCTGTTGAGAAGTTAAGGACCTAGGAAGAGAGAAACACCCTCCCAAGAAGGGGAGATGCCCCTGGGGGAGAAGCATCCACAGGAGCATTTCAAGAAGTTGATGAGGACTGATGCTGACCACAGGTAATTGTTCCCAAGGGAAGGCAAGCCGATGTCACTTAGCAGGCAGCCCAAGGGTGTTCTCAACACCTCAGAGACACAGGGAACCAGTGGTCAGCCAGCCTGTGGTCCCATAGCATCTGGCCATAATGACTCACCGAGAAGCTGCCCAGAAGCCAGGGGTGCTTGACTTCCTGGCCCTGTCTGGGCAAGTACAGGGTATGAGTGGTATTGTCAGTTGTGGGCCAGCCAATCAGGGATAGAGGTGCCCAGGCCAACATGTCAGAGTCCCTGGCACAGAGTCTCTCAAGGTTGTGTCTTCCTCAGGGGAATTTTCCTGCATCTTGCCTTGGGTCTGGGCCCAGAGACGATAGGATCCAATTCACCCTGGGGAGCTTCCACTTCTGGCAATGCTGAGTAAGCTCCTTTGAGACCAAGCCTCCTGCGGATGACAACTATGCATTTCAAACCAAACCAAACCAAAACACACACCTGAAGGCACTGCAGAGCTACCCAAAGCAAGCAGATTCTGGAAGAAAGTCAACAATGCTTGGGAGAAGGAAACAGCCCTGGATGAGCTTCCTGCTTACACAGCTTCTAGCCTGGGGCAGCCCCACTCTGTACCTTGCAGAGTAACCCCAAGGCAAACACATAGTCTTTCTGGTATGAACATCAAGATGACTGCCTTCAGGGCAATCATCTCAGCTGCTACAAAGTGAAGGGGAATCCTACAGAAGGGAGAGGCAGGGAGGAGTCTTAGATCCTGTGTACAGACACTGCCCAAGTCTCTGCATGCATGGGGACTTCAGGGTGACATTCTGGAAGGTCATCTTTTTGGTATACCTTACCTTTCCCTGGCATTTCGTGAGCACCTACCACATGCCAGGCTTTGTGCCTGATGCCAGGAAGCCTTAGTCTGGTTTTCCCTGAAAGCGGTCTCATAGAGACTAAGATTTTACTGGGCAGTTGGATGCCATAGGGAGTAAGAGTGAAGGAAAAGAGCAGTGATGCCACAACGGAGGGAGGGCCCATGTGAGATGCACTGCCAATCTGGTGGCTGCTATTTGTGACTGACTGCTTGACCCTGCATAAACTTAGCCTCAAGGCATGCGTGTGGAAGGAGAAGAAGAACGTAGCCACAGACTCCCATCTCCCACTGATCAAGGGCTCACCTGTTGTTTCCGGGTTGCAAATGAGTGGGTGCTAAGCAAGGTTGATCCCACAACGCCCCATGCTTCTGGGCCAACAGGGCAACCTTGGTGGGTGGTGTGAGGTTCACAGCATGGGCATGAAGTGAACCCTCTTACTCACTGTGTGACTTTGGCATATGACTTCACCTTTTGAGCCTTGTTTTGTCATCTCTGACAAGGAGACAAGCATCACTTTTTCTGCCTACTTCCCAGGACGAGTAGAATTGAACAATGCATGCTCTTCATGTTAAGCCTAGGTTAGCACTTTCCTTAAAGACTTGGCTTCTCTGGAGTTTCCAACTTTTATACGAAGGGTAGTTCATATAAAAGGCCTGAGTTACATAACACTTGGAATTGGCTGCAAGCACCTTTTGAAAATAAACTCCAAAAAATCATGTCTGAATTCCACATGTTCATCTGCGTTAAAGTCCTCATGAGAGCATCTCAAACTTTTTTTAAAAAAAATAAGAAAGCTTTGATTTTCAGAAACAAAATTGGACAACCATGCATGCATAAGGTGACCTTGTTTCCTTTGGCAGTTTAAAAATCCTAGGCCCCAAACTCACACTAGAGCATCTGCTTTGGATTCAACTTGGCTGAAACAAAGCAATCAGTCCTGTTCAGGCACGTGCACAGCATTTTCCCCAGAAAGGTACAGCCAGTGGTCTAGTAGATGGTGGGTGTTAAGCCACCTTCACTGCCTGCTGGCGACGCCACACCAATCCAGGGATGTGGCCCAAGTGATTGGTACTTTCTGCAACCCTCGAGGTTATCACCGTGGAGAATATCAGAGGTAGAACTAGCCTTAGAGATGATCCAGGCCAAGGCCCTAACCAAACGATGGGCACACCGAAGGCCAGAGAGAGTGTGGACCTGGCCACGGCTATACCATGAGCCAGTGGCAGAACGTGACCTGGAAGCCAGGCCTCCCCGCTCCTAGCCCAGGGCTTGTTCTGCATCCTTGCTAGCCCTTGCCTCATTCTCTGAGGGCCATTTCTGCTTGGGATGGAGGCACAGATAGACCCCTAGAAGACTTCCTAGAGCAATCAGGATCCAAAGCAAATGGTCCACAGCCACTTTGGCTCAAGCCCTGCCTGCTTTCCTGGCTGAAAGTGAAAGGCCCCATGCAGAGCGAGGGCCAGAGTGAGGCCAGTGAGGTGCCCAAGAAGCCAACCCTGCACTTGTGCACAGCTGAGGTAAGGCCTCCTTAGATGTCTCACTGGCTTCACCCTATTCCCCATCCCAGACCCCAAATCCAGTGGCTTTCCTGATGGTCTTGAGGATTCCTCCATCAGACCTGGGGCCTCCTACTCTCCAGATGCCTCTGGGTTCCTGGGCTGCTCTCCCAAAGGCAAAGCTTTGAGAGTCAACAAAACAAATTGACACTCATGATCCATGGGGTTCTACAGCCTTCTTTTAACGGCCACAAGGCAAAGAATCCTAGCTCCCTGTCCTAGATCGGGCAGCCCAGGCTCAGAGAGGGTGAGCTACCTGGCCCACAGGTGGCAGCATGCAGCTTGAGCCTAACCCTTCACCCTTCCCTGTTTCCTCATCCTACACCCAGCTCCTCCAGAACTGCTGCCCGCCCACATTGCTCACAGCGACCAGGCAAAGCCTGTTCTCAAGGCCTTTAGGCAGACTTAGGCGCTCTTCCTTCTGCCCTGTAGGACCCACAGCAGCACCAGATATTGTTAGACACATGAAAAAAGTTATAAGGCTGAAATAATTGCCCTCATTTTGAATCTGAGTCTTTTCAGATAGCATAATCTTGTGCAGCCCCAAAGAGGTTCCTGCCTGCTCCTGACGATTGGGATGGAACAAGCCCAGGTAATTGCTTCTTCTGTGTAGAGACCAATTTGTCCAGGGAAATGAGCACAGTTGATGTAATCAATTAAAACACTGAAAGCCATGCAGCATATACAGGAAATGGAAAATAAATTGGAGCCCCCTGCCCCGCCTCGCCTTCTCAAATGCCTGAGTCCTGCCTGACCAGGTGACAATTTCTTTTTCCTCATTGAGCCTCACTCTGATTTGTGTAAAGGAGGTTGAACTGACAGGGTCCCTGAGGTCACAGAGGCTTGGCTCCCCAGCTAGCCCAGACTCCTTTGTGGGGCTGAGGGGCGTGGAGGAATATGGGGTTTCTCCTGTGCTTGGCCCTGTGCTGCACACGGGCTTTGCTCACACTGTGAGGATTAGGGGCAGAGCCATAGACCCACCAGGGCCCTCTTCACAGCTGGGCTCTTTGGTTAAGAGTGGGTGCTTGTGCGGAGATCAGGGCCAGAACCCAACAGAAGTGCTGCTGTGAAGCCTTGTCACTAATGAAGCCACTGGGGTCTGGGCTAAGTTTTTCTGTTTGTTTGTTTTTTCAGTGTCTTAATTTGTCGCCCAAGCTGGAGTACAATGGTGCTACCATGGCTCACTGCAGCCTTGAATTCCCGGGCTCAGGTGATCCTCCCACCTGAGCCTCCCCAATAGTTGAGATTACAGGCAGGCACCACCACACTCAGATCATTTTTTAAAGTTTTTTGTAGAAATGGGGTCTTGCTATGTTGCCAGGGCTGGTCTCAAACTCCTGGTTCAAGCCATGCTCGTGCCTCAGTCTCCCAGAGTGCTGGGATTATAGATGTGAGCCATCAAGCTTTGCCTGGGCTAGTTTTTGAGCATGGTCTGGCCTTTGAATCCCCATTTGCCAGCCCTGTGCTTTTTCAGGCTGTGCTCTGGCTACTGAGGCAGGGGAGGCTCAAGTGGCTTATGCCTACTGGCATGGGGCCTGCTCACTGGCTTGCAGTTTTGTCTCTCTGGCCTGGTGTTTGTAGCTGTGACACAGGCCAGGCTGCCTGGCCCATGGGTTCCCTGCCTGCTGGGAGCCCACAGTCTGGAGAGGCAGGTGCATACACGATGCTGTGGGAACTAAGGCTCCAGACTGCCACAGCCGAGCAGGCTCAGTGCTTCTCTGTACACCTACCTCCAGGGTACTCAGGGAAGTAAAGAGGATGAGATGGTGGCAACTGCAGAGATGACTGAGACAGAGAAGATGAGAAGCAAGATACAGCTCTTCTCATTTCTAACCTTGACCCCCATAGGATCCCGCTGTCATCCTTGTCAGGTAGGCCTTGTTTGTCTCTCAGAAGAGGAGCAACAGATGTCCACCAGGGCAGGAATATCACCTGGGGCTCAGGGGTTAGTCTTGTTTTAGGGAAACTCACCACAGTTGCCTGGGGAATTGTTGATGACCCTTTTGGGACCACAAAGTGACATGGAAAAGTCTTGGTCATAATCTTGGCAAGGAAGTGCATCCAGGGGTGGATAAGCTTGACCAGGGAACAGATGGCTCTACCACCATTGGAGTGACTGGGTTCTTCAAACCATCTGGGAATTAGGTCTTTTCACCTAGGAGACCAAGGCTTCTATAAGTGGTGGTGTCTCCTTGACTTGCCTCTTAGCTTCTTAAGAGAATGGAGCACATCTGATTCCTAACTGGGGGTTCACAGAGTGTGTTCTGTCACTCTACCCCACCCAGATTTTGAGGTCTGGGAGCCCAAGCTGTCTGTAAGGTTGAGGTAATGGAGAATTGAGGAGAATGGCCTGCCCATGCCATTCCCATTTGACCTTGGAAGTGATCTGGCTTCAATCTGGATTCCTTCTTGAAGGAGTGTGGGGCAGACAGACCATGAGGAAGACATCTGCAGCCTGTGCACAGTTTGGAGGCACTTCTGCCTGCTGACAGGGGTGGGTTCTCTCAACAACCAATACCCTTAGACTCCGGGACAAGGAAGGCACAGGGATTTTGACTTATATTCCAACATTCACAGACTGGAAGTGACTGAATCCAGGCTCAGTGGGATGAGCACCATTATTGATTAGTAATGTCTGCCAGGCAAGCGGGAAGGAGAGGTGATGGCATGTGTGTTAATTTGTTGCCTTTCCTGGTTAGGGGGATTCATAGGGATGTGCAGGGCATGGCAAAGATGGAGGAGGGGGATGGTACGTGTTTTGCTTAAAAATCTCAGTGGCTTTCTCAGGTCAAGTCACCTTGAATTCCAGCGTTTGTTTTCAAGCTGCATTCATTCTGTGGTAGAGGCTATTGGGTGGCAAGTGTTTACAGGCAATCCTTTTGCTTCCAAAAATGCCAGATGGGTTTGTATTTTTATTGCTATGGTAGCAGTGACTCTGTGTCTCGATAGCACAGTGACGCTAGGCAAAAGGTCTGGCATTTTCCTGCAGGGAAGAAAACTGAGTTACCACAATAAGATATTCTTACTATATCCTGCGGTGACCTCCATCTTCCACAGCAACTGAGGTTAAGATTATTTCTTAGAATTGAAAGAGAATCAGTATCCCTTGAGCAAAAACCATTGTTTTTTTCCTGATTGAAAGCCTCTTAATAACTATTGTTACCGGACTCTAACCTGGTGACTCTACTGCGACCACTGTGGTTTGAATGTGTTGAATCCAAAGGTCTGTGCCCTTGGTTTGAGCATGTCCTTGGTTTAGACCCCCAAAGCTCAAAATATCGGTATAGCAAAGTGACATAACACATCTCTGAGACCCCAGAGGTCTAGGGTGTGTACCCTAGAAGGCCCCAGACACCTTTATGTGACCACTTTGGCTTGAATGTGTTACATTAACCAAGAAGGGATGCTGGCATTGGGCCAGGAGGCGATGCCCTGTGGGGGTAAAAGCAGTTGGTGAGATTAAAAAAGTAAACTTTTGGGCTGAGGCAACGGGGTTTTCTAAATATACAATCATGTCATCTGCAAACAGGGACAATTTGACTTCTTCTTTTTCTAACTGAATATTCTTTATTTCTTTATCTTACCTGATTGCCCGAGCCAGAACTTCCAACACTATGCTGAATAGGAGTAGTGAGAGAGGGCATCCCTGTCTTGTGCCAGTTTTCAAGGGAATGCTTCCAGTTTTTGCCCATTCAATATGATATTGGCTGTGACAGTCATCTGATGTTTGACAAACCTGACAAAAACAAGAAATGGGGAAAGGATTCCCTATTTAATAAATGGTGCTGGGAAAATTGGCTAGCCATAAGTAGAAAGCTGAAACTGGATCCTTTCCTTACTCCTTATATGAAAATTAATTGAAGATGGATTAGAGACTTAAATGTTAGACCTAAAACCATAAAAACCCTAGAAGAAAACCTAGGCAATACCATTCAGGACATAGGCATGGGCAAGGACTTCATGTCTAAAACACCAAAAGCAACGGCAACAAAGGCCAAAATTGACAAATGGGATCTAATTAAACTAAAGAGCTTCTGCACAGCAAAAGAAACTACCATCAGAGTGAATAGGCAACCTACAGAATGGGAGAAAATTTTTGCAATCTACTCATTTGACAAGGGGCTAATATCCAGAACCTATAAAGAACTCAATCAAATTTACAAGAAAAAAACAAACAACTCCATCAAAAAGTGGGCAAAGGATATGAACAGACACTTCTCAAAAGACATTCATACAGCCAACAGACACATGAAAAAATGCTCATCATCACTGGCCATCAGAGAAATGCAAATCAAAACCACAATGAGATACCATCTCACACCAGTTAGAATGGCAATCATTAAAAAATCAGGAAACAACAGGTGCTGGAGAGGATGTGGAGAAATAGGAACACTTTTACACTGTTGGTGGGACTGTAAACTAGTTCAACCATTGTGGAAAACAGTGTGGCGATTCCTCAAGGATCTAGAAGTAGAAATACCATTTGACCCAGCCATCCCATTACTGGGGATATACCCAAAGGATTATAAGTCATGCTGCTATAAAGACACATGCACACGTATGTTTACTGTGGCACTATTCACAATAGCAAAGACTTGGAATCAACCCAAGTGTCCATCTGTGACAGACTGGATTAAGAAAATGTGGCACATATACACCATGGAATACTATGCAGCCATAAAAAAGGATGAGTTCGTGTCCTTTGTAGGGACATGGATGCAGCTGGAAACCACCATTCTCAGCAAACTATCGCAAGAACAGAAAACCAAACACTGCATGTTCTCACTCATAGGTGGGAACTGAACAATGAGATCACTTGGACATAGGACGGGGAGCATCACACACCGGGTCCTATCATGGGGAGGGGGGAGGGGGGAGGGATAGCATTAGGAGATATACCTAATGTAAATGACGAGTTAATGGGTGCAGCACACCAACATGGCACATGTATACATATGTAACAAACCTGCACATTGTGCACATGTACCCTAGAACGTAAAGTACAATACTAATAAAAAAAAGGAAATTATAGAAACTTCTAGTCAAATAAATTATGTTGAGAACAAAAGGTAATACTTAAAACTCATCACTTTCTAATTCTATTACATTTTTCTGTTATCCATATTCATAAGGTTTATATGAAACTTATTATTTGTGTGCCCAGTGAAATTCATGTTGAAATTGAATCCCCCATGTGTAGTGGGACTTCGAGAGCTAATTAGGTCATGAGGATGGAGACCTTATGAATGACATTAGTGCCTTTATGAGAAGAAGCTAGAGTGCTAGCTAGCTCTCTTTCTAGCACGTAAGGATACAAGGAGAATTTGGCAGTCTGCAACCTGGAAGAGGCCCTCACCAGAACCTGACCCTGCTGTCACCCTGATCTCAGATTTCCAGCCTCTGGAACTGTGAGAAATAAATTTCTGCTGTTTATAATCCAAAAATAAATAAATAAATAATTTTTTTTTTAAAAAAAGTAAATTTTTTCCCTCTTTCTAGGCAAACTCTTGGCCTCAAAGTCTTGAAGGTTGCTGGTTAAACACAGTGGATTGAGCACCCATGTTTATCTGTGTTCCCTATCCAAACCCCACTCAAATGACAGTAAAGAAATAAAGAAAAGCCTGTACCTGTAGGGGCAAAATAATGGGGGAGAAATGAGGCAACTGCAAACAAAGAGATGAAGCTGGAAAGCGAATGGATGAGTTTTGGGTGAATTTTCAGAGTGAAGAGAACAGAAATTTGAATCTGTGTAAGCCAGAAAGAAGCAAAGCAAACTAAAAGACAGGAACTGGGAAGACTCAAGAATGGGAGGCAACAGGGTATCCTTAAAGGCAGGGCATGGGATAAGGCTGAGGGCAAGAGTGCTGGTTTAGAATATGTATCAAGGGTAGTGGTTCGCCCCTTAGTCTCCTCCCTGTACCAGGGCACAACTACCCTGACAGAAGACAGGAGGTTCCACTTGCTGGAGATACCCAGCTAAGCACACTGGTGAAGTAACTTACTGAAAACAGGGATTACTTGAAAGCTTCATAACTGATGGTGAGAAGACCCCCAAATTTCTCTCCTACTTGCATTCCAGAATGCCAACATAGCCAGATTTATATTGCCCCAGGCAAAAGATGGGAGGCACCTCCATCTTGCCAGCAAAAGAGCAGCAGAAACTGACAGTTGGGAGACCCCAATACATTAACTGAGTCCCTGTAAGATCACCCTACAATGAAGTCCATCAAGTGATAAGGACTTATCCTGAACATAGAGCTTCTAACAGAATGCTAGTTCACCATGCTCACTATGAACGGATAGGCAAGGGTCTGCTATTTGAGGAAAGCCTGTTATGCAAAAGGCAGAGACCAGAGCCAGCCATAAAACAAGCAAAAAACAAGTCAAAGGAAGCAAAGACAATGCAAGGAGCTGAAGAAAACTTCAAAAAATTTAAAATTAGCATACTTAGCTGGAAAAGGCAATGAAATAGATTCTACCCTAGAGCCAGCAGAAGGCACACAGGCCTGCCAACAGTTAGATTTTAGCCCACTGACAGATTTTGGGCTTCTGACCTTTGAATTGTAAGATAATAAATTTATGTTATTTAAAAACATATTAATATCCTTAGATACATAAGAGAAAATATTATCTCAAAACAACTATATGCTATATAATTACAATGATACAACATTCTGGAAAAGGGCGAAACTATGGAGACAGTGAAAAGATCAGTGGTTGCCAAGGGTTAGTGGGGAGGGAGGTATGAATAGTCAGAGCACAAAGGATTTTTAGTGCAGTGACACTACTCTGTATGACACAATAATGGTGGGAACATGTCGTTATCCATTTGTCCAAACCCACAGAATATATAGCACCAAGAGTGAACCCTAATGTAAACTATGGACTTTGGGTGATAATGATATGTCGACATAGGCTCATTGATTGTCACAAATGTTACAAATGCACCTGTCTGGTGTAGGATATTGATAGTGAGGAAGGCTGTACATTTGTGGGGGGCAGGGGAAAATGGGAACTCTCTACTTTTCCCTCAATTTTTCTCCGAAACTAAAACTGCTTTAAACAATAAAGTCTATTAAAAAATAAGGGTGTATTCATCACTGCAAGCATTTACGATGCTATAGAAAGGAAGCAAATCAGAGGACAAGATAGGGCCCTTGGAAGATAAAAATATAATAGCATACATTTAAAAAAACCAATAGAAAGGGTGGAGATAAAGTTGAGTAAATATCCCAGAAAGTAAAACAAATGGAAAGAGATGGGCCAATGGAAGAAAATACAAGATCTTTAGATCAATTCAGGAGGCCCAACATCCAAGTAATGATAATTTCCAAAGCAGGGGAAAATGGAGGTGAAAATTATTGCTGAAATCACACAAGGACACTTCTTGAAATTAAAGTAGAGGAGCCTCCAACTTTACAGGGTCCACTGAGTGCCAAGCACTGTGAATCCAAACAATAACAAAATTTGACACAAAGGAACATCATCATGAGATTTCAAAACACTGGCAATAAAGAGAAGATCCTAAAAACTTCCAAAGGGAGAAACAGAGGTAAAATTTCAATGATCTTGAATCAGAATATCTTCAGGCTTCTCAACAGCCACACTAGAAACTAGGCAACAGTGGTACAACTCCTTCACAATCTTTGGGAAAAATTATTTCCACCTTAGTATTCTATACTCAGCCAATTTATCATTCAGGTATGTGGGTTTAACAAATAAGGCCTCTGAAATTTTGCCCCAGATGTGTTTCTTCTCAGGAAGATAAATTAACATGATCTCCATTAATTTGAGGAAGAAAACCAAGAAAGAGAAAGACACAGTATGGGAAACAGGAGAAAGGGAAAAAGAGTTCCCAGGACGACTGCTGTCATTATGTAATGTGTTTAACTATATTGAGAAGATATTGTTTGGGGATAAATAGTGATAGGTACATTATGAAAAAAAGCAAAAAAAAAATGAGGCAATGATTAACTCCAGTGGGAAAAAGTTTGTATGATAAAGGATAAATTAAACGTAATTATAGTGTATTACCTGGCTCTACTGTGAACTATATTTACATAATTATAATAACAGAAACATTGTATCCTGATTTAAGTAAAAATGGTGATATGATTATACTGGGAGTTTGGGGTAGGGAAAGAGTAGAGTATACAGAGGTGGTCCAAGACAGTTAAATATTTATCTTCCAGGGTAGGGAGGCAAATGATTTTCTTAAAAAGGTAAAATGAAAAACTTCAGTATAGACACGTTATATAGAAATATGGAAGTACATACCAGAAGCTGAAGAGATACAAAAGTTAGAAATGGCTGCCTTCATGGAGTATAAACTGGTGCTCTATTTGATGTTGATAACTATTTACAAGTATTACTTTGATAAAAATTTTAAAAATAAATAATTTATATAAGAGTTTCTGGAGCCAGATGAGCAATTCAAGCATATCAACTTAGTTGACACTAAGTTTGACACTAAGTTGACACTTAGTTAACACTAAGATTGAATGCCAGGGAAAGTCTCCTGGCAAGATGGCAGAATAACAAAATAACTTGTATGAGTACTGGAAAGGTGTTGGCAGTTTCCTTTCCATGCTATTGGGCCAACCAATCCCCTTTTGTTCCTGCAACAAAGAGTCTGCAGCCCAGAGAGAGGAAGAGGCTTGTCTATGGTTCCATTATGAGTATGGCAGGGCAAGGACCAGACTTGTTCAGCTAAAAGCTGACTTTCTAGCCTTGACCCTCAATTCAGGCCTTCTGTGACCACAGCCCTATCACTGCTTCTCAGCACTTAAGAAAGAAGTCACAGAGGTTTCATAGCCTTTCCTCTGAGGTAGATCCTATTAATATCCCATTTTGCAAATAAGGTCACTGAGGCACAGGGTGGTTAAGTAAGGGTTCAATAAAGGGTGAAGGTGGGGCAGGCCTTTGTGGATAGGATTTCTGGATGCAACAACACATGAGGTAAATTTTTTGAGTTAGATTTTTCATTTTGAACTAATTATAGATTCACATGCAGTTGTAAGAGAGATCCCATATATCCTTCACCCAGTTTCCCCTAATGGTAACATCTTACAAAATTATGTTACAATGTCACAACCAGGATATTGATATTTTACAGTCAAGATACAGAACAATTCCATCACCACAAGGATCCTTCTTGTTGCCTGCTCAGCAGAATTTTCTGTAAATCCATGTAGGTTGTTATGTGTATCCATAGCTTGTTCCTTTTTACTTCTGAGTAGTATTCCATGAGATGGAGTTACCATAGTTTGCGTACCCATTCACCCATTGACTAGTTGCATGGTCTTGGGCGAGACATGTAACTACTCAGTTTCCTCCTTCATAGATCTAGATTATAATAGTGCTTACTTCGTAGGATTGTTGTGAGGATTAAATGAGTTCATCTTTAGAAAGATTTTATAACAGGACTGTGCACACACTGAGTACTATATAAGTGTTGGTTAAATAAAATATAAATAAGTCAGTCCAGGAAGTCATTTGAAGAAGCCACAAAAATGTTTGCTTTCCTGATTAGCAGAAAGATTGCCTGAATTTACTCTGAAAACCAGAGAGTTAAATAAACCCTTTCAGAGGGGCTGTGTCTCTAGTCTATTTAGGGTAAATTGAAAGACACTTGTAAATGGTCTCTATTTTTCAGCTTTCCTTTAGTTTAGAAGCAGGAACATTTTTGCCTGGTCTTTTTCAGCCTCCTAAACACGGGGTCCCTCTCCATCTTCTTGTGCCCAAAGCTACTCTTAACAGTGCAGCATTGAAATCCTCTGCTACACTGCTGATATTTCAAGCCCTAGTCAAAACATCAACCTTGTTTATGTCAGGCGTTACCAAATGCCCAAAACAAATGCTTACGTCAAGGAAAGCATGGTGAACTCATTGCTGAGCTGTGCTGTAGATCAGCCTTCTGGGACCCAAGATCCTTGATAAGGGCTCCATTCTAGATATGAGCTATGTGGAGGTGAAAGTCATGCCTATCCTGGCTCTGTGGTGTGAAGTGAAATGCAAGACTTATTTAATGTAACACTTGCAAACTCCAAACCCAATGTGAGATTCAAAAATCCCTGGGAAAGTTCAAGCAGCCCCGGTAGTCCCAGGAGAGAGGAAAGAACAGGTCTTAAGTGTCTGGAGTGTTACTTAAATCCCCTCCTGCTAAGAAAGGACCAAGTAGATGGAGACCCAGCTTGCAGAAAGCCCTCTTCCTGTTCTTGCCCCAGCCCCTCCTCAAACTGAGAATTTAAACTGGGAATTTGCAAGCTGAGTTGCATAGGTAAAAAACTGGGACCAAATATGGGCCAAAAGAGTTTGTGGTGCAAATTACATTTCTCTGTTAATTGTAATCTGTTAATTACATGAGAACAGAGGGTAGAGCAAGCAGAGACCTTGCCTGCTCCCCGGCCCCCCACCCTGAGGAAACCCAATGCTCTGTGTACGCACTGGTTCCAGCGAGCCGCACACAATTTCAAGACATGAAGGCGTACCTTGAAATACACTGCTATATTTAGAGATAATGGAGTTTTTCTTTCTTAAGGCTTGATATAAACTTTGATTACATAGCATTTTTTTAATTTGCTGCTATTCAAGAAAACCCTGGGAACACCATGGTGAGCAATGCCTAGTTTTTATCATTTGCATTTTTCATTTGCATATTTTAATACCTCTGACTACAGCTCCACACCTACATGGACAGTCCCCTGAGAGGGAAAAGAATATTTTTGAAGAATAATAATACCTTTTATGGTTGGGGAGGGGGTTACCAGCTGAATTTTGTCATTCAAGGGGTTGGAGAAAAAAAAATGTGGGTCTTGGAAAACTTTGGGATGGTTTGACCCCATTTCAGGCTCCCCAGGTCATGCCCAGCTAAAGTATGGGGGCCATGTTGAAAAGCTCCAGGTAGCCTCCAACTTCTCCCACTTGTAACAAGAGCTTCTGCAGTGCTACAGGGGAGGAGGCCACCATAGAGTTTCAGCTGAACAGCCTGGAAGGACAGGAAGGCCTTAAAACCACTTTATTCTCCCTCTTTGGGGCAGAGATGAGACCACTGAGCCAGGAGCAGGCCAGAACCCAGGGCTTCTTCAGTCCTCCCATTGGACTGGGCCATGCTGCTTTGATCCCTGGGATAGAACCAGAGCCTTGGATCCGTGCTCCAGTTTGGGGAGATCTCTTCATGGCTTCCTATTTTAGCATGTGAAACAAACAAACAAAATACACCTAAAATCCACACAATCAGAAAATCGGTAGTCTTAATTTCATTTCCTAACCTAATGCTGTGTAACAATATGGGAAATCTATGGGACAATCTTTAGCCTTCTCTACAGTATGCTCTGTATAGAAATAAGCAGGACTTTTTAAAAAGATGGCTATATTTTAGCTATCTGTTTACTGTGGGGAGCCTAATCTGCATGCCTTCCTTAGGAATTCTGGGATGTCAGATTTGCTACCTGGATTCTTGTTTCCTTAAGAACCTCTAGGTTTCTTGAGGGAAACATCAAGACTGATATTTTGGTTACTGTTACAGTGGGATATGAGTTTTCAGAACGGGGTTTGGGTTAGGAGGACTAGGCAGAGAGGGCAGAAATGTTTCCTCAGCAAGAGAGGGCTGAGGGCCTTGTGCTTTGTCTTAGACCCTGGTAAGAAGGTACAGGGCTGTGTCACTGAGATGATTGCTACTCTAAATCCTGAGGAACTCTCTCCAAGTTTATTTATTCAATCAATATTTACTGAGCACCATTTTATGTACTACAAGCCAGATAGTGGGGTACAGAGGTAGACAAGACATCTGCTGCCTCTGCTTTATGGAGCTGACAATGTAGTGGGGGAGACTGCTGAGTTAACAGGCAATTACAGTAAACCAAAAGAGCCAGGCTGCATTATGGGGCTGTAGCTGCCACCACAGAGAGGCCACACTCCCAACAACTGACTTTGGAGGTGTCTTAGTCCATTCTGGCTGCTATAAAAAAGTACTATAGATTAGGTGGCTTATACAAACAGAAATATATTTCTCATTGTTCTGGAGTCAGGAAAGTCTGAGATCAGGATGCTAGCACGGTTGATTTGTGGTGAGGCTTCTCTTTTGGGTCAAAGACTGTCTACTTCCCAGTGTCCTAACCTGGCAGAACAGCAAATGAGGTCTCTGGGGCTTCTTTCATACAAACACTAATCTTGTTCATGAGGGCTCCAGCCTCATGACCTCATCATCTATCGAAGGTCTCACCTCCTA
The DNA here is from genome assembly GCF_000951035.1 of Colobus angolensis palliatus. Taxonomy (NCBI): domain Eukaryota; kingdom Metazoa; phylum Chordata; class Mammalia; order Primates; family Cercopithecidae; genus Colobus; species Colobus angolensis. The sequence continues at coordinate 1,617,922 of NW_012117254.1, forward strand.
ATATCATCATGTTGGAGGTTAGGGTGTCAGCAAAGGAATTTTAGGCGGACACAAACCTTCAGACAATAACAGGTGCCACATAAATCCTTTACATAATTTTAAAACAAATTAAAGTACATAAAAAGTGGTCCCTAAACATCAAAAGTAAAATGAAAACAAAAATAAAAATATCAAGAATCTGTGTAGAGAACTATTTCAAGTGACTTAAATACATAGTAACTTGACTGAGCATCCCTAATCAGATTTATTATAAGGAAAAAAAGAACTGCAAAAAAAAAATCTTAAATTGTTTTTGGTAATCATATTCTTGGTAATAGTGCTACTTTTGTTATTCTGAGACTGTCATTCATGTGTTGTGGGAAAAATTAACTGAGTGTGCTGGTTTCATTGGATGGAAGAGATTAAATAAAAACCCTGTAGTCCTGAATCTGAATTGAAAGTGTTAGTACGGATTCATAAATTATTTTGTCTTAAAAAAATATTTTCTACCTCTGCCTCTGAAAAGGCCTAGAAACAATGGCAAACCTATTGGCAAGGATACTGTTAGTGCCCAGATCTTGATTTCTAAATACATTTATAATTAAAAGAACAAAGGTTCCTTGGAGAAGTGGCTGATTTCAGGTCTGGGGTAGAAAATGTACCAGACAACCCTGGAACTGCTTGTCATACTAGAAAGCAAGGGAAGTTGTCAAGGACTACTATCATAGCAAAATTTCTTAGGACCCAACCTGTATAGGCTCCCATTGGCCAAATATATAACAGTTTGAGCATCAACAAGAATAATTACTGCAAAGGCCTGGAGCAGAACACATTTGTTTAAATCTGTGAGATTCTAATGATAGCGAAAAGTTTAAAAAATTGGTCTCATTGGTTCACATATTTGGAGGATGCTAGGGAACCCAACTCCTTATTTTAAAAACAGGTAAATAAAGGGAGAAAAATAAATACTTCTCCTGCCTTTCCAATGTAAAGGTAACCAAATAGTTGATGACGAGAAGTCTCTTTTTATGAAGGTATTCCAGCAAATAAATGAGAAGGAATGAGAAAAGTAGAATATCACCATTTTGAAACTCTAATGAAATGATGGACATTGTGGTACAATCCACTGATGTTATTCCTATTTCCCCAGTTTTACAGATATTCAATTGTGAGTGTGTATTAGTCATGGCTGTCCAGAGAAACAGCCAATATAACATACACTCATCCCTTGGTATCAATGGGGGATTAGTTCCAAGACCCCCAACAGGTACCAAAATCCTTGCATGCTCATGTCTGTGATATAAAATGGCATAGTATTTGCATATAAAAGCTATGTACATCTTCTGGTATACTTTGAATCATCTCAAGATTACTTACAATGCCTCATACAATGCAAATGCTATATAAATATTGTTATACTGTATTATTTTTACTTGTAGTATTTGTAACTGTATTGTTATTTTTATCATTTTTTTCCAAATACTTTTGATTCATGGTTGGTTGAATCTGCAGATGTGGAATGTGACTGTGTGTGTGTGTGTATGTGTGTGTGTGTGTGTGTGTAGTACATATATATGTGTGTGTGTGTGTGTATATAATTGTGTGTGTATACACACAGGTGCATGCACACACACACATACACAGAGACAGAGAGAGCTTTATTATAAGGTATTGGTTCATACATTTGTGGAAGCTGAGAAGTCCCCACAATCTGCTGTTTGTAAGGCAGAGATCCAGGAAAGCTAGTGGTGTAGTTCAAACACCTGAAAGCCAGAGAACTGACGCTATAGATTCCAGTCCAGGTCAAAAGGCCCGAGAACCAAGAATGTCAAAGGCAAGAGATAATCGATGTTCCAGCTCAAGCAATCAGGCAGACAGCAAGTTCAACATTGCTCTGCTTTTTTGTTCTATGTGGGCCCTAAATGGATTGGATGATGCCCACCTACATTGGGGAGGGCCACTTGTTTTGCTCAGCCTACCAGTTCAAAAGCTAATCTCTTTCAGAAACGTCCTCACAGACACACCCAGAAATAGTGTTTAACCAGATATCTGGGCATCGCTTAGCCCAGTCATGATTGGCTTTTTCACTCATTATAATTCTCTGGAGCTGCAATCAGGTTGTTGTGTGTATTAACGGTTTGCTTCGTTTTCTTGCTGAGTGGTATTCCAGCATGTGGATGTATCACAGCTTGTTTAACTATTCCCATTGAATAATATCTGGTCTGATTCCAATTTTGGCTATTATAAGCAAAGCTTCAATGAACATTCATAAACAGATTTTTGTGAGAACACAGGCTTTCCTTCCCCTAGAATAAATGTCCAGGAGCGCAATTGTTTAGTTATATGGCATTTGCATATGTAAACTACATATGGTAGTTTAGCTTTATAAGCAATTGCCAATCTGCTCTCCAGAATAGCTATATCATTTTATATTCTAATTGCCATTTACAAGTGATCCAGTTTATCCACATAATTGCCAACTTAGTGTTGTTCCTTTTTAAAAAACAAAATTTGAGAGTTTATTTGAGCAAACATTGATTCATGAATCAGGCAGCACCAAACAGAAAGTGGTTAGGGCTCTATGGAAGGAGTGGGGAGAACGTTTATATAGGGTGAACACAGAAGTAAGTCAAAGAAAATATTTGATTGGTTACATGTGTATAGTTGCCCTGGTTGCTCTATCTCATTGGGAAATCCCAAGTTAGATAATTATAGGTTAGTTGGTGGCTTCCAATTAATTTAGCTTAAGTTTCACTTTTCTCTGAGATGGGCATTATAAGAAATAGCCCATGTTAAGTTGTAACTGTGTTTGCAAATCAAGCAAGGTTAGGGTCACTTTCCAGGTCTAACTGGCTTAATGTGTGAGGGGATTTCTTCAAGCCTGTTCTCCACTTTATTTTATGTTAACATCACACAGTGGCAATGCTAAGGTAAAAACCTGAGCTTTTCTAGTGAGGTGGTTAATTTTCTGTGTCAACTTGACTGGATCACGAGATGGCCAGATATTTGGTTAAACATTATTTCTAGTTGTGTCTGTAAGGCTGTTTCCAGAAGAAATTAGCATGTGAATGGGTAGACCAAGGAAATGAATTGTCTTTGCCAGTGTGGGTGGGCATGATCTAATCCACTGAGGACCGGAATAGAGCAAAAAAGGTGGAACGGGTGAGTTCATGCTGCCTGACTGCTGGAGCTGAGACATTGATCTCCTACCCTCAGTACTCCTGGTTCTGAGTCCTTCAGACCATTCTGCTTTGTTCTTTTAAAAAAAAAAATTAGCCATTCTGATAGGTATGTAGGGTATCCCATCATGGTTACAATATGCATTCATTGATAACTAACAATGTTGAACATCTTTTCATGTGTTTATTTGCCATCTGTGGATTATCATCGGTGAAATACATCTTTATGTCTTTTGCCCATTTTCTAATTGAATTGTTTTTTACTGTCAAAGAACTTGTATCTAGAATATATAAAGAGTTCTCAAAACTTTGCAGTTTTAAAAGAGTTTCTCCCTGTCTGTAATTTATTGTTTCATCATTTTCATAGGGTCTTTCTCAGAGCAAGATTTTTTTCATTTTGATGTAGTCTAATTTATCTATTTTTCTTTTTATGGGGCATGCTTTTGGAGTAATGGCTAAGAACTCCCTGCGTAGTCCTGAATCCTGAAGATTTTTTCTTGTGTTGTTTTTTTCTGAGTTTTATAGTTTTACATTTCACAGTTACTTCTGTGATCCATTTTGAGGTAATTTTTACATTAGCTGTGAGATTTAGATCAACGTGGGGTGTTTTTTGGCTTATGGATATTCAATTGCTTCAGCATCATTTGCTGAAAAGACAAACCTTCCTCTGTTGAATTGCTTTTGCAATTTTGTCAAAAATCGAAAGGTGGTTCTATTATGGTTCTTTCTATTTCTCGGTTCTTCATTCTGTTCTATTGGTCTATGTATCTGTCCCTCCAATAATCCTGTGTTGTCTTAATTACTGGAGCTATAAACTCAACCTTAATATTGGGTAGAGTGATACCTTCCACTTTATTCTTTTTTGACAAGATTGTTTTAGCTAATTTAAACCTGTGCCATTCCATGTAAATTGTAAAATAAGCTTGTATAGATCTACAAATAAACCTTGCTGATATTTTGATAGGAATTATGCTAAATTTGTGTATCAATTACATAAGAATTGAAATCTTTATTATGTTGAGACTTTTAACCGAAGAATACGGATGGTTCATCTCTCCATTTGTTTAGGTGTTATTTGATTTCTTTCATCAACTTTTTGTAAATTTTGGCATACTGATGCATGTTTTCTTAGGTTTATACCCAACTATTTCATTTTCTTTGGAGCAATTTTTAATGGTATTGTGTTTTGAATTTTGGTTTCTACATATTTATTGTTAGTGTATAAAAGTGTTATTAAATTTTGGGGTATGTTGGTCTTGTATTCTACACCCTTGCTGAATTGACTTAGTAGCTCTTGAATATTTTTATTGATGCTTTGGAATTTTCTATACAGATGATCATGTCATCTGTAAGTACAGGAAGTTTTATTTCTTCATTTCCAATCTGTATACCTTTTATTTCCTTTTCTTGCCTTATTACAGTTGCTAGGACTTCCAGTTCTATGCTGAGTAAAAGTACTGAAATCTGAAAGACTTGCCTTGTTCCAGACCTTAGGGGGAAAGCATTTATTCTTTTACCATTAAGGAATTATAAATTATTTCAGGTATACTAATAATGATGTAGTTATGCTTCAGAAAGGATTGATAATACCATTTTATTCTCTACAATTCTATATTTCCATAATAGAAAGTTTAAAAAGTTAGAGTGTAGGGAGTGTTATTGACTAAAAGAGACAGACACTATGAGAACCTTGTTTGCACTGATTCAAATCAAATAATTTTAGTATGGATTCATAAGGAATCATTGTTAATTTGGTTGTGATCATGACATGTTAGACTTGTTTTCCAAAAATTCCTTATCAGTTAGAGCTGCATACTGAGTCTAGATTTTCAGACTCTCAGTCTAGTGCTCTTTCCCCATCTACTGCCTCTCAGTGCACACCAGCCAAACAGAATATCTTTAAGTCTGACTGAAGCTTAAAGCGGTGGGAGTAGGGATAGGTCTTTGGCCATAACAACTCACAGGAAACTGCCTGTGCCCTCCAGCATATCAACTGGCTTTGCAAGCACCCGGCCCAGATGTGTCAGGCCTATGGACACAGACTGTCTTTATGAGGCTTGCTCAATGGCTGTCTGTGAGCCCAGGGTTGCCCAGCCACCTCCTGGCCAGGGGCATCCTGGGTGGCTGCCAAACCAATGACAGAGTTCACACTCTCAGGCCTTTGCTCCTCCTTCATGTTGACTGGAAAGTCTCCATCTTCCACAGCGTATGTGGGGACACTGCAAGCACAGTTGCTGGCTGGCAGAGCTCAGGCCACTCTTCATTGTATGCAAGCCATGAGCATTGAGCACTTATTCAGCAAACATTTACTCATTTACTAAGAAGTGACTAGGTGCCCAGAAGCTCACCAGGTCAGGGGGCGGGGCTGAAGAAAGCATAAGGATCCATAAGCACAAATTGGTACAGACCCCAACCAGATGTTAAGGGAGTGGGGAAGAGCTGGTAGGAGAGAGCCTAGAAGGAAGGACAGGAATCAGGCCTGTGCAGAGCATAGAGGGTGTAGTGAAAGCAATGTGGGGCTAGGGAGCAGCCTGGGAAAAGCCTGGAGTGGGTAACTCGTGGAAGATGGAGCAGTTCCTTTTGTCCAGAGTGGAGAGTAGGTGTGTGAGAAGGGGAGTATCAGCAGATGGAGGGAAGCAGGTTGAAGTCTTGATAGGGAGGACCTGCAAGGCCAGTGAAGGGCTCTTGAGGGAAAAGTGGTGTTTTTGAGCAAAAGTAGGGTGGGGGAAGCAAAATGACCACAGTAATGAAAGTGGGATTATTTTTTACTCCCAACCATCCCTCATGAAAACACTCCAATAACATCTGTTATCACTGTGCACTTTCCAACACGCAATTTGAAACCCTGCCTCGATTAATGGGGCCCAACCAAGTCACGGGGTGCATATTCCGAGGGAACTTGTGAAAACAGATGTTTTATGCCAGGTTGTGTCCATGTCTCCCTACTACAGAGCTCCTCACTCATCCACACAGGAGCCATGCTATGGGAATAGAGTTTACCTACTGGAGAAGCCACCCTTGGCAGTGCCTGTATTCCAGGTCTCTGCTGGATGTGCCTCAGGGCAGAGCCTAGGCTATGGCTTGGGAAACAGGCCATGAAACCAAATGTTGCACACTCACTACACCTAAGGTGCTTTTTATCTGGTGGAGAGAGGAAGGCCAGGCATAGAATTGCTTTCATATCAGGACAAATGAAACAAGTACAAAGTCATAATAAATCAGGCCACCACTAGGTAGCTCATTTCCTTGAACATTTATTATGGGCCAGGCCCTGACCCAAGCACTTTCACATACATCAGCTTATTGGATCCTCCCTGAAACCCTGTGGAATAGGCCATATTATTAGCCCCATTTTAAAGCACAGGAAATCAAGGCCCAGACAAATGAGGTAACTTGCCCAAGTTCACACCTGGCTACTAAGAAGACAAGACAGGCTTCAAATCCAGGACTGGTTAACCTCAAAGCCCACATTCTTTCCACTATAACACATCTTGGAGCCTACTTTTTTTCTTTCCAACTTAGAATTTTGAAATATAGATTCACAGGAAGTTACAAAGATACTACAGCATGGTGTTGTGTACCCTTAACCCAGTTTTCCTCAGTTGTTACATGAAATGTAACTGTAGTGCAATATCAAAACCAGGAATTTGATATTGGTACAATGTGTGTATAGTTCTATGCCATTTGATCACATGTGTACATTCCTGTAACTATCACCACAATCAAGATAAAGAACTGTTCCATCACCACAAAGATCTTCCCTGTGTTACACCTGTAAACACAGACACACACACACACACACACACTCAATCCCACCATCTCTAACCTCTGGCAACTAGTAATCTGTTCTCCATCTCTATAATTTTTCATTTCAACACTGTTATATAAATAGATTGTTTTTTACCTCATTCATCATAATGCCCTTGAGATCCATTCAAGTTGTTGCATGTATCATTAGGTCATTTCTGGTTATTGCTGAATAGTAATCCATGGTTTGGATGTACCATAATTTGTTTAACCATTCACACACTGATGGATAGCTGAGGTCTTTTCAGTTTTTGACTATTACAAACAAATCTGCTATGAATATTTGTGTATGTGAAAATAAGTTTTCATTTTTTCTGGGATAAATGGCCAGGAGAGGAATTGCTGGGTTGTACAGTAGTTGCATGCTTAATTTTATAAGAAACTGACTCTTTTCAAGAGGGGCTGTACCATTTACATTCCCACCAACAATGTATAATCCAGTTATCATCTCCAGCATTTGTTGTTGTCAATATTTTTTATTTTAGCCATTCGGATAGGTGTGCAATGATATCTCATTGTGGTTTTTATTTGCATTTCCTTGATGGCTAATGAGGTTGTGCTTATTTACCATCTGTGGATTATCTTCCACAAAATGTTTCTTCATGTGTTTTACCTATCTTCTGACAGGAGTTGTTATTATTATTATACTGTTGATTTTTGAGAGCTCTTTATATATCCTAGATACAAGTCTTTTGTTGAATATGTGGTTTGTAAATATTTTCTCCCAGTCTGTAGTTTGTCTTTTCACCCTCTTAACAGTGCCTTTCAGGAGCAAAGTAGTTTTGGTGTGACCCAATTAATCTATTTTTTTAATAGACTATGATTTTGGTGTCAAGTCTAAGAATTCTTCACCCAACCATAGGTTCCAAAGATTTTTGCTTATGTTTTCTTCTGAAAGCTTTATACTTTTACATTTTACATTTAAGTCTGTGATCCATTTTGAGTTTAAAAAGTGTGACCGTTAGGTCAAAACTTTTTTTTTTTTTTTTTTTGACTATGGGTGTCCAATTTCTCCAGTGTCATTTGTTAAAAAGACTATCCTTCCTCCATTAAATTGCTTTTG
>NW_012117254.1:1628139-1635647 GCF_000951035.1 Colobus angolensis palliatus
CACCATACCTGGCTAATTTTTTTGTATTTTTAGTAGAGACGGGGTTTCACCATGTTGGCCAGGCTGGTCTCAAACTCCTGACCTCAGGTGATCCGCCCGCCTCAGCCTCCCAGAGTGCTGAGATTGCAGGCGTGAGCCACCACGCCTGGCCTAGATTGACTCTTTTATTATTATATAATGTTCATCTCTGTGTGTAGTAATTTTCTTTGTCCTTAAGTCTACTTTATCTGATATTAACATAGACACTCCTGCTCTTCTTTGATAAATGCTTGCAGGATATTTTTCTAATCCGTTTCTTTTCAACCTGCTTATACTGTTTTATTAAAATGAGCTTCCTGTAGACAACAATAGTTGGGTCATGCTTTCAAACCACGTTGCCTGTGATTTTAAAATTCCATTCTGAAATATCTATACTGTTTTTGAGAATATCCATTTGAATAGTTTTTTAGTAGTTGTTCTAGGTGTTACATTATGCATACATAAGTTTATCACAGTCTACTGGTGTCACACTTAATTAGTTTAAATAAAATGTAAAAATCTTACCTTCATTTATGTCCTTTTGTCCCACCCCTTACTTTATAGTATAATTGTAAAAAGTATTTTCTCTACATACATTTAGAATTCATCAGACTCTGTCATAATTTTTGCTTTGATTATCTAACATAATTAGAAAACTTAGGAGAAAAATGGTCTACTATTTTTATATGTGTTATTACTCTTTCTGCTGTTCTTTATTCCTGATGCTCTAAGGTTTTTAATTTTGTCATTTACTTTTTATTTAGGTAACTTCCTTTAGCCATTTTTTAAGAGTAGATGTGCTGGTGACATATTTTTAGTTTTCTTTTTTCATCTGATAATTTGTTCATTTCACATTTATTCCTGAAGGATATTTTTCTCTAAGTATGGGATTCTAGGCTGACAGTTCTTTTCTTTCAGCACTAGAGAAATGTTACACCATTACCTTCTGGCCTCCATGATTTCTGAAGAGAAATACAATGTCATTCAAATTAGTTTATGTTGCTATGGACTGAATATTTGTGTCACCTAAATACATTTGTTGAAGCTTAATCCCCAATGTGGTGGTATTTAGAGGTAAGGGCTTTGGGAGGTATTTAGGTCATGAGGGACCATCCTGAATGAGATTAGTAACCCTTATAAGAAGAGATGTCAGAGCACTTGCTGTCTCTCTCCTCCATGTGAAGATACAGCAAGGTGATGGTCATTTACAAACCAAGAAGAGGACCCTCTTGAGAACCCCACTATGCTGGCATCCCATCCTCAGACTTCTAGCTTTAATAACTGTAAGAAATAAATTTCTGTTGCTTAAGCCACCTAGTTTAGGATATTCTGTCATAGTAGCCTGAACTGACTGAGACATACTTGTATAGATAATGAGTCATTTCTTTTTAGTTGCTTTTAATACTTTTTTCTTTGTTTTTACTTTCGTGAAATTCGATTATGATGTGTCTCAGAATGGATTTTACTCAGTTCATCCTGCTTGGGTTTTGCCTAACTCTTTGAATCTGTAGGTGTATGTCTTACACCAAACTTGGGAGTTTTTCATCCATATTTTTTTCCAATAATTTTCCCTCTCTCCTCTCCTCTCCTCAGATTTTGATGATATAAAATATTCTGAAGTTCACTGGTTCTTTCCACTGTCTTCTCCATTCTTCTGTTGAGCCTATCTACTGATATTTTTATTTCAGTTATTGTATTTTGCAATTCTAAGAATTTAATTTGGTTATGTGTTGTTCTTTTATTTCTTTATTGGGACTTTCTATTTTTTTCATTTGTTTCAAGAGCATTCATAATTGCTCACTGAAGCATTTTTTACAATAGCTGCTATAAAATCCTTGTCAGATAATTCTAACATCTCTGTCGTCTAGGTATTGACAATCATTGTCTTTTCTCATTCAAGTTGTGGTTTTCCTGGTTCTAAGCATGAAAAGTGATTTTTGAACATATCCTGGACATTTGGGGTATCATGTTGAGATTTTGTATCCTATTTAATCTGCATTTTCGCAGGCAGTCAATCTGTTGAGGTATAGTATGCAGGTTCAGGTAGTGGTAGATGTTCTGCTCCCCACTAATACCCTGCTATTACCGCCCCTGCAAAGGCAGATTGCTAAATTGCACCACCTTGCATTAGCTTGTTGCTAACAGGTGGGGGTGGCTAGGCTCTGCTGACACTATTTTATCAGGATCAGTGGGGTGGCAACTAGCACAACCTCTCACTATCTTGTTCCACCTTCTTGCTATTATGATGGGGACAAAAATTCAGTTCCTCACCTGATTTGCTGACATTGTAGGGTGGGGAGAAGGAAGTTTTTCCTTTGTTGTTTAGAGAAGGGTGGGTCATATAAAAAAAGTTTCTGTTTTGCTAGGTCATTTTTTTCCTAATCCTTTGGATAGAGAAAGAAAATATTTTTTTGTATTGTGTTTGTTTTCTTGCTTGCCTTATAAAAATCTGTGCCTGTTGACTCTTCCATTTTGAAAGTATCTGTAGTGTCATGTATGGGATATATGAAAGGAAATAAGAAAACTCTCTGCCATGTCATTCCTCAAGTATCAAGGTCTCTAGACAGTCTTCCTTCTTCTCTCTACCTTTTGGAGACTTCCTATGTTTGTTTGTTAAGTTATATCCAGGCTTACTAGTTGTCACAGAGTGGACCTGGAAGGAATGGGGCTATTCTACCTATCATGGCTAGACCTGCAAGTCCCTACATTTTATTAAAGTCATAGTAACAATAATAAGAATAATCAACCCATATTGAATGCTTGCCATAGGCCAAGTACTCTGTCTTCTAAAAGCTTTCCGTATATCATTTTTTCATCAATATAACAATTCTGTGAAGCAGGTACTGATATTCCCATTTGAAATATGAGAAAACAGAGTCTCAGAATGGAAATGACTTGCCTAAGGTCACACAACTAGTAGGAGACTCACAGCTATCTGACCTCTGAGCCCTATAATTACCCGCAATGATGAAAGATTCTTTGATCTAAGAATAAGCAAACTGCAATGGGAATAGAGAGGAAAGTGAGATGAGCAATTCCTAGGAAATGAGGAACAGTCAGCAAACGGAATGGGCACAAATATTTCTTGAGCATCTATGCTAGACCAAACCCTGTGCTAATCAGTTTATATGTCATGCCATCAGGGAAGGCTTCCCAGAGGAGAGGCATTGCATTGGGCCTTAAAACGTAAGTGGAATTCCCATAAGCAGAGAAAGAAGTGAAAGAAATTATAGGTAGATGAAATAGTATGAGCCAAGATGAGAAAGTCTGGAAAGAACACAGGACATTCAGGGAATGGTGACCACCCTGGGAAGGCTTGAAACATGGAGAGATGTGGTTGGAGAGGAAGGCTGGACCAAATCATGGAGGGTCCTGCTTGCCAGGCACAGGAGCTTGGACTGAGTGCATCTGGATAATGGAAAGCAAGGACAATGCACGTTGATCAGATTGAAGGTCAAGATGGTTTTTGGGCAGCTACATGCCTCTCCTCTTGCCTATAACTTCTGGGAAGTGCAATTTTGTTTAAGCTGAAGAATTTAGTGATTAAATACATAACATTAAAGCTATGACTCTATCTGATAATTTCAGATTAACAAAAAAGAAAGCCCAATCCTTGGGGAAGTTGCAATTCCTGGAGAGAGGAGTGGGGAAAAGTGCTGCAAAGTCAATTATGGGGAAGGCTGGATCTCTGGGTTACTCAACTCAGAGCCCCACCCAAGAATGACTCCAGCTCAGCACCAGCTCAATCCATCACACACTGTCATACCAAGGGAAAGCGAGAAGGGAATTTCAAAGAGCTCAAAGCCCCTGCCCAAGCCAAAAACTCATCAATCCAGAAAGTGAGTGAGCTGCTCTCACCTCTGCCTAGAATCTTCTGCCCCTCTGGCCATGGGACATATCTTCTCTTGCAGCCCAACTTAGTGAGTACAGCAGGGGCTCAAAGCAGATTCCTTGAGTGATTTATTGGCTGTTACCTCTCAAACTGGCAGCATGCATTCCCATATGCAGCATATTTCTACATAATTTAAATCCTTCCCACAAGTCTGTCAGGCAGGGTTTCCAGCCCCACTCTACACATTAGGAAGTCAAAGCTGCTCAGTAGGAAGAGGCTAGACTGGATGCAGCTAAGCCTCTGACTCCTGGATTATGTGCCCACACAACAGAACTTCCAGTCTATTTCCTGCTGGCTCTCCACTGGGCCCCTCACCTCACCTGCCCATGATGTCCTAGCCTCTTCTTTTGTTCCCTCTAAATGTCCTTTTAAGAGCCCCTTTGGACTAATCAGAAGAGGTAATTGGTTTCCATTGGTGCCTTACCTGACCAACTTATAGCCTCTGGATCTCTCATTCTCTGGGTCTCCTCATCTTCACTTCCACCGGAGTTGTCTGGTACCATGTTCACTGGTCTCTTGGATGATTCCTGCATTTGGTCCATGATAGGACCTCATCTAAAGTGCCTTATTATTGTTCAGCATTAGGGTATTCCTTAATGCTGAGTCTTCAGAAGGCCAGCCCAGTCTGCAAACAGACCCTGGCAGCCATCCTGCAGTCACAAGTATCTAGCTGTGGTATAGTGGAACAAATCTGGGTTTTGGTATCAGATGGACCTGGGTTTGAATTAAAGCCTGGTACCTTACTTGCTCTGGGTCCTTAGTCAATCACTGTACCCTTATCCCTCTGAGTATGACTCTCAAATAGAACCACAAATTGCAAGGCATCATGGAACTAGGTCCCTACTGCTCTGAACCCCACACTTCTTTGGAGCCACTCGATAGAGAGAGCAGCTGATGGAAGAAGCAACTATGGCCAAGGATGTTTTGTTCTACCCGCACATTCAGAAATCACTTGTGAGGAAGGACATGTGCCTAGCTGGTGGAACACTCCAGCCTGTGCTTTGGGCACTATGAAGTGAGTTTGATCAAAGGCTTAGGTAGCACCATGCATTGTGCCCATCCATTCCTGGTTTCAAGCACCATGAATGGTGCAATGTCCAGATCACCCTCAGATATCCAGGGTAAAGGCACTGAGATCCTGTGCCACCCCTGCAGGTCTGGGTAAGAGTAGGCAGGGGTAAGTAGGGAGGAGCTGTTGCCAGGGACACCTTTCTGGGAAGGAGAGCAAACCGAAAACAGTGGTGGGGTTTGGAAGGGCTGCAGCACCTCAGAAATGAGGCCTACTGGGGCTCCAGACATGGAAGGCAAGGTGAGTCCTGTCGCAGGCCCTCACCATCCCCCCATGTAGAATCTCACCAGACCCCTCCTTATGAAGGCAGCCATCTTCTCCCACAGTCGAACAGGAAGAAAATCCATCATTCTAAGAGAAAAGCAGAAATTTCCTGAAAGAGCAGAAATGAAATATGGAAGGGAAGAGATTTTAGCAGATCTGATATGGGCTTTTTAATCTGCTAGCTGGTATCCCTAAACTAATTTCCAAATAAAGAGAATAAAGAGCCAGCTTGGCCTCCAGGGACAATCACATTTTCTAGCTGAAAAGTGCATCAGGTTGGGTGAGAGTAAACAGACTCATGCCTGCAGCACCCTACTCTGAGTGAGGCACAAAAGGCTCAGGCTGGTGGGGAAGAGCAGCATAGGGGCCAGGAGACAAGGAGGGAGGTCATTGTCAGCAATGGGAGCGCCTTGATCCTTGTCTTGAAGAGCTGTTTATTTTCTAAATGCTAGCATTCCATCTTTTCTGGGTCTCACACACACACACAGGCATATTCAACAAGGAGGGGTCTGACTTCCAGTGGTAGGACAGAATGGGCCAGAGACCTGGATGAGGTGGCTGAAGATTGGAAGTGAACCATGGCTCCCTTGTCCCCCTCGTCTGCCCTGATTAGGTGTATGATTTTGTAGGACCCTTGCCCTCAGTTTTGAATTCTGCCCAGCCAATCTTCCAGGGATTTAGTAAGGAGCATGATACAGTGACACATTTGGAAAACTGAAAGCCCTATGCCCATGGGATACAGGAATCTGACAAGAGCAACCAGCAAAGCATGGCTCAATTCCACATAAGGAAGGTGCTGCCCTCTCTCTTCCTACTAACGCAACCCACAGACTAGCCACATTACCTGTAGGATCACCAAGGATCCACTCCAATACTTCTTTGCCTGAAAGCTCCTCTAGCTTGTGCCACACATTGCAAAGTGTGCCCCACACATGGTCCTAACCATGTCACTTCTCTCTCCAAACCCTTCCATGAGTTCCCATTGTCCTCAATATAAATTCCAAGTCCCTCAGAATGGCCAAGAAAGACTTAAAACATCTTGGCTCTCATGGCCTGGCACAACTTGCTCATCAGGCCCCTGTAGTCATCTGGCTCCCGTTCGTTCTTCGGGATTCTTCTCGTGTTTCCCATCACACTGTTGGGATTATCTGTTTCCCTGGCTGTCTCCTCCATTAGACTGAAGTCCCATGGCAGTGACTGGTTTCATTTATGTCTGAATCCCCCTTTGCCTGGCACAAAGATGGAGTGGGCATCCAGAACAGCTTTGTGGAATGGATCTCAGGGACATGTTTCTGTGTGGACAGATTGAGAGACACAGGAAAAGAACCCATTACAGGCCTATATCACCAAGGGCCTTCTGTTTACATTGTGTCTCCAACCCAGTGGGTTCAGGACTTCACTGAGACACATGAAATGCTGACTCCTGAAGCCTGGACTCCCGGGTTTTGTTAGCGTCTTGTGGAGGAAGCCTGAAAGATGGAGCCAACTCCAAAGGTATCATTGAGTGAAGCCTTGGGGACATTCAGTTACTGTTCATCCTGGCCTGGAAGCCTCTGCCAAGCCCTCATTCACCAGTGTGTTGGACGTAGTGCTGTTGACACTTCTGCTAGCCTTTCCTTCCCTCTCTGACTTTGGTCAGCATCCAGTGGTGAAAAGCAGGTCCTTCTTCCACTGTGAAACCATGGGACAGCTCCTTGGGAAGAGTGCCTCTATCCCCTTGAACACAAGCCCTTTGGGGCTCGATCCTATGCCTCCTATCCGTCATAGCCTGTAGGACCTAGCCAGGTGCTGACCCTTCAGCAAGCACTTCATTCAATTGCAAACTGGCTCCTGTCATTGAAAAAAATTGCTGCTAGTTACCAACCCAAAGTGAAGGGGAAACATTTGTCAAGGAGAAATGACTCCATCTGGGGGCACTATACAAAGACAGCCACATACCAACACATTTGACCCAGAGCTGCACCCATGAAGCTCGGCTTGAATATTGAACCCTAAACTTGATTAAAAATTGGTCGTAGACAAATGGGATCTAATTAAACTAAAGAGCTTCTGCACAGCAAAAGAAACTACCATCAGAGTCAACAGGCAATCTACAGAATGGGAGAAAATTTTTGCAATCTACTCATCAGACAAAGGGCTAATATCCAGAACCTACAAAGAACTCAAACAAATTTATAAGAAAAAAACAAACAGCCCCATCAAAAAGTGGGCAAAGGATATGAACAGACATTTCTCAAAAGAAGACATTCATACAGCCAACAGACA
>NW_012117254.1:1636342-1668066 GCF_000951035.1 Colobus angolensis palliatus
AAATATACATATGTAACAAACCTGCACGTTATGCACATGTACCCTAGAACTTAAAGTATAATAATAATAAAAAAAAAAGAAAAAAAAATTGGTCGTAGAAGCCATCATATGAATGTCTTCTGAATTTGCTTTCAAACTTGTAATGAGTGTTCCATTGAGTATCTTACTCTAACACCACAAGTGCTCACTCATGTGGAAGCTAAAAAAAGTTGATCTTGTAGAAGTAAAAAGTAGAACAGAGAATAGCAGAGGCTGGGAAGGGTAAAAGGAAGTGGGGGATAGGAAGAGATTTGTTAAAGGATACAAAATTACAGCTAGATAGGAGGAATAAGTTCTAGTGTTCTATACCACTGTAGTTAACAAGAATATATTATACAGTTTCAAATAGCTAGGAAGAGAATATTGAATATTCCCAACACAAAGAAATGATGTTTGAGATGATGAATATGCTAATTACCTTGATCTGATCACTCTACATTATATGTATCAAAATGTCACTATGCATTCCATGAATAGGTACAATTATATGTGTCAATTAAACAACTAAAAAATTTAAAAATTTTGAAATAATGAAAATATAAAAATAAATAAAATGAAAAAAATCTCCAGTTAAAAAAAATACTTTTCTTTCTGAATTTGGGACCAATGGAAGAAAAAACAGGCCTCTTTGAAGATAAAAATGTTTCCATTTATTCTGATGATGAAAACTCTGGAGTCCTACATGATTTTTTCTTTTTATCCTCTGGCTGCCAGTAAACTACTGGATAAATGTTATTTTTAGTCCCCAAATCATGTTAACCCTTGGAATTATCAAGTTTTTCTTCTCTCTCTAATTCTTTATTTGTGTCTTAGTATTCTTATTTTATTAGCATAGGACAATGCCCACTCTACCATGAATTCTATATACAGTGATGGTAGTAATATATAAACAATATTTTCAGTAAAGTTTTCTAGGACAATACTCATAACCCAGCTGTGTGGTTGGATCAAAGAACACTCTCTTGTGGGATACCAAATAGTATGGGAGCTCAGAGAGGGATTATAGCGAGCCCCCTCACAAGAGATGGCCAGCTGACTGAGCCATTGTGCAGGCCTGAAGCATTGGTGAAGGGGTCAATATTCTCCCTCTTTCTTTCCTCAATCCAAAAAAAAGGATAGGACATGTCCAAGGTCATGGCCCAAGGTAATGTCAGAATTGGAAGGAATCTCTCCTTAGTTACCACTCTGTCTCACCATAGCCCTTCTGCTCTCCAGTTTTACAAATGGGGAAACTGAGGCTCAGAAAAAGCAAGCAGCCTTTGATACCTCTCCTTGTCCACAGAATTCTTGAAGCCACAGAATGCCTGCCTTCTTGACATAACCCCATTATGAAGGTGGGAGGTGGGACTTGATTCCAGAAGTGGGGCTTGGAGACTGGACCAGATTGAGGACTAGCTAAAACAGGGCCAACTAGTGCAGAAGCAGCTTTTAATCAGACATGCTCACCAGTGTGCCATGTTAATTTTTTGTTGCCACAGCAACACCCAGGAGTTACTGCCCCTTTCCATGGCAATGACTCAATGACCCAAAAGTTACTACTTCCTCTGTAGAAATTTCTGCATAAACTCTCTCTTAATCTGCATACAACTAAAATTGGGTATAAATATTACTGCAAAAATGTCCTGAGCCGCTACTCTCTGCCTAAGGGGTAGCTCTGCTCTGAGGGAGCAGTCACAGAGATGTAATACTACTGAAGCTGTAACACTGTCTCTTCAATAAAGCTGTTTTCTTCTGTCTCTGGCTTGACCTTGAATTATTTCCTTGGCAAAGCCAAGAGCCCTCACAGGCCAAGTTCTATTTTGGGGTTTGCCTGCCCTGCATCATTATGGCACTGATATGTATACTGTAAGGGAGGAAGGAATACATTCTATTCTGTAGCAAATTGTGTACTGGCTTTCACTCTGTAAATGAAGACGTGGTTTAAGCTACAAAATAGCCAAATAGGTGGCCTAGTGAGGTTGTTTATAGCAGCCAGATACAACTGGGGATTCTGGGAAAGAATCAACAACAGATTTAAGGCCTTCAGTTTAAACCACTTGGTAGTCACCACATGAGTCATTCCTCCGGTCTAGCTTGGTGCTGAGTAGAAGGCATTGCAGATTGCCCTTCCATCTACACCTAGGTCCTCAGCATCCCATACTTATTTAATCAGCTAGCTGCCTGTGCACTCCTAACAATGGCACCCTATGCAGTGCAGTCAGCTGTGCCAATACCCATCTATACCAGTGTTGGGCGACAAGGCCTCACCAGTGTAGTCTCAACACTTCCCGGGGTTCTAGGCTGGAGCTGTGGCAAGTGGAATGAATCCCCTCTCTGCATTGTCCTTGTCTTAATACTTATTGAAGAGTATTTATGTCCCATGGAAGGGCACAAGCAGAGGGAAAGATACCACCAAAACTGGGAATGGACTCTGCCACTGGAAAATGGAGACTCTGTAATTACTCCATTATAATTCAAGAAATAAAATATATTTCCGGTGATTAACTGGGTCTATTTATAGACCATGAGGCCTGAACTATGATATTTATAGAATGTCATCGCATTTAGCAGTAATAGCACAATTACATGTTTATGAAGTAATGGTTTTGCAATTTTCCTAGAATTCTCTGACATTTGGATCTGGAAATTTTACATTTTAACAAGCAAGAACAGCAGCTATTTATTTAAGGGTGAACAGCAGAAACTGTCTTTTCTGTAACTCTTTTCACTCCAAAAGCCTGTGAACCCCCTAATTGATTTTGCTTTTACATAAGAAATAAGATGATGTACAGCAAATAATACACCTATTTTTGTAGAGCTCTGGTTTCTTTCTTAAGTGGTGCCTTTCATTGCTTGGAATTCTCATATCCTGAATCTTCCTTCTTGGGATTTAGTGTGATGTTTTTCCTTTTTCCATAATGATCTAAGTCAGGCTAAAAGGCTAAGACAGATGTGTTTAATATCCAAAATAATATAGTGGAAATGAAATGAGACACCATGCCAGTGAGTCCCCCTTTGCTCTAACTAATAATTTAAAACTTGGTGTTTTAAGTGGGAAAACTGGAAATTCTCTTTGGGTTATTGGCAACAGCAGTAAATTATCATGGCCAGTTGGGTATCTCTGGAACAAGTGCTATAAACACTCTGTAAGACTCAAGCCACAGTGCTGACCCTCAAATCCCTTTATCATCACTTTCCCATGCAGCTACCAAGCCATAACTCACAGGCCCAGGCAGTGGACACACCCTTTGGCAATGGTAGATGGGTCTGCAGTGACTTGGGACTGCTGGTATATTGGTAGCATTTGCCAGTTTCCATGGTGTAAATAATCACATCATGACTGATTTCAAACTACCAACATTCTGTCAACTGTCTCCAAAATTTCTGAAAATTTAATGAACATCTTTGAGAACCAGTATGGACCAGCTCCAGCATACCATTGCCTAGGGCCAAATGATGAAATGGAACCTCTACCAAACTGGGAGGCAGGAGTTCTGGGTCCAGGAACAGTTTTACTGGAACTGGATTCATTGGGTAATCCCTCACATTTCCTACTCTGAGCCTGAGTTTCTCCAGCTCTCAAAAGATGAATATAGTATTTGCTCTACCTGCCTCAAAGGCATTGGGATGTCAAGAGCCAATAGCATGGCCAGGCATGGTGGCTCAAGACTGTAATTCCAGCACTTTGGGAGCCTAAGGTGGGTGGATCACTTGAGGTCAGGAGTTTGAGACCAGGCCAGCCAACATGGCAAAACCTAGTCTCTACTAATAATACAAAAATTAGCCAGGTGTGGTGGTGCATGCCTGTAATCCCAGCTCCTCAGGAGGCTGAAGCCCGAGAATCTCTTTAACCCGGGAGGTGGAGGTTGTAGTGGGCCGAGATTGCACCACTACACTCTAGAATGGGCAACAGAGTGAAACTCCATCTAAAAAAAAAAAGAAAAGCCATTGGCAGCCAGGTGTGGTGGCACATGCTTGTAATTCCAACTACTCGGGCGGCTGAAGTGGAAGGACCACTTGTGTCCAAGGGTTTGAGACCAACATAGCAAGACTCCCATCTCAAAAAAAAAAAAAAAAAAAAAGGAAAAAAGAGCCAATGGCCAGGGAAGTGCTTAGAAAACATGGGAGCACCTTGCACCTTCTTCCCTTCTCCCCAGCTCCTCACTGAGTGCCCTCAACACCTCTTGCTGCCATTTCTTAAGCTTGCCCACATTTGTAGGTAGCGAATCGCATCACTCTCTTGCCAACCAAACTTTTGTGACACTTGCTGGTTGTTCCAGTATTTAAAATATGAATATTCTGGGGAGCTAACACAAGCTACCTCAACCATGGAGGCCTCAGAACACACTTGATGCTTGGAACAATTGTCTCTGATCATACTGGATCATACTTCTGGAGGGGTGCGGGACTCAAATGTTCAGTTTCCTTGTCCTTTCCCCACATCACCTAAAGCAGAACACTGTGGACCTCACAGCCGAATTTTTGGTAAATGACCCACTGTTCTAGTCTATTCTCATGCTGGTAATAAAGACATACCCAAGACTGGGTAATTTATAAAGGAAAGAGGTTTAATTGACTCACAGTTCCACATGGCTAGGGAGGCCTCACAATCATGGTGGAAGGCAAATGAGGAGCAAAGTCATGTCCTACATGGTGGCAGGTAAGAGAGCTTGTGCAGGGGAACTCCCGTTTATGTAACCATCAGATCTTATGAGACTTCTTCCCTACCACAAGAACAGTATGAGAGAAACTGCCCGCCCCTGTGATTCAATTATCTCTACCTGTCCCCGCCCTTGACATGTGGGGATTATTACAATTCAGGGTGAGATTTAGATGGGGGACAGAGCCAAAGCATATCATTCCGCCCCAGCCCCTCCCAAATCTCATGTCTTCACATTTTGAAACCAATCATGCCTTCCCAACAGTTTCCCAAAGTCTTAACTCATTTTAGCATTAACTCAAAAGTCCACAGTCCAAAGTCTCATCTAAGAAAATGCAGGCCCCTTCCACCTATGAGCCTGTAAAATCAAAAGCAAGCTAGTTACTTCCTAGAAACAATGGGGATATAGGTATTGGTAAATATAGGCATTCCATGGGAAAAATTGGCCAAAACAAAGGGGCTACTGGTCCTATGCAAGTTCAAATTCCAACGAGGCAGTAAATAAATCTTAAAGCTCCAAAATTATCTCCTTTGACTCCATGTCTCACATCCAGGTCACACGGATGAAGAGGTGGGTTCCCATGGTCTTGGGCAGCTCTGCCCCTGTGGCTTTGCAGGGTATAGCCCCCCTCCCAGCTGCTTTCATGGGCTGGCACTGTCTGCGACTTTTCCAGGTGCATGGTGCAAGCTGTCAGTGGAGCTACCATTGTGGGGTCTAGAATATGGTGGCTGTCTTCTCACAGCTCCACTAGGCCATGCCCCATCAAAGACTCTGTGTGGAAGCTCTGACCCCACATTTCCCTTCCATACTGCCCTAGCAGAGGTTCTTCATGAGGGCTCTGCCCCTGCAGCAAACTTTTGCCTGGGCATTCAGGTGTTTCTATACATCCCCTGAAATCTAAATGTAGGTTCCCAAACCTCAGTTCTTGACTTCTGTGCACTTGCAGGCTCAACACCACATGGAAGCTGCCAAGGCTTGGGGCTTGCACCTCCTGAAGCCACAGCTGGAGCTGTACCTTGGTCCCTTTCAAGCATGAGTGGCTGGGATGCAGGGCACCAAGGCCAGAGGCTGCACACAGCAGGGGTTCCCTGGACCTGACCCAGGAAATTATTTTTCCCTCCTAGGCCTTAGGGCCTGTGATGAGACGTGCTGCCGCTAAAGTCTCTGACATGCCCTGGAGACATTTTTCCCATTATCTTGGCTGTTAGCATTTGGCTCCTTGTTACTTATGCAAATTTCTGCAGCTGGCTTGAATTTCTCCCCCCAAAAATGTTTTTTTTTTTTTTTCTTTTCTGCATGGTTAGACTGCAAATTTTTCAAACTCTTATGCTCTGCTTCCTCTTGAACCCTTTGCTTTGCCCCTTAGAAATTTCTTCCGCCAGATATCCTAAATCATGTCTCTCAAGTTAAAAGTTCCACAGACATCTAGGGCAGGGATAGAATGCTGCCAGTCTCTTTACATAACAAGAGTGACCTGTACTCCAGTTCCCAGCGAGTTTCTCATCTCCATCAGAGACCACCTCAACCTGGACTTCATTGTCCATATCACCATCAGCATTTTGGTCAAAGCCATTCAACAAGTATCTAGGGAATTCCAAACTTTCCCACATTTTTGTGTCCTATTTTGAGACCTCTGAACTGTTCCAACATCTGCCTTTTACCCAGCTCCAAAATCGCTTCCACATTTTTGGGTATCTTTACAGCAGCACATTTGGGTGGGGGCACAGCCCAACCATATCACTCGCCAATTCACTTGGCCTTTGCCCAGGAATGAATATATACATCCCACCAATATCACCTCCTCATGAGGAGAACTGGGGTTTTTAAATGGTGGAACTTTCTGGGTCACTGGAGAGATTCTCTGGCCCATGGGCTGAATGCTGCCAACACCTGCTATGGGGCAGTCCTCTCTCTTTGTAGCACTTCACTGGTCCCCACCTGAGGACGGATGATGGTGCTGACAGACTGCCCTCTACCTACCATCTACTTCCTCTCCTTGGCACAGGGAGTTGGCTACTGGACATGTCCTCCAGGAGATTCCACAAGCACCTCTCACTTAGCAAGGCTCCCTGAGACCTGTACCACATTCACTGCTCATCATCTCAGTTAATGGCCCCTTATCTGGCCTGTTACCCAAGCCATCCTTGACTTTTCCCTCTCCCTCATTTCTCACAGCCAAGTAGTCACTGAGTACTGTCCATTCTGCTTCTCCATGTCTGGTATCTGTCTCTTGTTTTCCAGGCCTCCTGCCTCTGCAGTAGTCCAGGCCATCCCCTCATTTCTGGCCTAAAATAAACTCCTGACTGGTAGCCTGTCAGTGGTCTCCCTCCTTGCAATCCATTTGTCCATGTTTCATGACATGACCATTCTAAACTGAACATGCAATCGTGTTACTCCCTGGCTTCACACTCTTCTGGGGCTTTCCACTACTCTCATTCTCCCTGAGCACCTGCATCCAGTCCTATGGTTTCAATGAGCATTTCTCTACTCCTTGATGGCCGTCACATCCTTATCTCCAGCTCTAAGCATCTAGGTGTATATGACCAGTCATCCCCTAGACATCTTCTCTGGATGCTCCACAGATTCCTCAAACCCAGTTATCCCAAATTGAACTCATCATCTCCCTTCCCCTTCCTTAGGCCCGTCTCTTTCCCAGTGCTCCCTATCTTAGCATGAGATAAAAACACACTGACTTGACCCAGTGGGTCAAGTCAGAAAGGTGAAAGCCATTGTTGACTCCTCTTCTTCCCTCATTTGGCATTTTCCAGTCTATGGTCCAGATACCCCCAGAATCTACCCACTTCTCTCCACCTCCACTGCTACCACGCCACTCCAAGTCATCATCATTTTTGCCTAGATTATTGCTAGATCTCCCCAACTCCCATTCTCTCCTCTTTGTAGAAGTTTTATCCTCTTAAAACACGGTTTTATGCTACTTTTGCTTCAAAAAAGTTTAAGAGTATCCCATTACCTACATGATAAAGGAATGTAGCATACCTTAACTCCATTCTTTATAACAACCCAGGAAAGTAGCTATTATCCCAGGAAACTGATTTGCAGGGAGGAAACAATAGCCAAGTCAGGGTGTGAATTCATCTCTGCTTGGCATTAAAGCCCACACTCTTTACCCATAGCACAGGGGTTGGGAGCAGTGTGCATGTGAGTGAGGTTCGTAAAAGCAATGTACGCTCTTCCTTAAAATGCACCCAATCTACCTCACCCTCTTCTGACACAAGTAGCTCTTCCAGCTTGGATAGTCACAAACTTCAAGACTGGGGAGGCTATTTGTCTGCTTACATGTCCTCCTTGCAGCCTGTTTCCAGCTCTTGGTAATATTGAGGCATGAACTCTTCATAATGCAACGTGAGTGCATGTACAGAAAGTGCACAGTCAGAGAGATAACCTCTCTTGGCCTCACTAACCAAATGGAAAGATGATTGGTTCCCTGCTTCCTTCCCTCCCTGGGTTGTTGGAACAGTCAAGGATAAAGTGGACATGGACATGTTTTGCAAACCATGAAATACTTTAGACCTGGGTATGTCGGTTTATTAGGCAGAACCTTCTTGTTTTCTTGTTAGCACTGGGTAAACAAGGAATGCCCTACAGCCACAGAGGCAGAGACAGTGGAGCAGTGCAAGTCTCCAGTTGTCCCTTGTCACCTGACGTTTGTCAGCTTGGCCTATGGGCACGGTGAGCTAATTCTCTAGGTGCTTTCTGCCTAAGACCACTTCCCTGATGCACACTCCAGGGGAGAAGTGGGTGCCTCTGGCCCTGAAACCTGATTTTTCCCAGGTAGATGCAGCTCTGGAGCCCCAGACAAGGATGAGCTTGACTTGAATTCTGATGATCTGCCAGCTGAGGGAAGAAGAGCATAGCACCCCCACAGCAAGCCCATCTGTAACCCAATGGACCAAGCCAAGTGATCTCTCAACTCCTTTTAACACTATGGGAAAAGGGACAGCAGACCTCAGGATGGAGCCTTGCCATCGCCTTCTCCTGTGGCTCCACACTTAGGGATCCATGAGGTGACCTCCTCAGTCATAGGTAAAAAGACTTCAAGGCAGGCTCTGTCCAGCTAATCCCCAGCCTTGCTCCTGGCTGCTGCCTGGCACAGCCGATGTCCAACTTGGTGTTAATGATTAACGCACAGCAGTGGGATCGCAGAGTTGCCGAGAGTCCTGTGTCCAAGAATGAACCGCATTGCTAAATCAGTGAAGACAGTTGCCAAGGTAACCCCCATGTAATCTATTTAACCGGCTCCCCAAACACCAATCAAGGTCAGATAACGCACTAGAGCACCATATGAACACACTCAGACGGAATCAAGCTTTGTAGCGAGACAGCAGGGAAGGAAGAAACCTCATTAGGAAGAAGGAAGAAAAGCACCCTAAATTTCATTTTGAAAAGTGTTAATTGGGAATACAGCAGGCTTGGGTGGGGGCAGAGTCCACCATTTGGGGCATGTCCTGGCCACAGAGGAAGTCACTGGGGGCCATTTGGTAAGAGCTGCCATAGTCTTTCCACTCAGGATTAAAACAAAAGGCACTACTGGACTAAATTATTCATTTCATTGAGTGTTTATTAATGCAAAGGTTAGTATTTACATTTTAGCCTAACAGGGTGTTTTTTGCTCCATTTAAGGACCCCCTTCCCTACCTCGACCATTCCACCAGTAGCCTCCTCCCCAACCCTTCCCAATAGTCTTAAATTTCTTACATGACTCTCAGGAGCAATTGAAATTGCATTTCCTCTCCCCTCACCCTGCCAGCCTCTCTAGAGAGTGGCCAGGAGAAAAAGACCACTTTGTAGAATTGCTGTCTCATGCCATCTCATTTCCTGCTCCTAGGGTGTTCATAAAAACGGTCCTGGGCAGGAGGCATGGTGTCAGGGAGAGGTAAGGCATGGGGTAGGGCTGGCTCCCTTGTCTCCAGAGGAGACTTCCAACAGCAGGCCCCAGTCATGCCAGTCAGCCCTGTCCTGTGCTGGCATTGGGCTAGAAACAGTTAAGTGGATTGCCTCAAATGACATGCCTGAATCAAATATTCAGGTGTCCTTTCACCATCTTTGGGCTGTCTGGGGCCTATTACGGCATTGGAGTGCCTATTTTCCAATCTCCATTCAGTACATCATGGTGGCCTTGTCTCCCACAGTCTCCAACACGGTGCTGGGTCTCAGGAAATGGTACTGAATTAAATGGTCCACTTCCTCACAGAGCACACTCTGAGACCTGGATTTCTGCTCTCTGGCCCTTAGTGCATCTCCCCACTTCTAGACCTTCCCTGTAGGAGACAGAAGCATCTAGACCACAGCCATGGGAGTAGTTGATGGGCATGTTGATCACTTCCTTCAGAAAACATTTTTCTTTTTTCTTTTTTTCCACAGAAACAATGCCCAGTCCAGATTTGCCAAATCTGTGTCTTGGACCCTTTTTTTCAAGTATGATTAACCTGAGGAACTCCATGTGGGGAGCTCTGAGAGCTAAAAGAGCTCTCAACACTAATGGTTTTATCAGAAAATGAGCAGTTCAAGCCTGGATTTGAACGTATCCAGTGAATGCTCATGCCACTCACAGTTCATGAACTGAAATATTGGAGGTGGAATAATTGTGCTTTATGAAAACATGGGTTGTAACCCTGGGTCCTTTGAGTCACCATTTCTCCATCTGTTTTCAATGTGGGAAAAGAGACCGCAGGGACACATGACAGCCTGGTGACAGAATATTTGTTTCACTTGGGGATTGTCCACAAATGCTTCAGAAGACCCCTCAACTGGGGATGTGAATATGGTAGCCAGGGCATTGTGCTGAACAGGGACAGGGAGATTAAAAGTGAGGGGAATTTGATAACTCCACAAACATATGTATGCATTCAAGATCTTGGGCAAATAGTTTTCAAGGAGGTTGTGTTTGAACAAAAGCTGACATATAATTGTCTATTTCCGACTTGGCCAATGGGTATCACTTTCAAAGTCCACTGCATGTTTTGTAATGGCTGCGATTCTACTTAACATGCACTGACATTGGGAACCATTGTTCTCATCATTCCTGCCTCAGTGTCACCTTGCTAAGCACTAAAGACCTTTGCAAAGACATGCACGTGGAAGCCTTCCTGTCCCCACCAAGTTGCTCTGTGATTAGCAGGCAAATCACTCTCCTCAAAGCTTCCCAGATCAAGGTTTGAAGGGTGAGTTTTCATGGAATCGCTTCTAGGATGGGGAGGAGCACAGCAGCTATCTTTCAATAAGACTCTCAGAGGAAGTTGCTGCTGCCTGGTTGGAGAGAAAGATGTGAAGGGCTTCTGACTTCTTAGCCCACCATCCTTCTTTCCCAAGAGCCTCTCTGCTTCCTTCCTCCTCAGCAAAGGCAAAGCTTCAGAACGGGGGTGACAGGCAGGGAAAGAGAGATGAGCGCTTGGGTGGGCTGGTGCCCCACTTCCCTCTCTTCTCTTACCTATACCTGCTCCCTCTCCCCCCACCACCAGACTCCTTATATAAAAGAGCCTCACTTGGGAAGGCTCCAGAGGAGAGCCAAATGTCCATCAACAGATAACTGGATAAACAAAATGAGGTGTATCCATACATGGAATATTATTCAGTCTTAAAAAGGAAGGACAGCTGGGCGCGGTGGCTCACGCCTGTAATCCCAGCACTTTGGGAGGCCGAGACGGGCGGATCACGAGGTCAGGAGATCGAGACGATCCTGGCCAACATGGTGAAACCCTGTCTCTACTAAAAATACAAAAAATTAGCCGGGTGTGGTGGCAGGCGCCTGTAGTCCCAGCTACTTGGGAGGCTGAGGCAGGAGAATGGCGTGAACCCGGGAGGCGGAGACAGCAGTGAACTGAGATCCGGCCACTGCACTCCAGCCTGGGCAACAGAGCCAGACTCCATCTCAAAAAAAAAAAAAAAAGAAAGAAAAAAAAAAATGAAGGACATTCCTGACACATGCTACACCATGCATGATGCTTGAGGACATTATGCTAAATGAAATGAGCCAGTCACAAAGGGATAAATCCTGTGTGATTTCACTCATAGGAGGTCCAAAGGGTTGTCAAATTCACAGAGACAGAAAGTAGGATCACGGGTGCCATGGGCCAGGGAACGGGGGATGGGGAGTTAGTGTTTAATGGGGACAGAATTTCGGTTTGGAAAGATGAAGATTTCTGGTGAAGGATGGTGGTGATGGTTGCACAACAACGTGAAGGCACTTATGTCACTGATCTGTACACTAAAAAAAAATGGCTAAAATATTAGGTTGCAAAAGTAATTGTGGTTTTTGCCATTTGAAAATAATTACAAAAATCACAATGACTTCTGTACCATTCTAATAGTAAAATGTTATGTATGTTTTACCACAATAAACCATTTTAAAGAAAGAGCTCTATTTGGACCTGCCTGCAGGCAAGAAGGAGGGACTCACAAATCAAATCATATTTAGGTCAACTTCCTACAACACTCACTTCATCTAGGGACCACTTTTTTCTGAAAGCACTTCGAACAGGGCCCCAAACACTCTTCTACAATAGTGTAGCAGTTTCAATACTTTAGGGGCTGGGAAAAGTGGTGATGCCGAGATGAGAGGTGCATAAGTGTGCTCCTCGTCACAGATTAGAAACAAAAACAAGCAACAAGGCTGCAACGGAGAAGCTTGGCCGTTCCTCTGGTCTGCTTTTCCCATCCAGAAGAGCAGAGGCAGTAAGGAATGGGGGCTCACCAGAGCAGAATTACTGAAGTCTGAGCTAGAAGGACCCTAGACACCATCTAGCCCAGGCTCCTCTCCAAACAGATAAGCAAGCCGAGATCATGCCCAAGACCACAGATAAGAGAGCTTCCTTGGGTAAGAGAGCCCTTACTTGGGCATTTCAGACATGCCAGACTTCACTGGACAGACTGTAGCTAGAAAAGATCAGATTCTGGCCCAGGAGGTACCACTTTTAGGCATATGGAGTCTAGTTCTCTTGAAACAGAAACCCCCTTTACGAAAGCCAGGCAAGGTCTTTTTCCTCATTAACAAAGTTTCAGAGACAGGCTGGCATTGGTGAAAAGCAGGCTGAGTGATCCATTTTACAGATGAAGAAACTGAGGAGCAGTGAGGGGAGGTGATTGCCCAAGGTCACAACTAGTAAGCAACAGAGAAAGGACTAGAACCTCCTGAATCAAGCACTCTGGTTTTCTGCCCACTGTGGTACCATCCTCCCAGGCCAGTCAGATGGAGGAGACCATTTCTAAAGTGCTAATCATGTCAGGCACTGGGCATATGAAGGGCTTTATATGTGTTTAATCCTCACAATGATACTGGGGAGATGGGTGTTGGGATTAGGCTGATTTTATACAAGAGGATGTGGCAGCTCAGAGACGTTAGGTGACTTGCCCAAGTCACCTTCAAGGTGACAGCCATGAAGTGGAAAGCCAGAATTCCAGTCCCAGACTCCAGAACACATATTCTTAACCATGAAATTAGGCAGCCTCTCCAGAGTTCTTTACAGACATTTCCTTCAGCACTGTGCGTCTTTGAGAATATAGAACTGAGGCCTAGTCCTGTATGTTATGCCTGTCCCCACTCCCAGTTTATCATAGAGATCAAGATCAAGGAGGCCTTAGAAAGCAAGGTTTAGAAGTCAGAAAAGCACAGAGGGAGGCCAAAGGGCGCAGATTCCTGGATCTCTCCAAAGCTAATACCAAACATGCATTTATTTGATAGGCAGTCAGGAGCCCTTACTCATTTTTTTCACTTTGCTATTGGTATTTTTAAAAGTTTAGATATAATTCACATATCACAACATTTACCTTTGAAAGTGTGCAAGTTTTAGTATATTAATAAAGTTGTACAACCACTATATTCTAGAACATTTCCATCACCCCCAAGAGAAACCCTTATACCCATTAGCAGACATTCCCTATTTCCTCTCCTCTAGCCACTAATCTGCTTTCCATCTCTATGGATTTGCCTATTGTGTACATTTCATATAAATGGAATCATACAATAGGTAATTGTTGTTACTGGCTTCTTTTATTAAATATATTTTAGGATCATCCATTTTGTAGCATGTATCAGTACTTAATTCTTTTTATGGTTGATTAATATTCTATCATATAGACATATTATTTTGTTTACCTACTCATCTATTGGAAATTTTTTTGCTGTTATGCATAACACTGCTGTGAACATTTGCATACAGATTTATGCATGGTTGTGTTCCCAATACTTTTGGCTATATACCTAGGAATGGAATTTCTGGGTCATATGATAAAATCCATGTTTAACCTCTTGAGGAACTGTCAGACTGTTTTCCAATGTGACTGCATCATTTTACATTTCCACCAGCAGTATATGAGGGTTTCAAATTCTTCACATTTTCACAACACTTATTATTTTCCTTTTTTAAAATTATAGCCATCTTAGTGGGTGTGAAGTGTTATCTCATTGTAGTTTTGATTTACTTTTGCATTTCCCAAGTAATTAGTGATATTGACTACCTTTTCATGTGCTCATTGGCCATGTATATATCTTCTTTGGAGAGATGACCATTCAGATATTTTGCCTGTTTTTAATTGGGTCATGTGTCTTTTTATTGCTGAGTTGTAAGAGTTCTTCATTCCGGATACAAGTCCCCTATCAAATATGTAATTTTTGCAAATATTTTCTCCCACTAACTGACCCTTGGTTCATAAAGTTCCAGAGCATCAGAGCTGGGAGAACTGCTGGAATAACCTGGCCCAGAGATTCCCAAATTTCAGGCTCCACATGCTCACATCTGTGCTAATATTTAATGAAAAGTGTTCTTTAGGTCAACCCACTACTTTTGCTTAAACTTATTTTAAAAGGAAACTTTTCATCATTGTGTAAATGAAGCACCAATATCACTTGCCACAAAAATGAACACGACAAACACTAAACCATGATATTAAATCCCAGTGAGAACCCAGTGTCTGTGGGTGTCCAGGGCCTGAACCCTGCTTTCTCTTTGGTAAAAAAGGAGATGAGCAAAGTTTAGAAGAGTGTTCCAGACAAGTAGCACTGACCTGATGCAGAGGGCTTGCTGTCTCCTGAGGACTGAAAAGCAGTTGACCTGAGACTGGCATTCTTACTATAGGTCTGGTTGACTATTGCTCAACTAGAGACTATTGCTTCTATGCAACCTAAAATCCATCTTCAGCATGCATCCGCGGCTTTGAGAAACCCTCCTGTTATCTAACCTTAGTGTACCTTCAGGGAAACAACCAAGGTGAATCTGGGACTTGTCCAAAGGCACAGTGTGAGGCCGACCATTTCCAAGGCAATAAAGAGCACAGATGTACCAGACAGGACCCTTTCTATGCTGGCATAGCAAACATCATGAGACACAGTCACTGAAGTCCCCTCGACTCAACTCCCACTGTCATACGAGTTAATGCAAGACTTCAAGCAAACAAAATGTAAGTGGATAACTACACATATTTTATATTAACCGTAAGTATCCAAGGCCCTTATTGCAATAGGTTGGGGGGAGGGGGGCTTGGCGGTGAATTTGTTCTCCAGTCCTCAGTTGTGGAAGGTAGATATTACAGGACTTGTGGAATACAGAACTGGGCAGTACAGATCTTTAGCCTGGTCGGTGAGGACATTCTTGTCCTGAAGCAAAGCAAAGATAATGGATCTTGGAGATGCTACCTCCTGGCTGGAAGTCACTCCCCAGTGGACATGTAGATGGTTTAAGCCAAACACACAGGGTAGGGGAAGATTCTAACAATGAATTCCAACCCTTCTTTATTGCTTTTCTTGTGGATGCTCCAGATGATTCAGAAGCCCAGTCTAGGGCACCCCAATGCCCAGTGCTATCCACCTGCAGCTCCCTTTTGGCACAGGCAAATCCTCTCATGGAATCAGCCATTTCTCAGATCTTAAAGTTGAAGGATTTGCCCATTGCTGTTCCTAGGGCATGGAGGGAAGACCCAGGGACTGCAGAGGCCCTTGCTTCTCCAGCAGGAGCAAGTAGCTTCACCAACAGGAAGCCCTTTCAGTCCTGGAGCTCTTGTGTCCTTATTGCAAGTACAGTTTCTTCTATCTGAACCCAACAGTCTGTTAGATTAATTTATTTGTATTTTCTTAATTAAAACAATGTGACAATTGAGACAAAGTACTTGATATTTTTCTTGCTAGTGCTCCCTTCCATCTCTTGATATCCAATACCTGAATATCCCTTCAAGAATACCAGCTGCTGTCACGGCAACCAGGTGGAAGCAGGACATAAACTGCTGGCAAAAGCAATTTGCTCTTAGAAATATTTTTAGTCAAAAGCAGACTCTCCCCAATCTGCTTTGGAAAATAGGTGAAAACAAAACAAAACAACCATCCAGAGGCAGGCCACCTTCAACAAACAAACAACTCACCAAAATCTGAAACACTCAGAGCAGTAATCCCATCCCTCACACGGAGTATGAACCACCTTGTTTCTCTCCTTAGTTTTGAAAGGCTTACCCCCTGAGACATTACAAATTAGATTTCAATTTAAATCAAACCACATTCAAAACATACATGCTCCATCACAGCAAAGCCCCATCAAATGAGCTTAGTCCACTTAAACAGAATGTTGACTCCAGCTGGGTGGGTGTCCGCCAGAGTTCATTTCCCATGGACTAAGTGTTAGTGAACTGACTCACAAGTTCATGTGTCTCCTAGCAAGGGACTTGTTTGTCACAAGATCGGCCAGGCTGTGATAGTGCCTACCTGAGAAAGTGAAGTGCCTATGTTGAAAACGAGTTGCCAAACAAGACCCTGAGTTGAGAAACCACCATCATCATATGCTGATGATGACAAGAAGGTACCAATGGATTGTGCCCAAAAACCAGCCTCTGGTCAATGTCAATGTTAGCTAGCAAATAGTACTAGATGTTGGGAGAGTAGCATATTTCTTACAACTTCATGCTGCAATCTCTAAAGCACTTGGACTACCTGAAAAATACCTGTCCATCTCAGTGACTGTTGCTTCTCTGTCCAAACTTGCCTTTAGCTGGATCTCCCTGGCTAATAAGATTAAGCAGCCAGTGTCCACATCAGCCAGAGAGTTGGGACTTTTGTCACCACAGACCTCTTGTGGCCTGGGTCTGTCCCTGGAGTGTGCACAAGTATGTGTTTGTGGTTTGAAGGATGCTAGGGCCACTCCAGTCTCTGCCAGATACAAAAGCAAATTAAAGCTGGTGCGTTGCCAAAGATGCCCCATAGGTCCTCCATCTTGAGCCATCCCTTTCCCACCAAAAGGCTGTACTTGCTGGTTTGGTTTGGCAGTGCCATGTAGGCCGTGCTCATCGTATGCCACGTTAAAAGGCCAGAATAGGTCAGAAGTGAATTCAGCCTCAACCCCAAGAGAACCAGGAGACCTTCTGAACGAGTTGCTCCCAGAGGAAAAAGCAACAGAAACAAGAGAAACACCAATGTGAGAACCCAGCTATTATGGTGGCTGCCTAGCTTCTGAATTTAGATCAAGTTCTTGCAAAGGAGAAGATCTCAGCATTGTTATTGGTTAAGGGAAAGAAAAGTCATTATCTCAACTACTGTAGAACAAGTTTAGGAGAGATATTTTCAATTTATTTTCAAATTGTTTGCGGTAAATATGAAGCACATTTCAATGTGCTCCTTCCTATTAAATGGGCATAATGATCTAGCAACACTGTAAACTCATGTCACAGAAAGAAGTGATCATTTTTCAAAGAAAGTAGGGTTAGCTGTGCCTGGGTCAGTCCCAGAGAGCTTATTTCCTGGTTTCCCTGTATCATTAGGAGGATATGGAGAATGACTTCTTCTCCCATGGAAAATAGGCTGGGTATCAGCTGTGCCTTACAGAGGGAGAAGCACCACCAATGAGAAACTTCACCAACTGCTTCCCAGCAGGTAGACACTGCATTGAGCATCTTACTACTTCTCACTCAAACCAAATCCATCCACCTTGACTCAAGACTACAAGAACATCACCAGGCTGTTCTGAGCTTTCCATCAAATGCTTTGCATTTCAAATCTAAGGGAACTACATTTAAACTTGCTCTGTATTCTTACTTTGGGAATCTCAGTGTGGTAAAAACAGCAGTGCCCCCAATTTTGATTTTCTTGAATTTTCATGTTTGATCCAATATCTCCCATCTTCCTGCTGGTTTTTGGCCTTTTCCTGCACTGTCCGCGGACTGAATTCCTGTCCACTGTTCTTGCTCAGAGCCACTCCCTGGTCCCCAAGAACAGACAGGTGAACTCACCATCTCAGGCATTAGCCTCTTGTTGAACTTCTGTGCTTTCCTCAGAGCCACCTTCCAGGCCTCCTCTTGGGCTTTGAGGGCAGTAATGTTGTCTTTCCCTTTTCTGGAGTGGCTGCTTAAACCAATACCACAGGGACCCTGAGGAGGCAATGAGCCTTCTGTACCTGAGGGAAGCTTTATTCAGGCTAAGGATGCCCGGGCTCTTGTAGCCACTGTTATGGGTTGAATTGTGACCTCTCTTCCCCAACAAAAAGATATGGTGAAGTCCTAACTCCCAGTATCTCAGAATCTGACCTTATTTGAAAATATTATCTTTACAGAGGTAATCAGGTTAAACTGAGGGCATTAAGGTGGGCCCTAATCCAATATGACTGGTGTCCTTATAGAAAGAGGAAATTTGGATGCAGGCATATATAGAGGGAAGATGATATGAAGACAAACAAGGAGAAGACAGCCATCTACAAGCCAAGGAGAGAGGCCTGGAACACATCCTTCCTTCACAGCCCTCTTAAGAAACTCACCCTGCTGACACCTCAATCTCAGACTTCCAGCCTCCAGAACTATAAAAAACAATACATGCCTGTTGCTTAAGCCAACCATTTTGTGGTACTTTGCTACAGCAGCCCTAGCACATTAATACAACCTCCTTGTTATGACAGCCATAGGGTGGGTATTAAACATCAAAAGGAATTTTCTGGAATAAATGTCAAAGTGCCTCTCAAATTTATAATAAAGCGCAATCCAATTCTCCTTTTACATTCTCTTTTAAAAGGCATCTGAAATCATTCATTCCTTTTTTTTGAAAGAAATAAGAAATGAGAAATGTATAGCCATTGAGTCACGTGATGAATTGGACTTCAGGTCAAGCCGGGCAAGGAGTGGGAGCAGGGTCCCTTTGTGGGTGCTGGGCCTGAGATTAGTGCTCCTTATGAGGCCCTGATGGGTTCAGAGGGGGTTAGGGACAACTAGCACAGGATCCCACAGAATATAACAAAATCTCATGGCAAAGGCTTGGCTCTTAGAACTAGAGGCACACTGGGCAAAGCTAGCCTGAAGCTCTGTGGTCTTAGTGTCCTCCTAGATCTCCACAGAAAGCCCTGGAAGGAATCTGGGCCAGCATAGGACTATGTGGACTGGAACCGGATAGGCACCCATGAAAGTGAGACTCAGCTTCTCACTGCTCCCTGCAAAAACAATCTCAAGTTCAGGATGTCAGAGTGTTTACCTGAGCCAGGTCAGGGTTTCTGAGCAGCCACTCAAATGAGACAACAGACCAGGATGACTTGCCTCCCTAACCCAAAACATACCTTCTCTGCATGAGGGTAGCAGAAGGCTAATCTTGATGGGACCCAAAAGGCCAGACCCCAAACACAGTCATTTCACCTCAAGTAAGCATTATTATAAGTGATAATGACAACCCAAAACTGAGTAGTGACTGCTGTTTTGCAACATGATTTCACCCAAATTCTGTGGCTCAATGCTCCAGGAGCCTTGAAGGTGGGTACTGTCCATTCACTGGCTTGCCTGAGATCATATGACACATGGCAGAGTCTGAATTCAGACTCAGTCCTTCTCATGACTCCCAGGCCACCAGTGACATCTCTCCCAAAGCCCCAGAAAAGTGGAGGATGTTGGATGTTCCATGAAGTTCCAAAAAAAAAAACTAGAACGAACTAATCAAAACAAAACAAAACCCAAGCCTGTATGTGCTTCACAAAGACAGCAGTAGGAAAAATGTTTTGCTTGGAAACCAAAATATTTTTCCAGGCTACAAAAAGGAAAAGACCAAGCGTCGGGGGCTCAAATGGGCATGGTGACTACATTTGCAAGAGTGACACAATGGCTTAGGAATTGCTGAACTGTTTCTCTTTTTGGCTTCCTTCAGCAGGCAGGAGTGAGGGTAGGAGCAGCCTGCCATTTCCAGCCAACTGCCTAGACAGCAGTGCCACCTCCGGTCCAGGCTCAAAGGTGGCACCAAATGATGAAACAACAAGGCCAGGTTGCTGGTGAGGCTATGAGATGATATCAGACCATTCAAGTAGTTCCCTGATTCTGCCCAATGGGGCTCAGCTTGATGGCAGAGGTAGAACAATATCAACGCTCAAAGAAAGCGGAGATAAATCACACCCAAGGGCAGACCCTTTGGGAATGGGCCTGCAAAGAGGTAGAAGAGACCATTAACTATCCCTCCTGTAGACTGTAGGAGCTGGGCTGGGGTCCTATGGCAGGGGATGTTGGATTGGAGGATAAGGGGAGCAGTAGCCGCCAACTCACAAAGCACAGAGATGCAAAGATGAGGCTGGCTGGGGGTGTGAACACATGTGCCTGTGTACATGTATGGGTACGTGCATGTATGCAAGTGTAAAAATGCATGAGCATGAGTGTATGTGCATCTGTGGGCATGTGTCTGATTGCATGCATGCGTATGTGTGTATGTGCATGTGTGTGCACCTCTGTGCATGTTTTTGCATGTTTATTATTGCATACACATATTCCACCAATGCAGTTTTCCCTGGAGTTCCCTGACTCTCCATTTCCAATGCTGTGTCTCCCAGGAAGCCAGCAGTTTCCACTCGAGCTGGTTCAGCACCACTGGACCAAGGGAAGTAATAGAAGGCAGCAGGCACCCCAGAGGAGGGCAGAGCAAGCAGCAGGGGGAGGAATGCTCTGTGGGCAGCAGAGAAGGTAAGATTTGAGATGGGAGAGAGTGATCCAAATCCCACGGACCCAACAGCAGTTGACCTTGAGCCTGGCTTTGGAGGGTTATACCAAGAAGGCTGTGCCTGTCTCATGAGCTCAGTCCAGTGTCTTCCAAATGAGTCTCTGTCAAGGGCACCAGAGGGCCAGGAAGGGGAGGGGAGCAAGCCGTGGTCACACATGTGCCTGCACTGTCCTCAGTCTTAGATGCCCCAGCCACATCCCCCATGGAGCAGACCACCATATACATCTTGAAGAAAGGGCCTTCCATGGACCTTCCAGGGCCCCAGTAGTTGCTGGGTTGTGGGAGAAACCCAGTTCTCTTGCTAAGGGACTGTAGTGAAATGACAGAGTGTCCAGTTCAGCATGTGATGAATCAAAAAGATTTGCAGTGACACAGGAAGTTCTGACTGCATGCACAGGCAGAAGCTGAATTAACAAAAATGTAGTATAAAGTAAATGGGAAAAAAAATCCCTGAGCCTTAGCAATTATCCACCCAAACAGTCCAGGAAGAGGAGAGAGCAACAACCTCTATAAGTAAACACTATTATTGTATTCTGATTCCACAGATGAGGAAACAGAGACATAGAGAAAGGAATTAACTTGGCTGTGATCACAACTGTAATGACAAACACAGGGGCAATTCTTAAAGAGCTGAGAAGGACATCCAGCTTTGCTCCTGGCCTGTTGGAATCAGGTTGAGTCCCCTCCCTGGAGAACGAGACGGAGAAGGGTCATGGTCCTAGTGACCCCTTGGGGTGCATGTGACAGGGGTGCTCAGTTGGGTGAGCCCTGTAAGTGACTGTGGCCAAGGGCAGTGCCTGCAGCGGTTAACATGGAGGAAGTAGGGGTGTCTCCTGACTGGTGGATGGGTGGGAACTGGATCAGGGCGGTTGGGCCTTTATCCCATCAACAGTGGGAAGCAATGAAAGGGTTCTGGGCAGGGAAATTACAGTCAGATGTGGGCTCAAGGAACCTTGCTCTCAGAGTGCCTGTCTGGACAGAAGGAAACCAGTGAGGAGGCT
Source organism: Colobus angolensis palliatus (assembly GCF_000951035.1). NCBI lineage: Eukaryota > Metazoa > Chordata > Mammalia > Primates > Cercopithecidae > Colobus > Colobus angolensis. The sequence goes on from NW_012117254.1 coordinate 1,657,966, forward strand.
GGAGCAGGGGGAGAGACCAGAGATCATGAGGGCTCTCTGAGATGATGGTGGTGGGGCTGGCAGTAAGGGCGAGTAGGGAGAATCCAGGATCCAACATGCACACCCTCAAGAAACCCACCACCCACAAAGCCAAATGCCACCTAGAAGACAGCACTGATCTATTGCTTAATAACTGGCGTTTCCAGCTATTTACACGCAACAGTCCCCTCCCTGTCACAGAACAGGTGTCAAAAATACAGCAAACTGCATAGTGCTGAGAGAGTCAATTTGACAGTTCTAATTTACTGAGGCTGAGTTATGTGAGAGTGTAAGCAAATCTTCCTTGTCAAAGTTGATATTGAAAATGGAGAAAAATGATTGTAGAGTCAACACTCTAATAATTCGAGAGGTATTCTTATTTCCTCTGGAAAATTCTAGCACTACTCACATGCATATGACCTCTCATCCCCCAAACCTGTCCCCTCAAAAGAACATGCCATTTGGACTCCCAGAAATATGGGTGACTCCAGAGGTGGCGTTACTCTGGCTCCCAGCCATGAAGGTCCCACGCAAATCAGCTCCATAATCTCCACCAATGCAATGTGACAAACCTTGGGGGACCCTGGGGACAAATGCCTAAAAGAGAACATACATTTCTTAGACAGAATAAAGCACACTAGTTCTTGACTATTTTTGCCTGTTTTTCACATTTTTATAATCTCTTTGGCATTTTAAGTAGAAGGAAAAAGCAAAAGAAAATCTCAGTGACCATGTCTGTGTTTGCCACATTTAACACCTAAATAAGCTGGGGCACTCTGTTTTTGTCACCTTCTCCTCCTTCCAATTCCCACTGGCACTAAATGACACTGAGTTGCCCTCTTGGTTTTCCCCTCTGTGTTAAAGGCGCATATTTGGTTCTCCTGGTTGGTCCTGGTGCCCAGGCACACGTGGTGGGCCCCTGCTTCCTGCCCCAGGTGGGGCTGGTTTTGGTTTCACCCTGATTCTCTGCCTTTACCTTCCTGAGAATCTCACAGCAAAGAGCACACCTGAGCCTTGTTACCTCTCCTGGCCACTCATAGGCAACCCAAGAGTAGCGTTGGGGTCCAACTTGGGGTTAAAAGTCTGGAAGGTTCATAAGCCACCACTTGAATTCACTTCCACACCCAGCCCAGGGCAAGAGGGAGCTCCTAAGATACCTGAGGCCATTTGTCTAAGTCAATGAAAGATACTAAGTTGTTATGTGAAGCAACATGGGGACAAGAAAGGTAACAGTTGCATTTTGGGAAAGTGATTTCACTGACTCTCAAAAAGTGAAAAGGATTTGGCATCACATCAGGTTTCTGGCCTGGCCAGCTCAGTGTCCATACATCAGAGGTGATGTTTGCAAAATCAGAGATGGGCAAGACACACTCTGAGTTATCAACAGGTGCCACTGAAGTGCAAACCAATCCACGTGCAGAACAACCCCAAGTCGGGAAGTGGGAGAGTCTGATCTCCAAAACCAATACCACATCCATTAATTGATATTTGACACTTTACAATAGTTTCCTGTTTCCCTTTGATTGATTACAGTCAAGGGTGGCAAATAAATGCTTTGTCCTGTTTAGAGAAATCCCCATTTGCCCATGCTACAGACTTTCTGTGAGGAGACACAAGACAGTGGAAACGGCCCACAGCTTACTGAATTCCTGTGCAAATAGACTCCTTATTCCATAGCTGGAAGTGGGGAAGCCTCGTGGAAGTTCAATGTGTCAGGCACTTGTCAAGAAATAGCCCCTTGTTCAGTGACTTTGGACTACACATGAGCTAGTCTGACCTCTGCCTCGAAGCAGCTAGCCCAGGACACCAAACCAGCGGTCCCTGGTAGCCTCAATTACAAGTGTGTCCTGTTCCCTGCCCTTATAAATCAAATGTCAGCTCACATCCTTATCAATTCCAACTTCACATCAGGTCTCATTAAAACAAACATTTACAGTACAAATAAAATGAGTGGCTGAAAAGCCAGGTTGCTCCATCACTTGATAAAAAGAAGAGAACTTGATTTCAATTAAGGTTTGCACTGAACAGTGAGGAAGCACAAGGAAGCCGGGACCAGAGACGGGGAGAGAGAGGAGCCTCCCATGGAGTCTTTGTCCTCAATCCAAAGCCCTGGGTGCTCCTCGTGCATGCCTTGTGCACTTACAGGCTTTGGGGCCTGGGTGTCCCTGGAGAGGGAAAAGAGTTCATCCCATAGGAAATTCTGCTCTCCCAGGATATCCTTGCCAGGGAGATGGCCCTGTCCTGGACGAGGCAGTCACTCAGGACACCGCAGCTGGATCTGCCCCATCCTCATTCTTCAGCTAGAGAGGAGAGCCACAAAATCATTTAGCCTCCATGTGAGGAAGCAACTGGAAGGCTAATTCTGATGACCAGTGTTGACCTAAGAAGAAATGGATGCTAGATGCTCTCAGACCTTTCCACCTAGCTTGCTGCACCTTACCTCCCTTAGGCATCACCAAGATGTTTTCCAACCAAATGTTTTCCTATTTGGTTGGCACTTGCTGGGTCCTCCCAGGGGCTACCCCAGTAAATTGGAAGGAAGTGGTCCCATGGGAGTCCATGACTGAGGCACTATTCAGGACTCAGCCAAACATACCTTCAAATTCCAGTCCTCCACCACCACTTTCTAGACCCGTGATCTGGAGTGAGGGGCTTAGCCTCGCTTAACCTCAGTTTCCTCATGTGGAGGTTTAATATCCTCTGCCTGGCAGAATGGCTGTGAGACTGAAGGAACACATATGAAAGGATCATAAAGCCCTCTGGATCTGGCTTATTGGTGTCCAGACTGTTATTTTTGCCCCCAAGCCCACGGCTGGGTATGTATGTCTTGCTCGCAGGGGGAAGCCCTTCAGCTGAATGTGTAAGAAGGGCGTGGTGGAGGCAATAGCTGCCAGAGGCACTGCTCATGGAGTGGGCTGAAGAGCAGGAGGAGGCTGGGAATGGCCTCCTACAACCTTGATCTTGCCAGAGCCCTGCTTCTTGATCTTTGAGGTGCATTCCCACATAGGAACAAGGTTGGACAGCCCCAACTCCTGCCTGCCTTTGCCAAGTGTTGCACAGGGGATCCAGCAGGAAGTGAAACAAACCCAGACTCTTTCTTTTGAGGCACTTCCAGGTTAGGGAATCCTGGGCTACGGCTGCCACAGACCATACTGTGATGTGGCAACCTACCTGCTGCCCTTTGAAAGTCCTTCATGTCAGTGGCTATGCCCTCCCTTGTGTGGGAGCTCTAAACCTCATACCCAATAAGTGCATAACACAAGTATGTATAAGAGATAAAGCACCCAGTCCTCCTTTCTAGGAGGCAGATGGCTGAGAAAAGTTTGTTTTTAGCCTCTGAATGTCTGCTCTTGGCAGTGTCAGACCTGGGCACCAAGATGTGGGATGGAAAAGGGAAAGCATGTGGGCCTTGTCCATACTCTGGTGGCAGGCTGGTGGGGAGTGTGGGGGAGCAGATAGAGATTTAAGTACAACAGAGGGCCCACCAGCTACAGCACCAATGGAGTACCAGTGAGGCATTGGTGGGAGATGGGGGTAGGAGGGCACAGTGTGAGGCTGTTGTGGAGGAGAGATCAAGGCCTTCTGAGTTGTGCAGAATGGAAGGGAGAGGTAGAAGTGGGAGGAGGTCACTGCCATAAGCCCTCACAAAATGCAAGCTGTTTTTCCTGGTCTGTGGACTCAAAGATTTTGAAGCCAGCTTTTCCACTTTCTGCAGGAGTATTTCTACCATAGCTGACTTATCCCTGCTTCCCAGAATGCTTTGTATGCTTTGGGGCCACTCTCCCACCAGCAGTTTGGTTATGCAAACTTCAATAATGGGACCCCTGGTGGAACTGCCCCATACCTAGTTCACTGCCTTCCCTCTGGGCCTTACCTAATTAACCCTTGGGAAGGCCCTTCCAACAGCAAGACCCCCCGCCCCTCCCATTACCCCACAACCCCCACTGCCAGGTCAAAGGGAAGGCCTCTGGGAGGAGCTGCATGGGCAACCCTCACAGCCCTGGGGGACCAATCTGAAGCTGCTCTCCCAAACGACAAGGAAATTTCTTGGGCCCAAAGCTCCACCCATAAAAAAGACTCAAACTTTTTTTCCCTAGAAATTCGACTTCTCAGAGAGAAGGAAAGAAGTGTCCATTCAAAAGCACCTCCCATCCACCCTTCCCCTCTACACAAATGCTGGCTGGTGGGGAGGATTTGGGCCTCTCATTTGGCTCCCGTCTGGCTCACTCTGTGGTGCTACACACTGGATTAGGAGATCGGGTCAAGGGGGCAAATGCCCAGGCTCTTCACACACTCAGCCAAGGGTTCAGCCCAGAAAACAAAAAAAGCCACATTCCTCCCATTGTCATTTGCACCCCTTTGTCTTGGCACCACCACATCTCCTGCGCGCCTTTGAAGCAGCTAATATGAGTTTCCTTGGTTGTGTTTAGGGCCTGGGGGATCAGTGACAAGGCCAGAGCCCAGGCCATAAGTAACAGCATGGGCTTGGGGGAGGGGAAGAGGAATAGGCATTAAGTCCCTTTGGAGTATCCAACCCTACATTTCATCCACCCTGGTATTTAGTTCTCACACTTATTTTGAAAGGCAGTTATCGTTAACCCATTTCCCAAATGCCATAAATAAAGTTCACAGAAGTTCAGCAACCAGCCCAAAGTTGTCACAAAGCTAGCAAGTGGCCAGAGGTTGGATTCTAACCCAGACTCTTTAATTTCAAAGGCTCACGTTCTTTCCTCTGCTCTACCCAATATTCCTGGTTGTATAATTCAAACACTCCCCATCAAACTTCCTTTGGCAGTCTGCACCTATTTAACACATTCAATCCTACCCACACTTACTGAGCCTCTATACCGTACAGGCAAGGGCCTGAGGAGCAATATTAGAGTCTTTTCCACGAGAACAAGAATTTTTGCCAATGTTGCCCATTCTTACAACCTATTGGCTAAAACTGTGCTGCCCAACACAGTGGCTACTAGTCACATGTGGCCATTTAAACTTAAATTAATTAAAATTAAATAAAGTTAAAAATTTAGTTCTTCAGTTGCTCTAGCCACATTTCAAGTGCCCAAGAGCTGTTTGTTGACTACCATGTTGAACAGTGCAGATACAGGTCATGTCCATGATCTCAGAAAATTCCATTGAACAGTTCTGCTCTGGAACAATGCCTGGCACTAAAAAGATCTCTCTTTAATGTAGAATGAATAAAAAGACTTGAAAGGATATAACTTTGACAAATAGTAAATGCAGGAAACAGCATTTCAGGTTGAAGGATCAATAAATCCAAAACTTTATTGATTTATATTCCTGATAATGGTGGACTAGGTAATTTGGGTCATTCCTCTCAATAAAAACAACTAGAAAAGCAGGGTAAAGGGGTAAATTTATGAGCAAATGAATATGAATACACACTGTATAAAATAATAAGAATGATATATTGTGGGGGGTCTTAAAGTATAGATAAAATTAAAATACACTAGCACAAAAGCATGTGAATTGGAAGAGGGAAGCAGAATTGAGGCATTTTATTTCATTGCCTGGGAAAGAAATTAACATTAAACCTTGAGAAATCAAGGATGACTGTAATCTCTAGGGCAGCAGTTCTCAAATGTGGCCTAAGGATCCCTGAGGTCCTTCCTCGAGAACCTTTCAATGGATCTGAAAGATAAAAACTATTTTCATAATTACACTGAGATGTTGGTTGCCTTTTGCATTCTCCTCTCACAAGTATGCAGTGGAGTTTTCCAGAGGCTACATGGCCTGTGATATCACAATAGATTGCATGAAAGAGCAGATACAAAAATCCAGCTGTTTTCTATGAAGCCAAACATTGAAGAATTTTGCAAAAATGTAAAACAGTGTGAATCTCCTCATTACATTTTTTGTTTAGAAGAATGTAATTATTTTTCATAAAAAATGTTACCTATCTTGACACATAATTGTGTATTAGCCAGGGTTCTCTAGATTAACGAAACCAGTAAGATGTGCATGTGTGTATATATGTATATACATTGCATTCCCTCTGGGCCTTGTATGTATACACACACACACACACACACACACACACACACAGAGAGAGAGAGAGAGAGAGAGAGAGTTATATATATATATGGAATTGGTTTATGTGATTGTGGAGGCTGACAAGTCCCAAGATCTGCAGGGTGAGTCAGCAAGCTGGAAACCCAAGAAAGTCAATGGTGCAGTTCAAGCCAGAGTTCAAAGGCCGGAGAACCAGGAGAATCAATGGTGTAGCTCCAGTTTGAAGTCTGGTAGGCTTAAGATCCAGGAAGAACCAATGCTTCAGTTTCAGTCTAAAGGCAGGAAAAAGCTCATGTCCTAGTTAGAAGGCTTTTGGGCAGCAGGAGTTCCCTCTTACTCAGCCTTTTTGTTCGATTCAGGCTTTCATCTGATTAGATGAGGCCCACTAACACTGGGAAAGGGAACCCATTTTGCTCAGTCTACTGATTTAAATGTTAATCTCATCCAGGAACACCCCCACAGAAACACTTAGAATGTTTGACCAAATATCTGGGCACCTTGTGTCCCAGTAAAGTTGACACATAAAAGTAACCATCACAAATAGATTTATTAGTTTTAAATGAATTGATAAATATTTTAAATTGTTTCAGCTTTACTCTTGGATATATTAAGTGCCAATAGATATAATGCCCATAAGGATGTAAATGGGGTCCAGAGATGAAAATATTTGAGAATCCCTTCTCTAAGTTAACCATTAGTGAAAATATATGCATATAAGTATTAGGTTGGTGCAAAAGTAATCGTGGGTTCTGCCATTAATTTTTATGATAAAAACCGTGATTAGTTTTGTACCAACCTACTACCAACTAACCAGGGTAGGGGAAAGAGGAAGAATGGAATAATTCTTAAAAATCAATTTAAAGAAGAAAAGAAAGATGAGAAAAGGGACTTGTAAGAGTTCTTTTTATATTTTAGGTTCAAATCTCTTTTTAGAGACATGATTTGCAAATATATTCTTCCAGTTTATGGCTTGTTTTTGCTTCTCTTAACAATGTCTTTTGAAGAGTAGAACTTTCAATTTTGATGAAGTTCAACTTATTTACTTTTCATTTTAAAGCTTTTATTTTTGGTGTTGCATATAAGAACTCTACCTAACCCAAGGTCATATAGTTTTTCTCCTGTTTTCTTTTAAAAGTTTTACAGTTTTAGTTATTTAGATCTATGATTCATTTTTTAGTTAATCTTTGAAATCAGATAATGGAAGCCCTTCAACTTTGCTCTTTCTTTTCAAAATTGTTTTGACTATCCTGGGCTTTTGTATTTCTGTATGAATTGTATGGTATGTGTATTCTCTCCTATTTTCTTATTCTAATTTAAGCTTATCTGCTTTGTTGATCTTTTCAAAGAACGAATTTTTGTTTTCATTTATTTTTCTCTCATTTTTATTTTTCCATTTCATTGATTTCTGTCCTAATCTTCATTATTTCCTTTTGTTTGCTTTGCATTTACTAATGGTTTACCCTCTTTTCTTGAAATGGAAGTTTAGGTTGTTAATTTGGGAAATTTCTGCTTGTTTTGATATAGGCATCTATGGTAATAAATTTTCCTCTAGGCACTGCTTTTGGAGTATTCCATTAATCCCAGGTTACATTTTCATTGTCGTTTAACACAATTTTTTTAAAGTTTCCCCTGTGATTTATTCTTTGATCCATGAGTTATTTAAGAGTTTTCTGTTTAATTTCAAAATATTTGTGGTCAGAGAATATACTTTGTATGATTTCAATATTTCTTTTTTATTTTATTTTATTTCAAAAGTTTTTGGGGAACAGGCAGTTTTTGGTTACATGGATAGGTTCTCTAGTGGTGATTCCTGAGATTGTGGTGCACCCATCACCTGAGCAGTGTACACTGTACCCAATGTGTAGTCTTTTATCCTAACGTATGGAGTTTTCTTTTGTGGCCCAACATATGGTATGGAGAATTTTCTTGTGGGCTTGAAAAGACTATGTATTCTGTAGTCCTTAGATAGAGTATTTGTATCTATAAATACCAGGTCAACTTGGTTGATAGCGTTCTTCATGTCTTCTATATTCTTGCTGATTTTCTGTCTAGTTGTTTATCAATTATTGAGTTTGTGGTATTGAAAATCTACAGCTACTATTGTAAAATTATCTATTTCTTGTTTTGATTCTCTCAAAATTTATTTCGTCGTTAGGTGCATATTTGCGTGTAATTGTCATATCTTTCTGATGTATTGACCTTTTATCATTATGAAATGTTTCGCTTTGTCTCTGGCAATATTTTCTGTCTTAAAGTCTATTTTGTTTGTTTTCAATGTAATTATATATGTATATGCATGTATTTCTTTTTTAAACATTTTGTTAAGAACACTTTAACACAATATCTACCCCCTTAACAGGTTTTTAAAAGTACGATATAATGTTTTTCTCTATTGTCATAGTGTTGTACATACATTAAATATCTAGAACTTAGTAATCTTGCATAATTGAAATTTTATACATGTTGATTAGCAGTTACCCATTTCCCCCTTTCTCCAGCCCTTGGAAACCACCATTCTAATCTTTGCTTCTATGAGTTTGACTATTTTAGATACTTCATATAAGTGGAATCATGCAGTTTGTCCTTCTTTGCTTATTTCACTGAGCATAATGTCCTCAAGGTTTATCCATGATGTCACATGTTGCAGGATTTCCTTTTTTCTGTAAGGCTGAATAACATTCCATTGTGTGTGTGTGTGTGTGTGTGTGTGTGTGTAACATTTTAAATTCATTTATTTGTTAATAGACATTTAAGTGGTTTTCTCATCTTGGCCATTGTGAATAGTGTTGCAATGAACATAGGATTGGTTATATGTTTTCAGGTCCTGATTTTAATTCCCTTGGATAAACACAAAGAAGTGGGTTTGCTGCATCATATAGTAGTTCTAGTTTTTGAAGAACCTCCATACTTTTTTCCATAGTGGCCACACCATTGTGCAAGCCTAACAACATTGTACAAAGGTTCCAGTTTTTCTACATCCTTGCCAACACTTGCTGTATTTTTTTTTTTAAATAGCCAGCCTAAACAGGTGTGAAGTAAATCTAACGCATTTTGATTTTCATTTCCCTGATGATTAGTAATGTTGAACATCTTTTTATATACCCCTTGGCCATTTGTACATTTTTGGTCTATTTAAGTCTTTAGCCCATATTTTAAGGAGGTTGTTAGATTTTTTTTGCTATTGAATTGTAGGCATTCCATATATATTTTGGAAATGTACTCCTTATCTGACATATGGTTTATGATGCATGCAAATATTTTCTCCTATTAGATAGTTTGCCTTTTCATTCTTTGTTTCCTTTGCTGTCCAGAAGTCGTTCAGTTTGGTGTAGTACCATTTGTCTTTTTTGCTTTTGTTCCCTAGGCTTTGGTGTCATATCCATGAAGCCATTGCCAAGACCGATGTCATGAAGCTTTTCCCCTGTATTTCTTCTAGGAGTTTTACAGTTCAGGTCTTATGCTTAAGTATTTAATCTATTTTGAGTTGATTTTTGTGTATAGTGTAAGATAAGGTCCTATTTTCTTCTTATATATGTGGATATCCAGTTTTCCCATCACCATTTGTTGAAGAGACTGTCCTTTCCTCATTCTGTATTCTTGGTAACCTTGTCAAAGATTAGTTTACCATATATGTGTGTATTTATTTCTAGGCTCTCTTTTTTGTTCCATTGGTCAATATGTCTGACTTTCCAATGACACCATACTGTTTTAATTACAGTAGCTTTGTAGTATACTTTGAAATCAAGAAGTGTGATGCCTTTAGCTTTGTTCCTTTTTTTCAAAAAATTTTTTTGGCTATTTGGGGTTTTTCATGCTTCCATATGAATTTTAGAATGATTTTCTCTATCTCTGAAAGAAATCCTCCTGGGATTTTGATAAAGCATTGAACCTGTAGATCACTTTGCATAGTATGGCCATTTAAGCAATATTAATTATTCTAATTCATGAACATAGGATGTCTTTTTATTTATTTGTGTCTGCTTTAATATCTTTGATCTATATTTTATAGTTTTTTTGTCTAGAAGTCTTTCATCTCCTTGCTGAAGTTTA
>NW_012117254.1:1668580-1669834 GCF_000951035.1 Colobus angolensis palliatus
AACATATGTGTGCATGTGTCTTTATAGCAGCATGATTTATAATCCTTTGGGTATATACCCAGTAGTGGGATGGCTGGGTCATATGGTACATCTAGATCTAGGGGATTGTTTTCTTAATTTCTTTTTTGGATAATTTTTTATTAGAGAATATAATTCTACTTAGGGTTTGTTGAGCTTCTTTTGTGCTCAGATTAATGGTTTTCATCAAATTTTGGAAATTTTTGCTCATTATTTTTTCAATAATCTTTCTGCTCTTTTCTCTCTCCTCTCCTTCTGGAACTCCAATATGACACAGAAATCTCTGAGACTCTATTTCTCTTCAAACTTCTGTTTTTCTGTTCTTAAAATTGGATAATATTGATCTATCTTCAAATTCTTTCTTCTGCTGTCTCAAATCTGCTACTGAGATCCTCTCATGAATTTATTTCAGTTATTGTACTTCAAAGCAAGAATTTACATTTAGTTTTCCTTGTTAATTTGTTTGTCCTCACTGAGATCCTTAATTTATCAGGTAATTTTAGCACTTTCTTTTAACGTTTTAAATATGGCTTCCTTTAGTTTTTGGACATATTTTTAATAGCTACTTTGAAGATTGTGTCTATGTCTAACATGTAAGTTCCTTTAAAAACAATTTCTACTGTTTGTTTTTTCCTGTTTATGAATCACACTTATCTGTTTCTTTAAAGCCATCCCTATATTCTGCAGGCAATTTTTTTTTTTTTACTGAAGCCTGACTTTTCCCTGGTACTCAGAACGTTTTTTTTATTTTTATTTTTTTTACTATACTTTAAGTTCTAGGGTACATGTGCACAACATGCAGGTTTGTTACATATGTACACATGTGCCATGTTGGTGTGCTGCACCCATTAACTCATCATTTACATTAGGTATATCTCCTAATGCTATCCCTCCCCCCTCCCCCTACCCCACAATAGGCCCCAATGTGTGATATTCCCTTTCCTGTATCCAAGTGTTCTCATTGTTCAGTTCCCACCTATGAGTGAGAACATGCAGTGTTTGGTTTTCTGTTCTTGCGATAGTTTGCTGAGAATGATGATTTCCAGCTGCATCCATGTCCCCACAAAGGACATGAACTCATCCTTTTTATGGCTGCGTAGTATTCCATGGTGTATGTGTGCCACATTTTCTTAATCCAGTCTATCATTGATGGACATTTGGGTTGGTTCCAAGTCTTTGCTATTGTGAATAGTGCTGCAGTAAACATACTTGTGCATGTGTCTTTATAGCAGCATG
>NW_012117254.1:1671044-1681289 GCF_000951035.1 Colobus angolensis palliatus
CACGCTACCTGACTTCAAACTATACTACAAGGCTACAGTAACCAAAGCAGCATGGTACTGGTACCAAAACAGAGATATAGACCAATGGAACAGAACGGAGCCCTCAGAAATGGTACTCAGAATGGTTTATGGCCCTATCTTCCACCAACAGTTACAGAATGAAGACAATATATATGACATTAAGAAAAACCTGAATGAAGTTAATGGGGTTAAATACATTCTCCCCCACTCATTTATCAACCTTCTTTTTAGTCCACATGTATGACCCTCTTGCCATACCCAACGGCAAATGTACATACATATAGGTATGCCAAGCCTGGAAATTTCTGGAGTTTATTTTCCATGGTGCATTTTCCTGACTTTATGGGGGCTTCTGCAAACCAGCTGTAATGGAATGTCATTACAGAAATAAGTGAATCTCTTATTTGAGTCCATAAAATGTGCATATATTATCTCCTGAAGGAATTGACAGTGGGACGCCTGCATGCAGATCCTGTGGCAGTATTTGGCAGCTATTTAATTGGTGCATATATGCCAACATAAATCCTGAATATGAGAGATTATACTACCTGAAATCTGGAGTATTTGCCTCATAGACATACTGTCAAGAATCAGGCATTTCCCAAAGATTGGAATAGGGAAGCTCAGAGGTACAGTTTTAGAGTCATTCATTCATTCAGTAAGTCACTCCTTGGGCCATTTCTGGGACTACTGAGCTTGAAAGGATTCTGAGGTCCTGGTAAAGCTCAGGGGGAGACTGTGATTGATTAGTGATATCTGACATAGGTAGGGGATGGGAGAATGGCAGTACTTGTGCCTTGTACTTACCATCCTTGGGCCAGGGACTGGTGGCAAATCACTAGGGAACACTCTAGGAAAGGGAGACAGCAGATATGGAGTGTATGCTTGCAGTCATGGTTATGTCAACGAAGACTCAATTGTGGGCAGGAGGTAGATTGTGCCAGTTGGTTTCTTCTCCATCTCCATCTACAGAGTCCCTCAAAACTTAGCCCTCATGGTAGCATAGGATAGCGCCTGTTCCCTGAAAATTGGGGCAAATGATTCCCATCTCCCAGTGGAGAATAAAGGATATGAGGAGAATAAAGGATAAAGGATGTCCTAGGAACTGAATAACAGTGTGTACTCATGGAGACCTGTGATCATACTCATGTTCTCAAAGACCTTGTGGTTTCAATGTCACCAAAGTAGGTTCCCAAATCCAGGCCTGAGAAGCTGTTATGATGTGCCCCCTTCCCTTCCCAGTACTTTATGTCTGTATCTATACTTCTCCTCCATAACAGCATGCTCACAGGAGAGGTCTGAGAGCCTCTTACACTATAGTCCATATTTTGGTCATCATCTTGGCTCTTCTGAGAGAGAGATACTTTATGTCAGTGGCTCTCATACATCAGAATCTCTTAGAGGCTTGTGAAAAACAGATTGCTGGGACCTGCCCCCAGAGTTTCTGGTTCATTAGGTCTTGGGTGGGGCCTGAGAGTATGCATTCCTAACAAGTCTCCAGATGATGATGATTCTAGCCCTGTGACCACACTTTGAGAAATACTACTTTGAGACAATATATCCCCATGGACTGAAAATCTTTCTATTGTTTAAAAGTTCTAGGCATCAAGAAATTGGTAGGGCTATTGTGCACGTGTGATGGTCAGGTTGGGGGAAAAACTGAGGGAGTAGACAGAAGGCTTTTACCAACGGAGACCAATGGGAACTCTCTAGGCTGTCTAGCTGCCTCCCTTCTGCCTATCAGGCCATCTCCTGTATTTTCATTCACCTTAGATCACAAGGTCACTTTCAACTCAAGTTGTTGACCTGGGGCATGAGGAGATCAGCTCTTATGGAAAGATGGGTCTATTTAAATTTTGACATGAGTGTTGTCTAGGTCATTCACCATATCTCCTCTGTCTTCATTCTAAAGCTCCCAGGGAAACTTCCCATTGCTCTTGTTACTCAAGCCAGTTAAGCTTCTTCTGGGCAATTGATGAGGTTTAATCTTAGGAAGCACACCCTTTGATATGGTTAGGTTTTGTATCCCCACTGAAATCTCATCTTAAATTGTTGTTCCCATAATCCCCACGTGTTGTGGGAGGGACCAGGTGAAGATAATTGAATCATGGTGGCGGTTTCCCCCAATCCTGTCCTTGTGATAGTGAATAACTCTCATGAGATCTGATGGTTTTACAAAGGGGAGTTCCCCTGCACACACTCTCTTGCCTGCCACCACGTAAGACGTATCTTTGCTCCTTCTTCACCTTCTACCAGGATTGTGAAGCCTCCCCAGCCATGTGGAACTGTGAATCCATTAAACCTCTTTTTCTTCAGTCTCAGGTAAGTCTTTATCAGTAGTGTGAGAACTGACTAATACATCTTAATGGTCTGACTGCATTGGTGCAGTCCCACGGTTTAGCACCAATGGCTTTCCTGGCCATTATCTGTTTTTGCCTCCTAACTGAACTGCCAGCAACAGAACAGGCTTTGTCTCCTTGTCCCTTTTTCCCCAACAGCATAGCCTAGCAGAGGCCTGGGCATTTGCCAACTGCCCAATATTTCAATTCAAGGCATTTAAGAGCTAGAACCATCCTTAGAGACCAGCTAGTCCAGCTCTCCTATGTTGCAAATGGACAAACTGAAACCCACAGATGACAGACTTGCCCAGGACCTCCTTATCCCTAGCTACTGACCATGGAAAGTCAAGCCTTCCTTGTTTTTGTTTACCCTTTGGCCTTATCATCCCTTATTATTCTCTGCATTTCATTCCTGTCTTCTTCGGCTTCAAGGAACCCGATTAAGGAGAGGAAAGGGCTAGGGAGCCCCTTCACCCATTGACCTCAACCCTGCAGTGCTATGACAGTCCCTTACAGTTGATCCCTTTCTAAGAATACATTTCTAAAAATAAGCCTAATCCTGTATGTAAGTATTTACATCCAACTCAAATATGCTGACTCTGGTAGAGAAAGGGTCCCAGGTAGAATATATGCCACAGAGATATAAAGGAAAAGGGCCAAACAGCTTCCCTCCTGCCTGTTCCCCAGTGGCTACTGGAAAAGGAAGGGTGTGGGTGCTACTCCCTGGAGGGAGGGCAGAGAAAAGGCAGAATGTTTGAGTGCCAGTTTGGGGGTAGGGGAAGATCACTCCCCTACCCTGACCTTTGGCTTTTTATCCATGAATCTCACTACCAGGAGGCTAGCCTGGTTCCCTATGAGCATGAGGCCCCATCTTCACCACTTCTGATGCCAGTATAGGGGATGGAAGGAAGGTATGGAAGAAAAGCATGGACCCCTCAAAGACTCTCAAAATGCTTCAGCCTAAGAGAGCTCTGCCTGCTGATGGATTATGATTCTTTCTACCCAAACAACTGCCTCTAACTCTACTTCTCCCTCTCCTTCCCCTCCCACCTGTCTGTGTGTGTAATAAACACACACAAAAATACATGCATAGACACATAGAGAGAGGCAGAATCACATGGAGCATTTCAATCAAGCATAAACACAGTTTGAAGGTTGATAAGATGTTTTCAAATAGAGATAGCAATGTGATCTTTTGCCGTGGTGCAGGAGGGCCACATGCTTGTTGGTGATCTTGTATATAATTGTGCTAAATTCAGCATAGGCAATAAGATAAGCACTCGGAATGGCTGCCTCCCTCCAGATTTCTGAGCAATGTAAAGGACTTTTTTTTTTTTCTTTTCCTGAGATGGAGTTTCACTCTTGTTGCCCAGGCTGGAGTGCAATGATGCGATCTTGGCTCACTGCAACCTCCGCCTCCCGGGTTCAAGCGATTCTCCTGCCTCAGCCTCCCGAGTAGCTGGGATTACAGGCATGCACCACCAGGCCCAGCTAATTTTGTATTTTTAGTAGAGATGGGGTTTCTCCATGTTGGTCAGGCTGGTCTCGAACTCCCGACCTCAGGTGATCCGCCTGCCTGGGCCACCCAAAGGGCTGGGATTACAGATGTGAGCCACCGCGCCCAGCCAGGACTTTTAAATTGTCATTGGAAGAAGGGAAATACTGCTGAGGTTTTAAGGACTTTGGAAGCAGAAATTCAAAATGGAGCCAGCTTGCTTTAGGAGGTTCCGGGCTACACAGTAAGTTTGAGGCAAATGATAGCTGAGGATTCATTTACTTGGAAGATATAAGACGCATAAGGGGCCACGCTCCTGGGCACAGGTGAGCCAGGCTGTAGACTGCAGTTACAGATGCTAATTGCCACTGTTGTGAATATTTGCTTCTTTGCGCTTCATGCTTATTTTTCCAACATCTCAATTTCTTTTACAATCAATAAAAAGCTCTTGTATCTGGGCAGAGATCAGCAGTTCCCAAAGCACTTCTCCAGGCTGCATTGCATCTGGCCCTCCCAACAGCCATGGGAGCTGGAAAGCCCAGCTCTTACATCCCCATTTATAGGGGGAAGACAGGTGCGGCCAGGTCCCACAACTAGAGAGAGGCCCCTGGCTGAGAAGGGACTTCAACCCAAGGGTGCTCTCTCTTCTTAGCCCCTATAGTACTTATCACCTAACCACTAACATGTAAGGGACTTTTACCTAGAGGTAAAGTACATGATCCAAATCCAAAAGCTCATTAATGCCAATTCAGTTTCCTTCTTGCCCTCTCTCCCTCTGTATCTGTCTCTGTCTCTGACTCTGTCTGTTTGCATCAAGGCCTGGGCTGACAGGCATGCGCCCAGATGTTTTCCTCTTTGCTGAGAAAGCAAGCCCCACACTATCAGAGCTGTTCCCACCATTGCTGGCAGTTTCTAGCCAGCCTAGACCCCAGGCCTCAGTTGGTCCCAGGTAACCTCAGTTACCAAATGAGCATGTGTTGTTTAGCAGCTAGATTATTTCTGAATTACGAGTGATAAAACAAATAACAAATAAGCTTCTAGCATGTACCTGACTGAAATGTGGCCTGTGAAAGCTTAGCAACTACACGTGCACAGGCGGTCAGGGGACCCAGCAGGCCCCTTGCTAGCTGCAACAGAGGAGATGTGTCTGCAGAAGATGGGGTGCTGAGGCCTGGGACAGGTGGAGAGGGATTATGGTGGCTGAGGGGTGACACAGTAGGCCACCTAATACTTTTATGATAGATTTAAATCAAGCTTAGCTACCGCTCAGGCAGCAGTTTCCCCGGCAAACCTTGTTTGACCACCTGTACCTCCCTCCCACCATGCGCACAGGCACAAGAAATCCCTATAAACAATGATGCACACACAGACAAGTGCACCCAGAGGCACACCCACTCACACACATGTACACGGGCACACACAGTCGTGTGCAAGCATGCATGCCCCCACATGCCATCCACGTTGGGCTCCACTCCTCTGTTTCTATACCCCTTGAGCTTCCACCTGTTGGATCCCTTAGCTCACAGACCTACAAATGCTCATCCCTAGCACCTGGTCCCTGGGACCAGGTACCTGGATCCCTGAAATAGGGATCTCCCAGGATTCAGAGCTGGGAAGTCAGAAATACTTCTGCATGCCTCACTCTCAGTGCTGCTACTGCCACTGCTTCAGCCCTTGCTTCTGCTGTGTCCCCCACCCTAAGGCACAGTGAGCCCCTGCTCCCCAACGCTTGGCCAAGGCTCTCTGTACACTAATTAGGCACTGTCTGCACCTCTTCTTGTCCAGGCAGGGTGACTAACACTCAGTCTTTCTGCCTCTGCAGCCTTGGGCAGCCTCTGTGCCCCCTCCATACTCTCCTGGGGCAGCTCTCCTCATCTGAGGCCTGCCCTTCACTGGTATCCCAGGTCTTAGAATGAATGTCTGCCCCAGGCAGAGTATTGTTCTAGGACCTGGGCTCCTGTCTTGCCCAGGCCCAGCTTGCACTGAGTAGTTTGCTTCCCTTGCATAGCTGCTGCCCTGACCCAGGAGGGGTTCTGTGAACTCCTGCTTATAGTTAAGCGCAGGATGAACATTATGATTGGAATTGTGTTCCCCCAAAAGATCTTAAAATTCTAACCCCCAGAACTTGTGAATGTGACCTCATTTGAAAATAGTCTTTGCAGATGAACAAGTTAAAATGGGCCATTAGGGTGGGCTCTAATCTAATATGACTGATGTCTTCATAAAAAGGGGACATTTAGACAGAGAAACAGGCAAACATAAAGGGAAGATGATGTGGAGACACAGGGAGAATGCCATCTCCATGAAAAGAAACACTTGAAGCTGCCAGAGGGTAGGAGAGAGGCCTGGAACCGATTCTCTCACAGCTCTCAGAAGGAACTCCCCCCACTGACATTTTGGTTTTGGACTTCTGGCCTCCAGGCAGAGTTTGACAGGGACAACCTCACCTGTGCAGTCCTGGTGAATTGCCTGGAGGTGCTGGGCAGGGGCTGACTCTGCCTGCTCAGGTTTGATAGCCACATGCCTCCGTTTACCTGGTGCAAATTGTTCCTGAGGGTCCTGTTCGCCTTTCCAGATCATCCATCTGGCCTCTCCCAGTAACCTGATGCTCATAAGCAAACACATTTGTTTCCTATGCTTCCAGCGTTTCAATAGTTTCTTATGGCCCCCAGATAAAGCCCTAGTTCCCTCCTGTGGCCCGTGGAGCCTGCCTGGTCTGCTCCCTGCCCACCTCTATAGCCCCGCCAGTCTCCTACCCCAGAAATCTGGATGTCAGTTTTGCCCCTCCTTCTCTCTCCCCCATGCCCCTATCCAAGCCGTGACTTTAGTCCTGGCCAGACTCTCTGCCAGCTCACTGTTGGTTGCTCCACCTCCCTCTCCCATGCTGGCCTAAGCCCCCTCTTCTGCTGTGCCAACCTCCCCCTGGACCCTCTGCCTCCAAACTGCATGTCTCCCACTATTGTCCACGTGGCGGCCAGAGGGATCCTTTGCAAACACAAATCTGACCACATCGCTCCCCTCCTTCAAACATTTTGGTGGCCCTGAGCACAAAGGCCCAGCTCCCCAGCAAGGCCACCAGGCCCTGTATGACTGCAACCTCATTGTCCTCTCCAGCATTGTCTTCTGATCTACAATATTTGCTGCCATTGATCCAGGAAACCTTGCAGGGCCCCACAACAGAGGCATGGGTTCTCCTGCAGGAGGCAGCACTGGTGCAGGAGGCAGTGCTGGTGCAGCAGGTGGACTGTGTAGCTGAGGGAGCCACTGATCTCACTGCTTTCTCAAGAGAGGAAGAAGAGTCCCCCAACTGGCTGGCTGTGCTGGCAGCATTGCCAAGGTTTCCAGGGTTGAGGTGGGTGGGGAGATTCGTATTATGCTAATTAGACCTGGCTCCTTAGGACTGTCCCTCAGGCACTGATTTCTGGAAAGGGTACATTGAGCTTGACTTTGACAGATGGCCTCTGGAATGAATGAGTGTGAGTGTATACATGTCCATGAGTGTACATAGGTGTCCATTATGCATGTGTGTCTGGGCATGTAGGTGTAACTATGTGTATATAACATTGGGATATGTACATATACACTCATACGTGCCATGTATTTGTGTGTATGTATATGTGTATGTTGCATGTATACATGTGTATGTATGTATATGTATATCTGTGAGTGTATCCACATGTGTGTAGGTGTGTGTATATTATGAGTGCATGTACCTGTGTGTGTGTATATTATGTGTGCATGTATATACCTGTGGGTGTGTATATTTGTTTATGTGCATGTTGGTGTGTTTATGTGTGTGTTCATGTGTGAATATGGATGTATGTGTATACATGGGTATACATGCCTGTGGATGTGTTTGTGTGTATAAAATATATGTGCATGTTCATGTGTGTGTAGGTATATACATAGCTGTGTATATAGATATATGTGTATTTGAATGCATAAAGTGTGGACATCAATGGGTGTGTGAATTTGTATCTATAACTAGGTTAATCTGCAAAGGTGCATACATGTTTAGGTGTATGTATGTATATGTATATGACAGTGTGTGTGTTTGGGAGATGCAGGTATACATGGTTGTGCGGGTTTGTATCTGTGTCTGGGTGTTGTCTGCATAGGTGTGAATGTATGTGCATGTGTGGGTAGGTATAGGTATATGTGCATGGATGTGCAGATGTGTGTTTATATCTGGATGTATCTGCGTGGATGTGGATGTGCCGATGAGATACATCTATGTGTCTGTGTATGTGTGTATGTGATTTGGATGTGTATGGGCATATGGATGTGTGTCTATATCAGGTATAGCTTCATGGGTGTACATCTATGTGTGTGTCAGATGCAGATATGTATATGTGTGTAGATGTGTGTTCATATTTGAGTGCATCTGCACAGGTGTGGATGTTTGTGCATGTAAATGGGGGGTGTGGATGTATATGGGTATTTGATTGTATGTCTGTGAGTGGGTGTAACTGCACAAGTGTGGCTGTAGGGAGGGTGTTGGGGGAGTATTTATAGGTATGGGTCTGTGGATGTGTGCCTGCATCCAGGTGTATCTACATGGCTACAAATGTATGCATGCATATTTGGGTGTGTGAAGGTGTAGATATTTCAGTGTGTGTGTGTGTGTGTGTGCATGCACGTGTGTTTGGAGCAAAATCGAGTATGTGGATGTGTGTGCATATCTGGTGTGTATGCACAGGAATATGTTTGCATATGTTAGTGGTGCAGATGGATGTCTCTCCGTATGTCTGTGTCTGGGTATATCTGCACAGGTGCAGACATGATGGAAGTACATCTATGTATGTGTGGGTGGAGGAGGAGTGATGCATAGATGGTGTCTGCCAAGGATCTCACATCCCACAGCCCTCTGGGCAATTCATTTAACGCCACATTCTTCTTCCTTGCTTTCCACATATGTAAAATGGGGGCAACAACAACTTCTATATCACGAGTCAGCTGTGGGCACTCAATGAGATGAATAGAAGCTACTGTTATTGCTTTTTTCAATTACCCAGTAATTTCTGAGCTTCTGCTATGTGTCTGGTGGTGCTGGTGGTCTCACTAGGACTTCTCTCCCAGCCAGGCTGCCCCAACATCAGATCTCCCCTGAGAGACCTGAGTCTGTTGGCTCAAGGAGAGCCCCAACTTGAACTCAGAACGGCGAGGACTCCTTGTAGTCAGCCTGGTGATGCTGCAGGCAAAAGCACAGAAGGGTTGCAGGTCTGGGCCCCCTTTTTGGGTACCCTGGCCCCTATCTCCCTTCAACCTGGTCTGCTCAGGGCCCCAAAGCTAGGTTCATCCCTTTAGGACAGTGACAGCTCCTCAGCCATCGACTTCTGTACATAAGCATGTCAGATGAGGCTGAGCAAAGAAACAGCGAATTTAATAAAGCCAAGAACCAGGAGAACTCTCCAACCCAAATCAATCCTCGATGTGTTTTTAATTAAGTTATAGCCCTTGTGATTAAACAGTGTGAATTTCATTACTGTGACCATTTATCAAGGAGCATACCCGCTGAACCTTTATAGCAGGCCGGGAAGAAGGCTTTTTATTTTCATCAACACCAAGTGCCCTGTTTGTATCTCAACTGACTCATCAAGGAAAACTGTCTCCCCTCCCAAGCTGCCACCCACTCAGTAATGACAAAGCCATGCCTGCCCCCACACTGCCCATCAATAGGCCAAGGCAGGTGAGTATGCAACTTCTGATTTTGTTCAAGTGTCCTCCACAACCCTCATCCAGCCAGGCTACTACTGCACTACCAAAGTGCAATTCAGGCCCCAGGAGTCACAGTGCATAGAGCAAGGAGCCTAGGCATTCTCAGATGCTGGAGTTGGCTTGTCCTGAAAAATTATACATTTAAAACTTTGGCCTAACCACAACTGAACTAGCTACATAAATGAATGAGGGCTGGAGGAGGGAAGGAAGAAGAGACACCATATTGGATTTTAGCAATTGAAAGGCAACCTCAGGGACTCTGCCTTTGCTAGTTCCTAGATGTGTGTGTGTGCGTGTGTGTGTGTGTGTACATGTGTTCTTTGCAATTTGGGAAATTGTTTTATTGAAGTGTTATATGCAAGGAAGTGCCCAGATTATGCACATACAAGTTGGTGAATTCCACAATGTGAGCACACTGTGTAACCAGAACCCAGATCACCGAACAGAAAATGGGCACTCTCCAGAAACCCCCAGAGTGCTCCTCATAGTCACTATTGCCCCACAATAGTAACCCCTACCCCTATCCTGAGTTCTACCGGTTTTATTTCTATATTTTACATAGATGGAATCAGAATCAGACAGAACTTCCTTATTTTTTTTTTTTTTTTTGAGACGGAGTCTCGCTTTGTCACCCAGGCTGGAGTGCAGTGGCATGATCTCGGCTCACTGCAA
>NW_012117254.1:1681339-1692443 GCF_000951035.1 Colobus angolensis palliatus
TTTTTTTGAGACGGAGTCTCGCTTTGTCACCCAGGCTGGAGTGCAGTGGCATGATCTCGGCTCACTGCAAGCTCCGCCTCCTGGGTTCATGCCATTCTTCTGCCTCAGCCTCCCGAGTAGCTGGGACTACAGGCACCCGCCACCACGCCAGGCTAATTTTTTTTTGTATTTTCAGTAGAGACGGGGTTTCACTGTGTTAGCCAGGATGGTCTCGATCTCCTGACCTTGTGATCTGCCCACCTCGGCCTCCCAAAGTGCTGGGATTATAGGTGTGAGCCACTGCGCCTAGCCAGAACTTCCCTTTTTGTGTCCAGCTTCTTTTACTCAATATTATGTTTCTGAGATTTGTATGTGAATATGCCACAATTTATTTATCCATTCCATTTTGTTTTGAGACATGGTCTTGCTCTGTCACCCAGGCTGCAGTGCAGTGGCATGATCACGGCTCACTGCAGCCTTGACTTCCCAGGCTCAAGCAATCCTCCCATCTCAGCCTCCTGAGTAGCTGGGACATGTCAGCCACATGCCACTATGCCTGGATAATATTTTTATTATTATTTGTAGAGACTGGGTCTTGCCATTTGCCCAGGCTGGTCTCAAACTCCTGGGCTCAAGCAATCCTCCTGCCTTGGCCTCTCAAGGTGCTGGGATTAAAGTGTGAGCCACTGCACCTGGCTCTGTTCGAATCTTGATGGGCATGTGAGCCACTGTGCCTGGCTCCATTCGAATCTTGATGGGCATTTGAGTTGCTTCTAGTTTGGACGGCATTGCATTGAGCAATGCTGTTACAAACATTTGTATATGTATGTATTGGTGAATATTTATGTCTTTCTTTGTGTTATAGTGCTTAGTAGTGGAATTGTTGGGTCATGTATGTATGTTCAGCTATAGTAGATACAGCCATATTGCCACAGTGATTCCCACAGCAGTTGTACAATTTACACACTCACCCACAATACGTGAGCATTCTACTTAGTCTGCATTCATATATGAGCATTCTGGTTGGTCCACATCCTCACCAACACATGGTATTGTCTTTTTTCTTTTAGTCTTTCTGGTGGATATGTAGTCACCCCAGGTTGGGTTCCTAGGAAAGTCAACTATAAGATAAATATTAGTGTGCAGAAAGTTTACTGGGGAGTGCTCTTAGGAACAGTATCTTTGAGGAAGTGGAGAAAGCAGGATTAGGCAGGGGTAGAGGTTGGACCATGATGCAGTCATACCAAAGACCTCGGCCAGTGCCATGGAGAACTCTGAAGCTGGGATGACCCTTCAGAATTGCCTCAGATTTGGGCAGGGGACTGAGCCTTTATACCTCATATCAACCAGTCATTGGATGCAGACCTCCCCAGCAGAAGAAGGAACTAGGCTGTGAGCTGTCAGTGATCAACACTTACAGGAGTCAGCGAGATGAGTACTTCGGTCCTGATTTGTGGAGGAGGAATTTGGGAAGCACACTACAGAGTCCACTACAGTAGTGGTATTGCATCATATTTGGGAAGCACACTACAGAGTCCACTACAGTAGTGGTATTGCATCGTGGTTTTAATGTGCATTTCTCTGATGACTCCTGAGGTTAAGCATCTTTTGGCCATTTAGATAACTTCTTTTGAGAAATGTTTGTTTGGGCCCTTTGCCAAGCTTTCTATTGGGATGTCAGTCTTTTTTTTACGTGTAGGAATTCTTCACATATTTGAATAGTTCTTTAAGATATATGTCTCTGGAGGCACTGCCAGAGGCATATATCTCAAATAACTATCTAGAATACATAATATATATTGTATATAAAGAATTTTTACAAATCAATGTGAAAAAGACAGAAATCCCAATAGAAAATTTGTCAAGGAATCTGAATATATACTATAAATGTCTTCTTCCCCCTAAGGATGACCTTCTTCCACTCAATGTTTTTTGATAAATAAAAGTTGTTAATTTTAATGTAGTCTAATGCATTTTTTAAATATTATTAGTGTGTTTTGCATCCCATTTAAGGTCTTTGCCTACTTCAAGGCCATGAAGATATTCTCCTATATTTTCTATAAAATGTTTATTTTTTACCTTTTACACATCACCTAGAATTGGTGTAGGTGTATGATGTGAACTAGGAGTCACTATGTATTTTTTTCTATGTGATATTCAATTGACCCATAATAATTTATGAAAATGCAATATTTTCTCATAAAGCAAATGACCATATATATGTGGGTCCATTTCTGAACTCTATTCTGTTACATTTTCAAATTGACTGTCATTGCACCAATATCATACTGTCTTATTTATTACAGCATTCTTAATATCTGGTAGCATTAAAAGTTTTTTTTAAGCCTGCTTGAATTTTTACTGGGATTGTGTCAAATCTATGTATTAACTTGGAGAAAATTGACATCTTTACAGTATTTAGTCTTCCAATACATGACTAATAGCACATCCTTCCTTTTATTTAGATTTTCTTTAATTGTTTTCAGTGTTATTTTTGTCTTCAGTGTAGAGATCTTGCACATCTTAGATTTATTTCTAGGTATTTGGTGCTTTCTGATGTTATTGTAAATGATATCTTTTATAAATTTATTTTGTCTTTTTGTTGCTGATATATAAAAATGCAACCGATTTTTTAAACATGTTTACTTTGTATCCCACTACCTTGCTAAATTCACTTATTAATTCTAATAGTTTGTCTATGGATTTTATTGGATTTCTTATGGACCCAATCATATAGTTTGTGAATAATAGATTTATGAATCTATTATGATCTTTAAGCTTTTCTCCCATTTTCTTAGATTATTGAACTACATTGGACCTCTGATATAATGTGAACCAGAAGTGGTAATAGTAGGAAATGTTTTCTCATTCTCAATCTATGACAAAGGATTTTAATACTTCACCATTAATTACGATGGTTGCTGTAGGATTTTTTTGTGTTTGACTTCTCCTTATTAAATCAGAACGTTCCCTTCTTAGTTTTCTAAGAGATTTTTGTTTGTTTGTTTGGTGTTTTATCAAGGATGGCTGTTGAATGTTCTCAAATGCTTTTCTGCATCAATTCAAATTATTGTGTGATTTCTTCCTTTTTCTTTGTTAATATAATTAATCTCATTGGTTGATTTTCTAAATAGTTAACTACCCTCATATCTCACATCCCTACAATAAACCTTAATTGGTTGTTGAATTAGATTGTATTTCCCCAGAAGCTGACACTAGGTCAGGAATTGGAGTACAAATAATTTATTTGGGAGGTGATCCCTGAAAATACCAGAAGAACTCTGAAGATGAAGTCCTCTTTGTCTCCACATACACACATGAATGAGACAATGAACATATATGAATATATATGACTGGACATATGTATATATATATATATATACACACACATATTAATGGAATAGGAATGGGGATATGTATTTATATTCATATATGTATATACTATATGTATATACATAATGTAACAATAAATATTATATGTGTATATGTATTGGATTTGGTTTGCTAGTATCTTCTTATGGGTTTGTGGAACTATGTTCATGAGAGAAATTGGTCTATAATGTTCATTTCTTGCAATATCCTTGTCAGGTTTTGGAATCAAGGTTATCTGGGGCTCATAAAAAGGCTATGGGTCACCCCAGCAGAGAAGACAGCTGGGGAAGGCCCTGGGGAATGATGGGTGTGCTCAGAAGATCAGGAATGAGAAGAGAAGCACCTGTAGTGGAAGTTACCAGCCTGGCTGTCTCGGGAAATAATGGACAAGTTCTCCCTGTTCCCTGTAGATCTTGTCTGCATAGTGGCATGATGAGGGGTGGGAACATCATGTTCAGAAAAGGTCTTTCTGCTCTCAGCTTCTCACAAGCTTAACTGAAGTCCCACTGGGGTGACAGAAGATATGATTTCCCCTGAGTTTTGTAGAGAGGCAAACATTTCCCTTTGAAAGCTTGTTGGTCATTGGTCATCTCCGTGGTCTCTTCTAAACCCCAAGAGTCATCCAGGGCCATGTGCCCAGGGGCTTTCTCCACCTCTCCATTCAGAACCTTTGATGCCCCCTTGCACACCTCTTATCAGCAGTTGAACAAACTGTGACCTGCCTCCAGGAATGCTGGCCAGCTGAGGCTGACAATGGGGCTTGGCCTACCAAAATGATATGGATAGCAACTGGCAGAGGGCCAGGATGGCATAAATGTCAAAAGGTGCTTGCGCTTGCTGCTG
Source organism: Colobus angolensis palliatus (assembly GCF_000951035.1). NCBI lineage: Eukaryota > Metazoa > Chordata > Mammalia > Primates > Cercopithecidae > Colobus > Colobus angolensis. The sequence continues at coordinate 1,685,534 of NW_012117254.1, forward strand.
TGACTTAGCTGTGGTCTTAAGGTATCTTGCAGAGGAGGGGCTAAAGGATGGTCCCAGAGGCACCAAAAGGGGCAACAAGCACAGACTTTTTTAACTGCCACTCAGAGAACAACAACTCTGTGCCAAGCCCTGTGCTGAGGGCTCTACACTCACAATCTTCTTCAGATACACATGGGTCTCACTAAAACCATAACACGGCAGAGTGGGAAGGGATATTTTAACCAACTAAAGTGTTCACTTGCCAGTGCCTGGTATCCAAAGTCAGCATAGCCACTCTACATGCTCAATCATTGGGACAGGGTAGGAGGAACCAGTTGGCTTAGTGACACATTTAATTTGGAGTATATTCATCAAGATATGCCTGGAAAAGGCCACGGAGGCAGGGCTCCAGAGAGAAAGATAGCACTGGGTGACTGAACTGAGGGGACCACAGCTTCATAAGAAGGGCAACGAGAACCAGCCTCAGCACTTATTCTGGTGTTCACTCAATAGTCATATCATCACATTCACTGTCTTATTGGAGCCTCCTAGGGAGCCCAGGAAGTCAGCAGGGCATGAGTCTTCTCCCCTTTGGACAAATGAGGAAAATAAGGTTCAGAGAGGTGAGGTGACTTTACTTGCCAAAGACCTATAACTGGTATGGTAGGCTAAATAATGGCCCACAAAGATGTCCACGTCCTAACCCCTGGAACCTGTGAATATGACCTTATATGGCAAAAGGGACTTTGTGTATGTAATTAAGGATCTTGAAGTGAGAAGGTTGTCCTAGATTATCTGGGAAGGCACTGAATGCAATCACAAGTATCCTTATAAGAGGAAGGTAGAAGGAGATTTGGCAAAGACAGAAGAGAAGAAGATGTGATGACAAGAGCTCCATGTGTATATGAAGAAGATTGTGAATGTAAAGCCCTCAGCACAGGGCTTGGCGCAGAGTCATTCTCTGAGTAGCAGTTAAAGCAATCTGTGCTTTTCACCCCTTTGGTGCCTCTGGGACCTCCTCCGCAAGATACCTTAAGAAAGAGATTGAGATGATGTGCTTTGAAGGTGGAGGAAGGCGTGATGAGCCAAGGAATGCAGGTGGCCAACCTGAAAAAGGCAAAGAAATGGATTCTCCCCTCAGAGCCTCCAAAAGCATCCAGCCCTGTTGACATCTTGATTTTAGGCGGGTGAAACTGATTAGTTTTGGACCTCCGACCTCCAAAAGTATAAGAGTAATTTGCATTGTTTTAAGCCACTATGTTGGTGGTAATTTGTTATAGCAGCAATGAGAAACTGATCCATCTGGTAAGCAGCAGAACTGGGACAGAAGCCAGTCATCTCATCACCCAGGCAAAGGCAGACACCATCATCTGCTTCTTGGTAAAGTTTCCCAGGGCCTGGATGGATGTGGGAGTGGAGGATGGGAGGACTTCAGTAGGAGGGGATGATGGTTCGGAAGCAGGAAGCTAGTTGCTGGAGGCCACCAGCTTGAAGTCCCTTGCTTGAGGCTCGTCATGTGATTATCCGACCGCTTCAAGGAAGGGACTAGGAGCATGAAGGCAGAGGCTTGTCTTTGGCCCCAGAAGCTGGGACGTTTGATCCATTGCTGACTGGATGAGCGTCCTCCTGATTGAGATGGAGAGTCTTCAGAGGCAAGGCTGGACCGATGACTTCTTGAGGTGCTTTTCAGCTCTCAGGTTTTGTCAGTCCCTCCTCATGGAATCCTAGGTGCCAGAAGCAGACCCAGGAGGCCTGTGGCCCTGATAACCCAAGGCAACCTCTGTCTCTCTAAATGTTCCTGTGGAACTGAGTAAGTATAATCCCAGAGAGCAGTTTGGGACAGCTCACACCCTTCCAGTGGAGGTGAAAATTGGTCATTCCCCTTGGAGAGAGGAGGTGCTCTTGGCAATTTTCCAGAGCTCTACCCTCCTTCATTTGTGCCCAAACAGCTGTGGGCAGATCAGGCTGGGGGCAGAAAGGAATGAATTCTATTTTCTTCCCTCCCTGAGGTACTCCATGTGGTCACAGTAGGCTGCACAGGAAATACAACGGTTGACAGACGTGCGGTGTTTTGTGATGTGAAAATTAAAATCACCAGGAAATGTTCGCGTTCTCTCTCTCCTTCTCTCCCCCCTCCCCTATCTTCCTTCCTCTGAGCCTTTCTCTCTCTCTGCTCTCACTCTTCCTCTGTTGCCTTTTTCCCCCCAGTTCATTTTAAGTCCCTCAAACTTCCTACCTCCAAGAACAACTCTCTAGTTGAGGCTTGGACTTTACAACTTCCACAAATCACTTTGAATCCTTAAGGTACCTACAGACCTCTCAATTTAAGCAATTATGGGAGGGAGAACAAAGAATCAGGGTGGGCGAGCTTCCAGCCACCACTGCCATAAAGTTAAGTGACAACTGTTCACTCCCAAGCCTCTGAGCCTGGACAGGTTTGAAAAATTTGTTTTAATCTCAAAAATATATTCCCAATGAGCAATTAGAAGCCATTTCCTTGAGCTCTTACTATATCCCAAACTTTGGTTTAGTTAAATTTTATGGGGCTCAAATTTTGCACCTTGGCACTCTACTTTTCTCTAAATTTCACAATTTAAGGATAAGGGTCTATTTGTATTCAGCACTGATTGGAATGAAAACATCATTGAGCTTGCCAAGCTGAGCCCTGGAATACCACAGCACGATGTTCATATGCTCTGAATGAGCAAGTTCAGAAAACTGAGTGCTTAGATGGTGAGGCGTGTGACTTGTAAGATGCACTTTCTATAGGGACACAGGCCATCCCCACCACTGCACCCTCAGCATCTGTAAATGGTACAGTGGCTAAAGTACTTTCATGCAGACATTTGGATTTTCCCCTGTGTATTATTATTGGCATTATCTAGGGCAATGTCCCTATCTTACTTCATAGGTCAAGAGTATCCCAAGGACCACCCAGCAATGCCTAGCAATGAGCTCCTAGAATGAAAAGCACTTTGGGAGATTCTTGTATCAACCTTCCCTTGTTCCATAAATGTGGACATTCAGGTCTGAAAGAGGAGACAGGCCCTGCAACTTGAGATGACTCAGCAGGACTGGGACTCAGGTCTAGCTCATACTCTCCACCCCAGGCCTGGACACTTGCCCACTATGACTACCTCCAGAGCCAGGTGCCAGCCTGGGAAGAGCCACATCTGTTTTGGAGCAATTACCCAGGGCACAGCAAAGAAGGGGGTTGAGTATGAGATAGTATAAGGATGGCATGTATCCTTTGGTAAACAACAAATCTTGGGGCTGGGAGGTTGGTCAAAAGTCAGTCCGGAGACTGGTTTTCCACAACAGAAAGGGCTGAGAAAGAGTTGTGAGCAAAACTCGGTTTTGTAAATTGAATCTTTAACCCCCTGGGTGCCATCTATTCCAATCTCATGAGAACTACTTTTATGAAGCAAAGGGTCTTCTTGTAATGCAAATTCCCACTCCCTAATTGGCCCTGCGTGTAACTTCTATGCCTTCAATTGCTGAAGGGGGCCAAGCCCTTTTGACACCAGTTTTTGTTTTGGTTCAGCACAAAGCAGGTAGGAGGTAGGGTCAACTCTCACCTCCCTAATGCTGCTGCTGCTGCCTCCGGAAGGGAGATGACCCACCTTGGCTCCAGGGCAGAGCTGGGCCAGCTTATCACCTCCCCTTCATCGCCCTGTGGAGGTCTGCTGCAGAGTAGTTAATCGGGAAGCTGGGAGTGCAGGTGGCACTCTGTGCCACCTGGAGCCATCTCCGAGAGAGTGCCCGCATCCTCCAAGGCTGGAGAGGAATACCAATTGCACGGTTACTGGGCCCCCTTAGGAGCCCACAAGAGGAAATTAAAAGGCATACACACGCCTGGAATAAAGGACCCTCTTCTTGCAGTTAATCACTGAAATTGGTCACTGGGTTGTCCCCTCCCCTCTTTGGTGAAAGACATGGTCTTTCTCTTGTTCTGTTCCATCACTGCGTTCTTAGAAAAGTGCGAGGAGGGGGGCTAAGCTTTGCATAGGCATCCTCCCATCCCTGCCCTCAAAGTCGGCCTTTCTCCCAGAGTCCTTGCTTTTCCCAGCATGGGGGAGGGGGGCATTGGTTTGTCCTGTCTGATGCAGGAGAAAGGTCAATCCCAGCCCCTAGGCCATGCAGGTGGGAAAAGTGACCTGGCATCTCTTAAGAATGCCTCCTGCATGGCCCTTTGCAGGTTGTAAAATGCTTGCACTCCCCTCCCTGCACGTGCTTCACAACCTCATTAGGGCTCATGGCTGCTATTTTACCTTGAGGGCATGGTCTAAGGTGACAGACATAGTCCTCAGGGTTCGAACCCAGGACTTTAGCCCCAAGGCTAGGATAAGCTCTTCTCTTCCCACCCTCTGTGCTTCAGGGCCCACTGCCGCCCCAGTCCACTGGGCAATGGGAGAGCCTGTTTGCATGCCCTTAGCAAAGCCTGCGGAGCCCAGAGGGCAGGGGCAGGAAGATGGCCTTGGGGCTACCAGGGAGATGCCTAGGAGGTTTTGGTTATTAATTAATTAATAACACTGTGTCCCAGCAGTCAGCCTGGGGTGGACCTATGGGAGACGCCCTCTAGATGCCTGCTGAAAGCAAGCAGGAAAGAGGATGAGATTTACTGTCTCCTGTATGGGAACAGGGGGCGGTGCTTAGTTTCCCCTGCCAGGCCAGCAAAAGGCTTGGGTCACCTGATTGCCAAGGCCTTGTGCCATGAGTTCTGGAGACCTGATACAAGCTATGGTCTTGCTTCCCACCGTGGCCATAGGCTTGTAGCTCCATGAGTGTTCTGAAGTGGCTCAGCTCAGGGAAAATGCAGGTGGCTTGGCCTGAGAATCTGGGGTTGATAAGAAAACCTAGTATTCACACCGTAGTATATTGAATGGTGGCCCCCCAAAGATATGTCTGCCTGGAACCTGTGAATGTGACCTTATTTGGCAAAAGGTCTTTGTAGATGTAATTAAGTTAAGGATCTTGAGATACCATCCTAGATTATCCAAATAGGCACTAAATCCAATGACGTGTCATTATAAGAGAGTGGCGGGAGATTCGAGATACACCGGGAAGAAGGTAAGGGTGAAGATGGAGCCAGAGGTTGGAGTGATGTGGCCACAAGTGAAAGGAACACCTGGATCCACCAGAAGCTGGAAGAAGCAAGGAAGGATTATCCCCTAGAGCCCTTGCAGGGAGCTTGGACCTGCTGACACCTTGATTTCTGATTTCTGGCCTCCAGAACTGTTGGAGAATGAATGAATAAATACATTTCTGCTTCAATGAATAAGCTGTCATTGTTTTAAGCCACCAAGTTTATGGTAATTTGTTACAGTAGGCACAGAAACCAATACACAATAGCAATAATATCAAGGAGAGGAGGGGAAACAGGAAGGAGGAAGAGGAAGAAGAAGGAAGAAGGAGAAAGTCTTATTGACCATCCACCAAGTGTCACACAGGCACTGTCCTAGCTGCCTTTAGAGTGTGATTTGATGGCTATGACAACCTTGTGAAGCAGGTACTTCCCTCACTCCTGTTGTATGATGGAGCAGGCTCAGACACTCAGCAGTGAAAGCCGGGTTGCTCAGCTGGGAGAGGTGGAACCAACTGAGAGAGGAGCCCCAGTGGTGGGACTCCAGGCCTGCTTGCTGAGTGGCCTGTTAAGGGTGACCCAGCTACAGCCTGGACAAACGTCAGGATTTAGGGAGATGCACAAGGAGCACTCAGTCTCTGGGGCTTCAGGAGAGAGAGGGCATATTTCTGACCCAGAGCTGGCCTTTCAGGAATGGGACATGGCTAGCCTAACCCAGTTCCCCTGAGCCCTCATAATAGAGCTGGCCATGAAAAAGGGGAGCTTCGGGCACACGCAATGCTCCCTGCTCAAGGCGGATCCAGACCTGTAGTTCCCCTACTGACTGTTTCTTTCCTGGGTAAGGTCTCTGTAACCTGCAAGAAACCTGGGCACACCTCTGCCTCCCATGTTCTTTCTCTTTTCTCTCCACAGCCAGTCTCGTCAATTCCCTTCCTGAACATTTCTCTCACGCGGTGCACTCCATGAATGTGGTGGCCCCTTGCCTTTGTCTCCCATTTGCACACGCAAGCATTTCTCCTGCCAGGACAGAGAAGCATCACAGTTTGCTCTTGGTTATAACATGATCAGAGTTGGCAACTGGGGCTACGGGGACGGGGAGTGAGCAGGAGGAAGACTGTTGCCTGTGACTGACAGACAAACCTGGCTGTGCTAGCAGAGTGACTGGCCGCACCACAGGCCTTTGTGGGTCGTGAGCTGGGCTGCAAGGAGAGGATAATGCTGTCATGCACGTCACTGTCAACGGGTACCTTCAATGTCATGTTGCTGATTCTTTCTTGCTTCCTGAAAAACTATTAAATTATGTGCAGCTTATCAATCACACCATATTAAACTCGAGGGCACACAGACTTGACTGTGGCTATATTTGCTGTTGAAGGCAGGTCCTGTGGTACTTAAGGCTGTTCTATCCATTTGGAGCAGCTGATTATCTTTTGCAATGGCCAAATACACCCATAGTTATTATTTCTTTTTCCAAAAATCTCTCTTATTGAAATCCTTGCAGGGAAAATGACTTTTTATTGCAAGTAAGAATTATCTGGTCCCCAACCCTTCACTGTGCTCTTAGAATATTGACAGTGGGAGTTGTTGAGGAGCCCAGCAGTCATATCAGAGCACAGGGCATGGCACAACCCTATACCCTCTGTCCCATTCTAGTCTGCTTATTCACATGGTTAGCATCTCACCAGAAGGGGAGCCCCTTGAGGGCAGGGATTTTGTCCTTTGCACTGTTACACTGCTGATGCTGCTGATGTCTAGCACACAGTAGGTGTGTTACCTGGTAGGTGCTCCATAAAGATCTATCTTTCTTTCTTTCTTTCTTTCTTTCTTTCTTTCTTTCTTTCTTTCTTT
>NW_012117254.1:1692493-1698766 GCF_000951035.1 Colobus angolensis palliatus
CTTTCTTTCTTTCTTTCTTTCTTTCTTTCTTTCTTTCTTTTTCTTTCTTTCTTTCTTTCTTTCTTTCTTTCTTTCTTTCTTTCTTTCTTTCTTTCTTTCTTTCTTTCCTTTCTTTCTTTCTTTTCTTTTCCTTTCTTTTTCTTTTTTCTTTCTTTCTTTCCTTCCTTTCTCTTTTTCTTTTTTTCTTTCTTTCTCTTTCTTTCCTTTATCTTTCTTTCCTTTTCTCTCTCTTGCTCTCTCTCTCTCTCCTCCTTCCTTCCTTCTTTCTTTCACCTTTTTCTGAATAAGTGAATGAATGTGTCCATTGGGAAATGAGACTCAGAGCAGGACAGAAGCTAGTGAAAAGCAGAGGGCTGAGATGCGAACCCAGGGCTGATGTCATAGTTCATGTTCTGCCCACCCCTGCCCCCCACCATAGTGGCTGCAGGATGGAGCCCTTGAGCTGGTGCTCCAATGGAGGCAGGTGTGAAGAGCCTGGGAAGTCAAGAAGAAACTGTGGACAGAGACAGCAAGTCCCTGAGTGAGCAGAGTGAATGGCTGCCTGGGGGCTGTGCATCCTGGGGTGGTGGGGGCAAGTCAGGGAGGTTCTGGGGACAGACTCCAGAGGTGCTGCTTAGTTGGGGTTGGGTATCGCCTCTAGCTGTGGGCATGAGGTCCATACAGAAAGGACCAGCCTTACTTTCTCAACAGCCAGAGGAGCCAAAAGGAAGAGGTCTACCCTTGGCAGAAAGCAAAGAGGAAGTGGGAAGGGGACTTCGGGGACATCTGCAAAGGCTGAGGCAATCTGAACAAGATCTGCACTCATGTTACATGTCAACAGTCTGAACCCCAAGTCTCTATGCCAAGGGCAAATTCAGGCCTTCAAAGTGCTGCAGGAGGCAAAGAGGTGCCCTAGGGACTCTAAACTGTAGTAGAGGGAAGTGGAAGAGGCCAGGGCAGGAGTCAGGATCTCTGAATGCCATCTGTCATACCGGATGACTCTGAATCCCTTCTCTCTCAGCTGGTTTTTGTGCCTTTTTTCCCCTCTTGGACATAGTTAATTTTCTTCTCAACTAAGCAATGGGGGCAACACGAGGTACACAAATTACCTTTGCTTCCATTCAACAAAAATCCATTGTATACCCTATCATGTACAAGGTGTCAGAGATCCCAGGGAAAGTAAAACCCCATCCCCTCAAGGGAGAAAGGAAGTCCTAATTAGGTGAGTTTTCCACAGGGTTGACTGTGATCTGGATATGAATTCTCTGGAAAGAATCATGCAGAGGGAGGGAGTCATTCTCAGCACCGCCAGACTGGGAAGGTTTCTCGGAGGTAGCAGGGTTTGAGCTGAGCCTGGAAGAGTGAAAAGAAGGCTGATAGGTGTGGAAGAGTATTCTATGCAAGGAAGAAGAGAATAGAGGCCTAGGGACAGGAGAAGTCAGGGTATGCTGGAGGTGCAAAGCAGCCAGGTCAGGATAGAGATGTGTGTGAGGAGGATGAGGTGCGGAGAGATGATGGCTGCAGAGGAGGGCTGGGGTCTGACTAGGGAGTGCTGAGTGCCAGATGGAGCAGCTCAGGCAGCATCTCAGAGGCACCGGAGAGTCTTTAAAGGCCGTGAGCAAGGGTGTGTGAATTTATTTGAAAAAAGTGTCTTTACGGATGCAATTAAGGTAAGAATCTTAAGATGAGATGATCCTGAATGATCTTAGTGGGCCCTAAATCCAATGACAAGTGTCCTTAGAAGAGAAGACACAGACAGAAGAGGCACACAGGGGAGAGGGTCGTGTGAAGGTGGAGGCAGAGACTGGAGTGAATGATGCACTGACAAGTGAAAAAGCACCCAGAGCCACCAGAAGCCAGAGGAGAGAAGGAAGCTTTCTCCCCTGAGCTTTAAGGAGCCTGGTCCTGCCGACACCATGAGTTTAGCCCAGTGATCGTGATTTTCTTACTGCCAGGAGTGCCTGGATCCATGTATATACCAAGCACTGTCTATAGATGGATGTAACTTTCATAGGTCTATGTCTCTGGGAGCTAGTATGATCGATTAAAGTTGCATTGAAGAGCGATGCTAAACTCAAATCAGCTGTTTATCCTTGTGTGTTCCTCAGTCAACAGATAATGAAAGTATTGCTAGGTGCTGTTATGTGGGGTCTGCACAATGTCTCGATATTAGAATGGAGGTGAGAATGGCCAAAAAGGAAATGAGGCCCAGCCCTGTGATTCTTCCTTTCCATCACAGCCTGTTTCTAAGCCAAACTGGAGAAGTACCAGGACAAGGCCTTCGAGTCCAATGCAGCTTCTAATTACTCGGGACCCTGAACAGCACTACCCCTAAGGTAGCTCCCTGGGCAGGTGGTGGTGGTAGCGGTGGCCACAGGGAGTTGCCAGTAGCCCTCCTGCAGGCCCTGGGAGGTACCCAGCCTGCTGGGAAACATCCAAGGAGTCTCGTATCCTCATCCTCAGTCTCCTGGTGACAAGGCAAGTTTGTAATCTGTCTGCCCAGAGGAGTCTAGTCAAATAAACCTGTTCCCAGGAGCTTTCCTCACTCCGCCGGTGGTAATGTTTTGCAAATTGCTCATCCATTCTTCCTTGTAGGTACTGATTCCAGGAGGGAATCTGAAGACAGGCTTTGCAGAGTGGCTGGTGCCCTTTACAGGCCTTCACCGCTCCCTCCTCAACTCCCTGCCCCCAGAAATAACGTGCTTGCTAAAGAGAAATGGCTTTGACAACTTGCCTTAAATAATCTGGCAAGTGAATCTCCTTTCTTTATTCATTAGGGATATTTGCACCTGAATAGCCTCTTTGTTTCTTGGGATTTCAGTTCCCAGCCCAGGCAGGCTAGGCTGGGGAATGACAGGGCTAGGGGCTCTGGAGGCAGGGGAGGGCGGCCAGGGTTGCCAACTGAGATGTGTCAGAAAGCTCTAGAGATGCTCCTGAGCCAGGAGATGGCTGAGCTGGTGTGCATTGATGTGTTCCAGCCTTCCTCTGCCTCTACAGACCTCTCGACCTCAGAGGTGACTCAAGGCTGAGGTCGGGGGAATTTTCCTCAGACCAGAGGGAGAGGCCAAGGATCTGGAGCCAGACAGCTCTGAGATCGCTTCCTGGCTTCTGCATGGACTAGTTGAGTGGCTGCAGACAAGTGCTGTCCTTGCTCACTCGCTTGGCAGTCTGTCAAGAGGGGGATGCTAACAGGAAAGGCAGGTTCACAACACGGCTGGCAGGAGGTGATGGGATTAAGGCTGCAGAAAGCTTTGCCAATGCATAAGTGAGGCTTGGAGAGGGCAAGCGCTATCAGGGCACTGCCTGGCCACAGGGCCCAAAGGGGCCCCTCTCAGGCAAGTACTCTGTGAAATGAAGGCCGAAGGAAGAAGAGTGCCCCTCAGCACTGTGCCAACTGAACTTCTTTCTAGGAATCTTTGTCAACATTTGCCAAAGGGTAGTGAAGCTCCTTTAACATCCCCCCCCCGATTGTTGGGATTTCATTCATTTTCTTGCTTCACAACCTTCTTGTCCTGAACATACATTTGCTGATGTATCTGGCAAGACAAAAACAAACAAACAAACCAAAACAAACAAACAAACAAACAAAAACCAGGAAAAAAGCTTCTTCACCAATTAGCTACATTTTCATCATTATTTTATATGAACATGAAAGGTATGTATCCAGATGACGCAGATTAATTAGAAATTTTAAGTTTTAAAAACTGAAAAGCAAAAAACAAGAAAATAGGTTGGTATAATACAAAACTCAGCAGGCTTTGATTTTCTACTGTGAAGCTATTAAAAAAATAATTAAGACATGAACAGCAAACTGATTCTATGAATAAATCAGAGCTATCAAAGGCACATGTTTGCTTTTGGATTATGATGAATGTAAATTTAGATATGAGCTATGGACTTGAGTTGTTAATTGCACTAAACCTGAGCTCTAATCAGGTGCCAGGAAAGGCTGGGCTGGGGCTGTGCAGAGCAGGCCAGGGGTGCGTTGGCCTTCACCTCTGCCAGGCTGGTGCCCTTTCATTTCCCACTCATCTACACTGAGGATTAGACTTAGTAGATGGGGGCTTGATGCCATGAATTCATAGCAAAGGAGACCACTAGAGTCTTCAGACCCCACAGGAAAACCCCATCAGGAACTGAAATGCACATTGCTTGGTCCCGTTTGCAAGGTTAAGTGATGTCATGGGACAGGAGACAGATTTGGGTTGCTTTATTTCCAGTTAAATTCTGAGATGCTTGCACTTCGGTTTTGCTCCAGGAAGAACTCCGTTATATCTCCACATGTCCTCAAACTATCTCCCATTAATAAGCTGCAAAGACAGGAGCCAGTGCTCCTAAAACCACAGCAAATTGTCAAAATGCTTATTGATAAGTGTTCCAAAACATCACCATTGTAGCAGACTACATGCAAGGGCATCTGAGATGCAAACAGCTTGTAACGGAAACATCTTAATACTAGAAAATTTCTCAGTTCGCTCCCAAAAACTAGTTTCAGACACATGCCAGGCCCCAAGTCCCTCCTTGAGCATGGGCACCACAGCCTGACTCCTTGGTGACTTCAGTCACACCTGCCAGCCCCTCTGGGGAGGCAGTGGCAGGATCAGAGAGGGTTTGAGCTGGAATGGCCCTCCCTCAAAGAGAAGCTCATCTGATCACCACCCTCTACAACTCCACAGGGGCCTCTAACCAACCCGAACTTGGCATGAGCAGCCACAAAGAAAAAGCTGTGACCGGGTGGTCTGCACCTGCTCAGAAGTGGGACACCACCCTGAGAAGAGGCAGGGTGCATCATTCCCCACGGATACTTCCAGGTGGTGGGGCAAAAGGAGAGGGGGCTTCTGTACCCCTCCCGCCCTGCCCCCACCATTTCCCTTCAACTTTATCTTCTACATAGGGGAAGGAACCTTGGCCCTGGTTCTTATTGCAGCTTGGCCACTCCTCCTGTGACTCCCAGCACTTCCCACAGTTGTGGAGGGTCGGGAGAGGAGTCTCTATTTTCCCAGGTGTGAAACCCTATCACGACTTGCCAGCCACAGTTTCCATGAGCATTTTCTGCCCTTTGCTTATATTGATCCTCACATAAACAGCACCAATGGCCACGTGAGTACACTGAGTAACATGTAACCTGAGGGGGTAGTGTGGCATCAGCATGGTGATGCCCACCATTCCTGGCAGCCACTCTCGGGCATCTCAGGCAGTCCTGACCAGATCTGTGACTATTGATTATTTCTTACTTTCCAGGCTGGAAATCAACTAACTCTTTTTATCCAGAGATTCACGACTGTCTCTGAAGGGTTAAAATATAAATAGCAGTTTCTAACCATGCTAATAAATAAATGAAGCTAAGCAAACATTTTATCAGCTGTCCTCACAGTCCCTCAGTGTACCCGTCTTCCTGCCCGCCTCACTAATGTGCCCACCACTTTCTCTGGGCACGCTCACATTCTGCAAAGGCTGGGAGACAGGCTGGCCAAGTGGGTCTAAAAATAAAATGAACAAGAGGCAGAAAACAAGCTACCGTCACCTAAGCGAAGGATGATGTCTGCCCAGGGACAAACCCTCAGGAGCCCATAGTGAGTCGTCTGCAAGGGGATGTGGTCTCCTAGGTTCTCTGAGGTGTGCACAGACTGCTGTTGTCCTGGGGGAAGGACAAGCTGGGTTAGGACCCTTTATCATCCCCCTTGTTGGGGAGCACTCTGTCACTGGAGCTTGGACTGGAGGTGGGGAAACAGGGGTGTCCCAAAAGGCTGGGCCTGCCCCGTCTCATCCCCTCCATGAGTGTGGTCTCCCGTGCTCATGCAGCAGACATTGAAGACATCCCTTAGAAGACATGGAAGGCACCCCCTCCACCTCTCCCCGCCCCACCCCCACGAACACTCCTCCCTATCTCCCCAGCTCCTCTCCCACCCACCCCAAACTGCCCTATCCCTCCTGCCATCATTTAGTCAACAATGCCAAGGTTTCACATGTGGTTCGGTGGGGACCAGTGCTCCCCTGGGGAGAAAACCCAGCCCCCAGGTCTACTGTGTGTGGGCAGGAGCCGGGAGCCCAATGTACCTCTTCCCTCCCTCACAGAGCTGGAGGCCAACGCGTCAGCTTTATTTGCCCTGAAAGAACAGAGAACACCGAGTCTCAAGTCAGTCACTGCTGCCGAGAGCAACAGGTTTGAGTGGGAGGGTGTGCAGGGCTGGCAAAGGACAGCCCCTGTGAGGAAACAGGCCTCCCTCATACAGCCCCATTCGTCAGGTCAGGTCCGCACAGGGTGCTGCTCCCTCTCCAGCTGGTGGGCAGCTC
>NW_012117254.1:1700581-1740626 GCF_000951035.1 Colobus angolensis palliatus
TGAAAACAGAAACTACCGTGTAGCCCTGGTGACCCTGGTGCCAAAGGAAGGAGTGGGGTTGGGGGAGGGGACCGCCACTCCCTGGGGCTCCAAGCGCCGCGTCTCCCTCAGCTCTAGACTTATATAAACAATATATATGTATGTAACGTATATACAACTTACCTATACAACAGCCTGCTGGATATGTCCACCTGGACATTCAAACCAACTTTGACCAGGTTTGTGGTCAAACCTGGACTTCAGTCTTTGCCCTCCTATCTCCCATTGAGGCCCACATGGAGACCAGTGAGGAGATGCCTGAAGGGTGTTCCCCAATATACATCTGGAGCCCAGATCTGTCTTCCCATCTCCTTCCCTGATCCTCTTCCAGGACGACCCATGGGATTGTCAATCCCACAGGCTCTCCAGGTGATCTTTCCCCCTTTACCCCAGACTTCACACCTCTGCTCCCCATCTCAGCAAAGGCACCACCAGCATCAGGTGCCAAGGCTCTACCTTTCCTGGGCCTTGGCCTCCTCCCTCCCATCCTTACATCCCTCCACTGATGGGAAGGGTTTGACTTTATCAATCTCAAACACACTGAATAGCTTTGCTGGGCCTCCCTGGGATTGGCCTCCTGCTTTGGGCCCTAAAACACTCACACTTTGCAAGGAAACAGTGGGATTCAGTCAATCCATAAAGCAACTGATTACTAGCTTGTTAGAGGCATGTATTTATTTTGTTTTTCATGAGTTGTCTTGGTGATTTTCCAGTAACCAATTGTTTGACTGTTCATAGCCTTTTTCTCTAAGCTGGTTTCTTTGTGTAAGCATGGCTTCTGCGTCAGAAATGACACCCAACGCCACTGGCTTCCCATGGGCCCCACTTGGGCAGACCCAGAACAGGCCAACCAGCTGGGCCTGTTGGAATGGGGGCTTCCCTATCAGTTGCCTGTTTGACTGACTTCCGTGAAAGCTGAGACTTGTTTATGAGAAGAGTGGTCCTCTCCATATGACTACAGCTCTACATTTCCTTTGAGCTTTTTTGGAAAGGAAGTCTGGAAGGAATCTGGTCTTTGATTTCCTCTTGGCCCACATGACCTTCCCTCTTCACAATGCAAAGGAAAAGATCAGGAACCAAACCTGGACCCTTGCCTGTGAAAAGGCTGCTGTTCCGCATTCCTAAAAGAGCTGCTGACATCTAGAAGCAAACAGTCAGCTGAGAGACAATTGGGCTGAGGCAGGCTCTGGATTTCCATTCCTTTCCTTTTTAACTGCCTCAGTGCCAGCTGAACCACAAGCCCCGGGAGGTGAAATTGAACCCAAGGATTTCCCCAGCTATCTGGAATGAAGCTTCGTCTTCTATAATTAGAGTCCCAGAATGTCAGGGCTGCAGGGGCCCTTAAGATCAGCTGGCCTGTCTCCATCATGGGACTGACAGCCAGGCTAGGGGGCCCCGCTTGGGGCCCACCCCCTGCCTCCCTCCCTGCCAGAGCCCTTCCTGCTACACCTTCTGCTACTAGTTTTTTCTATGGACATAGTGGATGCTCAATAGGTACTTGGTAAATGAAATCAGAGCTCTTCTGCCGTCTCCCAGTGTGTGAGGCTCTGCATGCAGTCAGCCTTCTCAGTAAGTGGATGTCAAATTTCTTTCTCCAGAGCCCAACACCTGCAGGAAAACATACAGCACTGCCACCTGACTTTGAAAGCTCTCAGTGATCTTGTCCTAACTTTATCTGACACCACTGTCACCTTGTGTCCTACATTCCTCTATGCTGGACAACTCTGTTCCCTGAACACACCATGCAATTTCCCCTCCATGGGCCATCACTTCAGCTGTTCCCTCAGACGAAAAAGCCATTTAACTCCAGCTGTCCACCAAGACCCTTCTCTTTTGGCAAGGTCCAACTCCAGGATTCTTTCCTGTGTGAAGCATTTCCAAAGGGAGCTCTCCTGCTTCCTCCCCTAATTCACTTATTTATTCAACAGATCTTTTAATGAGTACCCACCACGTGCCAAGCACTGTTTTTGGCATAGGGAATATAGCAGCAAACAAGACAGATAAAAACCCCTACCTTCACGGAGCTGACATTCTAGATGGGAAGAGAGGTAAACAAGAGCAGTGCGTTATGTAGAATTTTAGAGGTGGATTTAACTTCTCCTTCTGCTTGCCCTGCACTTTCTTACCCCAAATTATCCTTATTTTCCTCTGTCTTGTGGTAGGGCTACTTCGTTGGTATTTGTGTCTCTCACAAGGGAGTAAAGTCCCTGAGAGTATGGAGCCAAGGGCTGGTCTTTTCTGCAGCCCCCACAGCATGAGGCATTCACTCAAGGAATGTTTGTGAAATGAGTGAGTGAGTGAATGAGCGAGTGAGCATGTGTGTGAGTGGATGAGTGAATGACTGTGTGTATGAGTCAAGGGATGACTGAATGTGTGAGTGAGTGAATGGCTGAGTGTGTGAGTATGTTTGTGTGAGTGAATGGAGAATGAATGAATGAATGAATGAATGAATGAGTGTGTGAGTGGAGAATGAATGAATGAGTGAATGTGTGGGAGTGTGTGTGTGTGAGAATGAATGAGTGAATGCATGAATAAGTGTGTGAGCAAGTGAATGAATGAATGAGAGGGATAAGTATCTAGGTTCAGAACACCTGTGAGTTCTGCTTTTTCTACATGTGTAAGTTGAACCGCTTGAGCGTAGGATTGCTGAGACCCAGAAGAAAAGTCAGCATTGGCTCTTACACTACAGAACAAATGAGAGGTGGCTCCAGAAACTTCAAGATGACAACTTCCTGGAAATGCTGCATTTTTGCCTCCTTTGACTGTGGACTCTGGCAGTCTTTCAGGGGACATCTCCAGGGTCTAGATTGGCTTACTCCACACCTGCCGCCCAGGATGTGCTCACATGTTCTCACAGCACCTTAGATTTCTTCTGCAAACATCAGTAGTACTTACAAAGAATGACAGGCTTTTTTCCTTCCTATGGGAAAAAACACAAACATGAACTCCTCCCATAACCCATTCTTTATTAAATGTGTGCTTAAATTAGCTAGTTATCATGTTACCAAATCCTTTTTAATTATTTGTCAAAGCTTTCCATATCATTTTTAACCAAGTGAATCTTATCTTAAATTTTAATTTGATTTGTTGTTTAAAGGATTAAGGGAATGATTTCATGACCTAAAATGTGTATGGCCTCTTTTTAAAAACCCAATTGGTGATGTAATTGAGTTGCAAACACTATTTTTGTCTTTTCACAACATAATCTGCTATGGGACTTTATTTTCTCAAGGGACTTGCTTCATCTGCTCTTTATACACATTCAGCCTCTGTAAATATGCTTTTGGCTTTTCAGTAATAATATTAGAGCTGAATGCTTTGGTGTATATCAGCAGGGGTAGGAGAGTGTGAGGAAGGCTGCTACATGCATTTAAATATACTAGGCCAACAGAAAAAACGCATGTTTAATGTATTTAAGAATATTCAAAGTACCTTTTGGATATAAGTTCATAGAGTTCCATGAATTAACCCAGCTGTTTTTTGTTTTTAAGTTTTGGTTTTTCCATTAGTTTTGGTGGCTATTTTTCTGGCTGTTGCTGTTTTAATATGAATGAACTTTGCCTTGTAAACACAGTTGCTTAGTGATTAAATCATATGCTTCAGGATGTCCTTATGATCAATTTGTGTTCAGAATGCAAAGCAGATCCAATCAACAATACCTAAGGGGGCCTGAATATGGCCCAAAGTCTCACTTCACATCTCAAAAGTCCAAGCCATGGGCGGTGTGTCCTGCTCAACAGCCTTGTCAACATGATCTTTATACAGTCAGGACTATCTAATTGACTCTTGGGAGCACAAATTGAACTTTTAGGATTGAATGACGGAAAACATACTCCACCAACTACTTTACGAGTCTCTTTCGTCAAACCAGAATCACCCCTCAGTTTCCAGGCCATTTTGCCCTTTCCAATCCCCTCCCTCTCACATGGACTCATAACAAAGTGCCATAATTTCAGTTTTCTCTTCTAAATGTCTCTTGGATGCATCCCTTCCTTTTTGGTTCCACTGCCACCTCCTTCATCCAGGTCCCCTGTGATCTCAGCCTTGGACCACTACAATGACCTCTACATTCTTTTCTTAGCCCCACACTGAGACTTAACTTGATTCCCAAATTTATCTTCCTAAGGTGCTCATTCATAATCTCTCTTCTCTGTGACATGCTGGGGCACCCCTTTGCTCCTCAGGTCAGGTCCAGACTTTTCCAATTGATTTTTAAGATCCTTCTAATCTCACTATAGCTAACTTTTATCCTTCTAATGCCTAAAGAGCACAGCCTGGGTCAATAGCCGTTGAGAGACTTCTGCCTGCTGTGGTATTGGTATAAGGCTAGACAAATAGAATGATGGAACAGAAGAGTGAGCCCAGAGATACAGTCATGCATATATAAAGTTTAATTTATGACAGAGGAGACACTGCACAGGAGTGGAGAAGGAATAGTCTTCTCAATCAATTGTGCAGGGATAGTGAGGTATCCACCGGATAAAAAATGAAATAGGACTCTTATTTCACATCAACACAAAAATCAAGTCCAGACGGATTAAGGACTTATATGTTAAAGGTAAAACTACAAAGCTTTCAGAAGATCATATAGGAGAATATCTTCATGACCTAAAGGTAGGGAAAGATTTCTTAAACATGACATGAAAAACACTAAGCATAAGGAAAAGATGGGCAAGCTGTACTATATAAAAATGAAAAATTCCTAGTTTTTGAAAGGTAGCATGAAAAGAGTGAAAAAGCAAGCCACAGACTGAGAGAAGTTATCTGGAACATGTAAAACTGACTAAAGGCTTATATCTAGAACATATTTTTTAAATGCTACAAATTATTTTGAAAAAGAGAGACAAGTCAACAGAAAAACTGTCAAAAGGCTTAACCAGTAATTCATAAGCCAGGAAATCCAAATAGCTAATAACTGTGAAATGGTGCTAGATTTCCTAGTAACCAGGGAACTGCAAATGAAAACCACAATGAGCTGCACTACTCACCCATAAAAATGGCTAAAATTAACAAGAGTGATGACAGCAAGTGTTCATGAGGATATGGAGCCCCTGGAACTCACAAGCTGCCTGCTGGTGGAGTGTATAATGGGATGGGCACTTAGGAAACATTTCTATTATCTAACAGAGTTGAAGATAGCCATCCCCAATGACCCAACAATTCCACTTTTATATATCTATATATAGATATAGATAGATAGAAGATAAATAGATATCCCCAGGAAATGTGTATTAGGAGACATGGGCAATGATGCTCACAGTATCCAATCTCCCTGGAGCTACCTAACTGTCTCTTGTAGTAGAACGGCCACATGAATTGTGTTGCATTCATATGAAAAGTATACTATTTGGCAATGAAATCAAATATGGATGAATTTTAAAAGCAAAATATTAAGTGAAAGAGGACTGACCAAAACGAATGTGTATGTATCATACACACACACATAAATACACACAAATGAGTGGTGAAACCTGAGTAAGGTCAGTGGACATCTCAATGTCGATTTTCTGGTTTTAATGTTATGTTACAGTTGAACAAAACAGTACCATTGGGGCAAACTAGGTGAATGGTGCATGGGACCTTCTTGTACTATTTTTGCAACTTCCTGTGAATCTATAATTACTTCAAAATTAAAAGGTTAAAATTTGAATTTAAAAAGAACATGCATTATTCCATTTCTATAAACTTCAAAGCAAGCAAAAGTAATCCATGGTGATCTGGGATGCCCCTTGATATGGTAAAATACAAAGGATTGGAAGGAAGTGATTCTCATAGAAGTCAGGGATGAGGGAGGGGCTCCTGACTGTGACTTGTAGGGCATGCAGGGGGCTTCTGGGGAAGCTGTCAATGCTGCATTTCTTGAGCTGGGTGATGGTTGCACTAGTGTTTACAACAATTTGTTTAACTGCATATATATGTCTTAAGCACTTTTGTGTGCAATATTTAACAATAAAAAAGTTTTCATTAAAGACATTTATGTGACAGCACCTTAGGGATCATTCTGGACAGGTACAAGTATCCTCCATCAGACTGAGTCCCATGGGCAGTGGGGCCAAGTGGCACTCCAGACAGTAACACAGGGCCCACCTAAAGCAGACACAATGAAGCAGGTCTGGTTAATAAAATAAGAAAGACTGTCTCAAGAAGTGCTGCCTTCCATCTGCTTTTGAGGAGGCATCTGGAAAGAGCGGAAAGCAGGCAAGGCACATGGCCTGCTATACAGATTGACAACAAATGGGAAACAATATTGAAAACCAGGACTGTGGTTCCAGAGTCATGGTGTTGTCCAACCCCAAGTGTTGTGTTTCAAGGGCTGATATTTGCAGCTTGGGGTAGAGTCTGTGGCCCCCAAACCTTGAAAATACCTCTGGGGACCCTGCTGGGAATCTAGCTTGGCCCTGATTGGCCACAGAACAATTGCCCAAAATTATGCCTAGAAGACAATGTGGCGTTGCCTTCTAGAGTTGTGCAGTGCAGTGCCCCTAAGGGAGGTGACCCATATGCTGGTGGTGTCATTCCACCACTGTGCCTTCTAGGAAAGAGTAAGCTATGACTTCAGGCCATGGCCACAGCCTACTCTCACTTTATCTGTGGACTACCCACTTGTGCCCTAGGAGTCTTCTCCACTAAACATTTAAGTAGGCAGAAAAGACAGCCACGGTGAGTAGAAGAACTTGTCCCTCTGGGCGGGCCACTATGGAATCAAAGGATGAAAGCTGCTGTGAAACACAAAATGTAAGCATTCATGTAAGCCACTTGGGCTGCTGGTAAAATGATCACGGTTACTAACCACTTCCAGACATTGGCCTGTTGGGTCACAGGTGCCTGAGAGAGCATCTGGTGAAGAGGAGGGAGCCCTGCTGAAATTTCTGGTGGGGACCTGAAATGCAATAAAAGGCTTAGGGGCCAGCCATGGGGAGAGGAAGGCCAAATTCATGGTTTTGTGGGCATTGCCATTGTGGGCAGAAAGAACAGCTGAGTGAACCACCAGGGTCCCCATATCTCTGTCCTGAAGTGGTACTCCCACCTCTAGCCCTGAATCTGTAGCTCCCAAACCTTGGAAAATACCTCTGAGGACCCTGCAGAAATTTCAGCTTAGCCCTAGCTGGCCACAGGGCAATTGCTGTCCAGAACTGTGGCCACTCACCTCTTTGGGCCCCATGTGGGAGTGTTGTCTTCTGGCCATTGTCTTTGTTATTGGTTCTGTTTGTTTTTTGCCAGTCAACCCATTTTCCTTTCAGGATGTTATCTTCTAACTTATTTTACAATTTAAAATTACATTTATTTACCTTTTGATTTTTTACTTGTTTTGACAAGGGAGTGGGGGCAATGTCAACATGAGGGAAATAGCTCTGAAATGAATTCCTCGTCTAGACAAGGGAGGCAGGAAGGAGGCCCTTGTTAGAAGCTGCATTTCAATCTCAGGGAATGCCCCTGACCATCAAGCCTTTCTGCTGGGCAACACTATGAGCTGCTATCCTTCGTCAATTCACCTTTGGAAGTCCAAGGAAATTTCTAGATGTTTCTGATAGCTAATGACTAGAGCTTTAGCAGGGGGCACACTAATGACAACTGACCACAGTAATGTGCGGAAGACAATGAGTGAGTCGTCCCTCATCCTGAGAAAGCATTCTTCTCACTACCACCCTGAGACCCCATGGAAAGGTGACCCTGATTTGGTTATACAGATCTGCGTAACAGAAACCAGGTGGCAGGAACTCCCTTAGCTGTGCAGTCAAAACCGATTTAGCCATTGATCCCCTAAAATCCCTGACCTCTCCTAAGCACATGCAAGATCCTATCTGAGGCTGGTGTTCTTCAAGAAGAAGGGTCAATGGAAGCCCAGAGCCCTGAGAGGTACCCCCTGCTACTGGCATATATCCTCCATAGAGCAAGAGCTGGCTGAGGAAGGGGCAGCCTCCAAAGGGGACAGGCTCCTTGAGTCCCTGGAAGGACTTCATTACAATCAAGTTCTCAGCAGCCAAATTTCTCACACCATGTATCTGTCCAATTGCAACCTGGAAACCTGACTTACCTGCACAGCATCCCTCACGATTGCATATCACCACCAAAGGTAAAAGGTAGCGACTTGAACTCAGATCCCTGTCTTTTGTGTACAGTGAGTGCTGCTAACCTGCACACCACGAGATGTTCTGTTCTGGTACATCTCTTCTCCCACATGAACTGAGGTCAAGTTGAATTGGAATGACTATGACAGCCAATGTTAATGAAGAATGAGATGCAGAAGGCACAAGAGATGAGCTGCCTTGATTAGTATTTGTCTCAGTAACCTGTGTTCATTGTGAAGAGTAAGGCATCATCATTTCCCAAGCTCCAAGGAAACGCCGTTCCAAAACGGGTTGCTATTTTGTGAATTGTTCTACTCCCGTGCTGCTGATCTCTTGTGAGACCCTGGTAGCAGGACCCCACACTGAGCTGTAAGACACTCATCGTGCTATGACAACCCCTACCTTCTGTATTGCAATCTACAGAATGCTCAAATTTGGCCAAATTGTGGACAGCACTCAACATAGTTAGCATTATTGTGAAAGTTTCCAGAAGCCAGATCCCTGATTGGAATATGAAGACCTGGCTGAGATTTCTATGTTCTCTAATCTGGTGATGGATAAAGAGGGTTGGGAGGGGGTGTCCCTCCTGAGAGCATGGGCTGAGCCTTCATCTCAATTGAGAGAAGGATGCTGAGGCAGGAGCGTTTCACCTCCTGGGGGTTGAGATAAGGAAAAGGGCTACGTTGGTATGTTAACTCTCAACCTCCAAGTCAAGTGCTGAGGGCTTGGCTTGGGAATTTGCAGACAGTCAAAAGAGTTCTCCCAGACAAGCAGGGACAGAGCATGAAGGCATTCCCCAGCCTGAGGCCTGGTGGGGCCCCCAGGTGGCAGGAGGAAGCATGGAGGAATTGGGTGGCTAGGACTGTGAATCCCAGGAGCAGCCACTTCCTCCAAAGTAGCTTGAGTTACAACTCTGTTGATAGACTCATGGCCTCTAGGCCCAGTGCATCTTGCTTCACAGAGCCTAGAGAACAAAATGTACCCAAGAGGTAGGGCTGGGGCTGCTCTCCCTTTTCTTGCCAGAACAGAATTCTATGGTGTCCTGAAGAGGCCTGGGCAGTTTGGGCGGTGTCAGGGCCAGACGCTTGGCACAGCCTTCAGCCTGCCCACCAGGGGCACTGTAAGCCACATGGTGCAATGGTTTCTGTAAGGGGATTCCCGGGCAGCCCATGTTAACAAATGAGAATGGATTCTGGAGAATGAATGGGGTAGACCCCAGATTGTGATGAGCTGACAGAAACACTTGTGAACACTTACACAAGCTCCTTTGGGGACTCCCCGAAATATTCAGGGGGTTGGGAGGGAGCCTGGGTGAATAGGTAGGGCAAGAAGCAGGCCACTAGCTTGTTAATGTTCTGGGACCCTATCTCTGCAGACTGGTGAGGTCCTGAGCTTACAGATTACAGGATAATGGGAAATCTGTGAGGAGGAAGTACTGGAGTGTTGAGGTGCAAAGCCGCCACACAGCCCTGTAAAGCAGAACATGTGGTCAGTTTCAGGGTGTGGGGGTTTCCTAGATTTCCAGCCCCTGCTGCTTCTCCACTTAGACACTACATTTATTTGTTTTTATATTGAAAGAAACACAAAGTAACTCATTTTATTTATATTCTTAATAAGGAAACAACCTTTTCAACATGTAGCAGCAAAATAATAATAACAGCAACAACAACAATGTGTACATTAGCAAACACACCTTATAGTTGAACGGAAAATCTTTTACTTTTTTTAAGTTCAGGGAAATGTGAAGGTTTGTTACTAGACACTATATTTACTCAGAGTGCTAAATATGGTGGCGGCAGCCTTATTCCATGACAGTTGAGTGAAGCTGAAGCTTCGATGCCTGAAATTCCCTTCCCCTGAACAGTTCTCATTGAGCAGGAGCCACATGAAATTCGGGTGTTATTTGAAAGATGGAAGTGAAGCCAGTGTCTCTGATCTTTTGTCTCCTCTTCTTGACATGGGGCAGGTGGTCTGTGACTTCCAGGAACCGTGAACATTTTTGCTTTCATGGGGCCCTTCTTCAATTTAAAATAAATAATGATAACGATATTTTATGATTGTGTTGGTATAAAGATGAATACATTAATATTACATAAGAAAATATTGTCTTTAATCTAAAAGTTCATTTCTTTCCTTCTGATTTTAAAAGAAATTAAATTATCTTTGTGGGTCCTTAAAAGTCTCATGGCCTACTGTACCTAATGGAGAGGTTAACCCTGAAAGGGTCTGGAGCTTGCTTGCCCACGCTAGCTCTCAGGGATCAGTGTTTGGGCTTGGAAGGAGCAAGGTTTGCCCATGGACTAGATGAGGCAGCACAAAGAAATGGGTGGATTGGCTGCTTTTTGTTTTTGGGATTAAAAAATAAGTCTATTGAGTGTTGTGGAAAAACCACAGTCTTACAATTTAGATGATGAATTATGTGGGAAAAAACAATGTCCAATGAGAAAAAATCAGCACTTTTAAAAATTATTTTAAATAATTGTGATTTATAACTAACCTTTCTTAAGCACTTATTACAAGCCACATACTGGGCTAAGCCTCACTCCTTTCACCTTCACATGAAACCCATTTTAGAGACCAAAATGTTGAGGCTGCTGGCTGACGAGGCATCGGAAAGTCAGAAATGAAGAGCATAAAAGAGCAGAGACCAATGGGTCAGTAGGAAGAGGAAGTGGGGAGAAAGGATTCAGGAAGAGACACTCAGGGATTCCCTGTTTTCTCGTATTTGCCCTTCTAGAACCACATTAGATGATATACTAATAAATAGGCTTAGAACAACAGCACAGAACCAGATGTAAAAGTTAACAATTTTATTAACACTTTTCAAGAAAGGAGGCTGCACTTGCTTCTGATTTTCTTCTCAGTGATTTCCCAGGTCAACAACAGAGGGTATTGTCATATTGAATGAAGAGGACCCATTTGGAGACCTGTTGGAAGTCTTAGGCATCAGGGTCCTTCCCAACTTCCCCAAGGGACTGAGCCAAGGCAGAGCTTTGCATTCTGAGAGAAAACTGTGCTTCCTGGCTCCAGGGTAGAGAGGCCTCAGTCTGGTGGGTGTGAAGCAAGAGGGACTAAAAGAAGACAGGACTGTGACCGGCTGTATTCTACGCACAAGGATGTGGTGGCTCTGAGGGAGAAAGTGATCTACTTATGGCCATATAGCTAAGTAGTGACCAAATCAGGATAAGAGCCAGGCAGTGTGACTAGATCTAGAGAACACCACAGCACGTCGCCCCTCACAGGGAACAGAGCTGGCATTGGCTGCTCATCTATTATGCTACAGGGCTTCCACATATTGTCTTATAGGAGCCCAAGAGTGAGTAGGGGAGGAAAGCCATGCTCAGGCCTGGTTACAGATAAGGAAGCTGGCTAGAGTGCTCAGTGCGCAAAAGGGAGAGGGAGGCACCAAAGTCTCAGAACTGGCAGGAACCTGCATGTCCTTCTGTTCAGCCTTCTGTCTGCTGCTTTGAACTCTCAACTGGTCTTCCCATTGGTCCCCTCACTTTTTATTGTGGTATATGTGTGTGATAAAACTTGTCAGTTCATATTTTAAGTGTACAATTCACTATACTTGGGTATTAATTACACTGACAACACTATGCAACAATCACCACGTAATTGCAGAACACTTTCATCACCCCCAAAAGAAAGCCTATACCCATTAAGCAGCCACTCTCCCATTTTTCCTTCTCCAAGCCCCTGACAACCATTAATCTGCTTTCTGCCTCTATGGATTTGCCTATTCTGGATATTTCATATAAATGGAGTTATACAATATGTAGTCTTTTGTGACTGGCTTCTTTCACTTAGCATCATGTTTCTGAGGTTCATCAGTGTTGTAGCATGGATCAGTACTTTATTCTTCTTTATGACTGAATTGATATTCCATTATGTGGACATAGTGCATTTTGCTTATCCATTCAACATCAATGGACATTTTAGGTTTCCCCCACCTTTTGGCTATTGTGAATCTGTGATAGACATTCATTGTGTGGTAAACCGTTTCCAATTCTCTTGGCTATGTATGTTCCCAGGAGTGGAATTTCTGGGTCATATAGTCATCCTATGTTTTTTTGAGGAACTGCCAAACTGTTTTCCCAGTGGCTGTACCATTTTGCATTCCCAATAGCAATGTACAAGCGTTCCAATTTCTCCTTGACAACACTTGTTATTTTCTGTGCATGTGTTGTTTTTTTTTTTACCCTAGTGGGTGTGAGGTGGTATCTCATTGTGGCTATCATTTGCATTTACCTAATGACTAATGATGTTGTGCATCTTTTCACATACCTATTGGCCCTTTCCATGTTTCTGAAGAAAAAACAAAGCATCCTTACTGGGCCTCCAAGGCCCTGCCCCACTCCCAGCTGCACTGAATGGCCCCGGGCCCTCCACTTCCACTCTTGCACCAGCCACCTGGGCCTCCCCTTCCTCATGTGCACACACGGTTCCCTCTGTCCACGAGTGGTGTGTTCCCCTTCATCTTTTGGTTGAGCCCCTGTTGGCATGCCCAGAGCACCATCTTGCACTGCCCCTTGGTGTGCCTCATCCCAGTGACAGGCTTCTTGCTTCTTGCAGTTTCTTGAGGGCAGGTGCTGCATCTGGCCTGCTCACTGGAGTGACTCCTGCTCCTGGCTGAGGGCTGGAAAAACAGTATGTTTGGATCCACAGCACCAGATGGAAGACTGAACTGAAGTTGTGCAGGTTTCCTTCTGAGACACTGGGCTCTCTTGCCCAAAAGGCACTGGCAGTTCCATCTTGGGACTGTTCCTGCTCCAGGGCACTGAGCACCCAGTGCTGGGACAGCAGGATAGATGAGGCATCCCCACCATCTCCAATTGACATCTTTGGAGCTGCCCATCCTCAGCTGTGGTCTGATATGACTCATGTCCTCAAGGCAGGATGAGTGTTGTCAGCAAGTGACTCATGGACATAGCTCCTCAGCCTTGGCAGCCTTGGCAGCCAGCTAGGTCTGATGACATAGGAGAGAGAGCCCCACAGTGGGAGGCAGGGACCAGAGTTCCGGTCCCAGTCTGTGATGACTCGATGTGTGATCTGGGGCCCTCACTTCCCCAACCTGTGGAGTCTATCTGAACCACCTGTGGATCCCTTTCAAAAATGCAGCTGGCTATACTCCCACCCCGGCTCCGACCCTGAGATTCTGATTTAGTAGCTCTGGCATGGAGCCCAGGAAATCTGCAGTTTATTTCAGCAGCCCCAGTGCCCCTGATGCTCACCCTGCCTTGGAGAATCTGCACAAGCTGCTTTGAGGGCCCTGTCCATTTCCCAGGCTTTGGTATTAGAATTCTAGAATTCTTCAGAATTTTGAACAGTTTTCATTGGGCAAGTTCCAAGAAGTTCCTTGAAGGAGGAGTTGGCTCACTTTCTGTTCCCTGAACACCTACCCTGGGTACCCACCCAGTGGGAGTAGTGGGACATGCTGTGGGGCAGGGTGGCTAAGAAGCTCAGCCTTCAGCCTGTCTGCCATGGAGAATGGTGGCAGGCCCAGGGGCAGGGTCTACTGGGAGTGGAGCGCTGGGCACTTGTGGCTGCAGCACTGTAGAGGGCCTGATGATAGGGCCACCTGTGCTACTGAGCTCAGAGTTTCTTCTACTGGAGTTGCCATACATTCTGCAATATGCATCCAAAGACATCACTCCCCATTTAGGGTGGTCCTAATGGATTGAGGCCTAAGCTGAGGCTTCCAGCAAGCCTGCTCCACCATCTGCTGCATTTTTGTTTAGAGCACGGAGGAGGCACACTCATTGTTGAGGGCTGTGTTCCCAGAGGGGAGTTAAGCAGCACCTGGATGTGGCTGGGAGTTTGAAGGCTCTGGGTTCCCCACCCGTCTCTACCTCTGCACCATCTTGGGCAGTCCAGCCACCCTCTCTCAGGCGTGGTCTGCTCCTCCACAAAATGAGAATCCCATTAGTATCTGACTTAGGGATTTCAATGATGCTTAAGTGAGAGGCTGTACAGAAAGAGATCTTTGCAAGTCTCCTTGTTCTTTATGGCAGAGGAGAAACCCCACTAGACCTGCTGGCTTCAAGCCATGGCTGCTCTGCCAAGCTTCAATGATGCCCCCAGGAAGGCAACTCCACAAAGATGAGCCAGTCTTAGGGCAAAAGCTGTGAGAAAGGGCTGGAGAGAACATAAATTCTCAGGGGCAGGGGCAGGCTGGCAGAGGCAGCTATAGGAGGGAAGCTGCTTTGCAGAGAGCCATTCTGATCTAGTGCAGAGCAGACACACAGAAGACCAGAAACCTCCAAAGAGAGCTTTGTAGCTTGGGGGACCCCAGAGGGAGTGACAAGGCTGACAACAGGTAGGGTAGGGGCATTTTCACAAACCTGGGTTCCCCAGGCCCAGCAATCTGAGGCCTCCTAGCCTTGGCCTGCTCTTGGGAGCTTTGCAGCTGCTTGACACTGCTCCCTCCTCTTGATGGAAGGTCGAATTGTGGGCTGGAATCCAAGGATGCGGCCACTATGGACTCAGGGGAGAGGGGGCTGCAAGAATGGGTATCTCCAGGGAAGAAGTCAGAGTTGGGTCAAACCTTGGGCCCCCAGGCCCAGACTCCAACAGAGACGCTGTCCTCACATAGCTCACCTCACAGGGGGCTAGTCTCTCGGCAGAGAACAGGGTATTAGGCCAAGGGCAGCTTTGGGAGACGGGGAGGTGAGGGAGCAGCTGCCAGAAGGCCTCAGGCTGTCCAGACTCTGGCCAAGGCCACCTTCCCTCCCCTCACAGGCAGGCCACCACCCAGAAGCACCATCTGCTCCTCTCTGTATTGGATTTGTAAACCACACCACGCCCAGGGTCTCCAGCGGCTCCAGGCCTTTGCCTGCAGGCCCCCTGAATGGCTCACAGTAAATCCCTCCAAACTAAGTGTGGACCAAGTCACCTCCTGTCAGAACCCTCCATGGCCCGTTCTGCCATCTCTACCTCTATAGGAGCCTCTGAATGCTGAGGAGTAAAGACCCATTGAGGAGTTGTGAATAGTATCATTAGAATTTTAAAAGTATATGAGAAGAGGTGCTAAGAGGTCACTCTGAAGCTCCAGGGCAACTTCTGTGGTTTTGACTGCTTTTACTGCCTGGAGTACACCACCACTGCCAGTTGTTTTTGAATCACAGTCACTGGTGTGACTAGACTAAGAGGGATCAGGGCTATTGTTTTCAGAACTGAGCCTGTATGAAGACAGCCCAGGGGCTACTTGCCCTTTGGCAGCTCTGACTTGCTACCTTTTGCTGGCGGCTTGCCCCTCCACCCCATGTTTTCTTCTCTCATTGAAGGGGACATCTAGGTCATCAGTGGCCTATGGAGGATATCATGGCCATGAATGTGGCTCTCATGGTCAGGGTCTGGTCCCACTTGCCGCATACTTCCTGCCACACAGCAGGCACCTGATCTCAGGCAAAGAGGACACCAGTGGGGCTAGGCAAGGGTCTCTGGAGAGCATGCGTCTGCTACTACTATGCATTGGGCAGGGACTATGGCCCAGCGAAGCAGAAGTCAAGAAGCAGAGGTGCAGGGCAAGAGATATGAGCATGAGCTGCTGCCAGCCATCATCAATGAGCTGGTACGGCACCTGAGATATCCTTTGTCCTGCTGAGACCAGCCATTGCCACCAGTGGCTTTCTGGGAGGCTGTCTGGGATCAGGGGCTCTGCAGCAAAATGAAACCTCCCTGGACTGCTGGAATGTCCTCTCAGGACAGAGTCACCTTGTTCCTAGACAAAGACCCAGGAAGGCACCCACCTTTCTTCTGCCTCCTCCTCAGCACTCCTCCCTCCAGACAGAGAGCACTATCCTGTCCAAACTGTCCTGGCTTACAGAATGCTTACCCAGTGTGCATGATGGAACTCTGATCCCCACAACTGCTCTGGAGAAGGATAATCTTCCCACCTAAAGAAGAGGAAGCTAAGGCCTAGAGAGGAGAAGGGCCATTTCAAGAACCCAAGGTCAGAAGGAACTACAGGCAACAGCCTCATCAACTACCCCTACCCCACCAGCCCAGACCTGGCAGAGGATTTGAAGTTAAGCATCCCCAGCAGAAGCCAGTTTCAGGCCAGGTTGCTTTCTACTTCTGGGGACCCTAAGCAGATGTCTACACAATGATTGCAATTCTTCCTTTTCTGATTCGATTGGCCATCTTCCAGAAACCACTGGGCCAGGCAGAGTGGAGGTGAAGGAAAATTACTACTCATAACCCTGATGTATTTCCTTTTCTTAAATACAAATTACCCCAGTCCTCATCCCTAGTCAAACTTAAAGGGAGGGAGCAGCTCAGGCAGGTGTATCCTAGTGAAGCACACTTGATGTCCATTTTGCTGTCTGCTCTGACTCTGAGCAGGTTTGTTTTAATTAATCAAATTGCTATCAATTCATAGGCTTCACTTGACAGCCTCACCTTCTAATGTGGTTAAGTACAAAGCCTGAAGCTCATGGGCTCTGAGCAGGTCTGACAGGGAATGGAGCCAATCATGCTGCTTCGACCTTGAGTGAGTCACTAGAAGCTCCATGGGTGCCACCTGGCAGGGTTTAGGCCCTTGGATAGCTCACAGGGTCAGGGTCTTGGGAGCAGCGTGGTCCACTGTATGTTTTCTGAGGCTGCTGTAACAAGTTACTACAAACTAAATGACTTAAAACAACAGAAATGCATTGTCTCACAGTTGTGGAAGCCAGAAGACTGAGATCCAGGTGTTGGCAGGGCTGCGCTCTCTTAGAAGGCTCTAGGGGAGACTCTTTCCTTGCCTCTTCCAGCTTCTGGATGTTGCCAGCATCCTTGGCTATGGCTGCATCACTCCAGTCTCTGCCTTTGTCTTCACACGGCTTTCTCTGTTCTTTTTTGTTGTTGTTGTTGTGTTTGTTTGGTTTTTTGTTTTGTTTTGTTTTGAGACGGAGTTTCGCTCTTGTTGCCCAGGCTGGAGTGCAATGGCGTGATCTTGGCTCACCGCAATCTGTGCCTCCCGGGTTCAAGCGATTCTCCTGCCTCAGGCTCCCAAGTAGCTGGGATTACAGGCATGCGCCACCACGCCTGGCTAATTTTGTATTTTTAGTAGAGACGAGGTTTCTCCATGTTGGTCAGGTTGGTCTCGAACTCCCAACTTCATGTGATCTGCCCGCCTCGGACTCCCAAAGTGCTGGGATTACAGGTATGAGTCACTGTGCCTGGCTTTGTTCTGTGTCTTTCTCCTTTCTTCTAAGGGTATTTACCATTGGATTTAGGGCCTACCTGAATAATCCAGGCTTATCACATCTCAATATCCTTACCGTTATCACATCTGTAAAGATCCCCCACTCTCTTTTTTTTCCAAATAAGGTCACGTTCACAGGTTCTGAGCGTTAAAGCTTGGACATATCTTTTTGGGGTCCACCCCTCACCCCAGTGCATACACTCCCACTGATGGATCACTGAATTCCAAGAAGTCTGGCCATCAGGGCAGTGTGGCCTTTGACAGGATCAACTGACACTTTCTCCTTTCAGAGCTAAAGTGGCTGAGAGCCTTGGGGGAGGAGGTTGCCTGGCTCTCAGCCTCAAGTTCCCTTGGCAAGTGAGGCATGTAATGGAGGAGAGCAGGGGCTTGTCTCCCAGCCCCTAGGCTCCTATTGTCTGGATAAGCCTGCTGAGCTCTGAGCCAGGCCTAACACATTTACATGACACAAGCATTTGTCAAGGGAATGAGCCCTCGGGATCCCTGGGCACAAGGCAGGGATGAGCTTTGGATGGAGTGTGACTCTATTCCCACATGGCACTGGGAGGCCTAGTCCCTCTACAGGCCTCAGGCCCCTCAGCTGGAAAAGGAGCTGATCTTACGGGGTTTTAGACTCAGTGAGGATCTTAGGAGGTTCTCCCAGTTTGGATGCCCATGGCTGCCTGAGAGGCCACTGCAGCGCCCTGCTCTTAGAGTGAATACACTAGTAATATCCCTTCTGCAATTTCAACAGGGGCACCTTGGGTGGCCTGGGACTCATGGGTCCCTAGGAATGGCCCATAACCCTTATAGGAATCCAAGTCAGAGCAGAAACCTTTATAGTTTATTGCCTGGGTTAGGGGCAGAACCAAGTTGCACTGTAGACACCCCAGAGGCCTGGGCCTGGACGTGGTTGCCACGTGAAGCTTTCCGCTCCTGTGACATTCCTGCTCTGTGGCCATCCAGTCTCTCCTGGTATGCCACCACCTAAAGGAACCTCAGTCTCCATCTCCCTTCTTCCTGCAGCAACAGAGACTAGCATGTTTCTGACTTCTTGAGAAGGCTTCTTTCCTGTACTGCACTGGAGCCTGCATCTCAGTCACTTCTGCCACCCCATCCCCATCCTAACTGAGCCCCACATTGAGGAACCTGGCACCCACATTAGGAGATGCCCTCTCTTCTACGAGGCAAATAGAAATTCTTTTGCTTCTTCACTCCCAGCCTTCCCTTCTTCAGATATCTTCCACTTTATCAGGGCCTTTCAACATGTGAGGCCCAGAGCAGAACAGAGCAGAGAATAGGGGAGCTGTGCCCACTAGACACTGTGCCAAACCCTTCACACCTAGTATCTCACTAACAGCACTTTAACATAGTTTCTACTATTGTACTCTGAAAATATGACAAAGACAATCTGAGTCTCAGAGGGGTTAAATAACTGATCCAAAGTCATAATAAGTAATAATCATAATAAGTCATAATAAGTCATAACTGGTAGAGTCAAAAGTCTAACTCAGACAATTGGCTCCACAGCCACACCTTACACACTGAACTGCAGAAGAAAGCAGCACACTCACCCCCTTGTTCTGAATACTTGGCCCCTGTAGATACAGCCTAAGGCCCAGATTGTTTATCTGGCCACCCATCTTGGCACCAACTCACACAGAGAGGTTGACTATTCCCACCCATCTCCGTGTCTTGTCCTGTATGTTCTCTGGGCCCTGGTTCATGGTCCCTCGGTCTCCATGGTCCGGGTCCTCTCCTCCAACTAAACCATGCTCAAGCCTGTGCTTGGAGAAGCACCCTTGCCTCCTTTTTCCTGCTCCACACCCCTGCCAGCCAATGTGATCACTGAGGAGAGAGAAGTTGGTGCACAGCAGGTGGGCAAAGGGCTGGCACACAATGCTGTGAGCTGGCAACTCTAAATTGAGAGCAATTCCTGGAAATCAGGATACAACTGTTGAGGCCAAAGGCATCCTAATTAAATTGACCTTTGAAATAAACAAGTGCATCTCTTCAGGCATCAGCTGTGATTCTGCAGAGTTCCAAGATGAGCCCTAAATGAGATAAAGCCTCCAGTCCAGGTTGGGCTGGGCATGTAGGGACAGAATGTGGGGCAATCTATGGGAGCCATTAGCATGATCGTATCTGAATTGCAAGCCATATGAGAGAAACTGGGAGGGAGGGATCTGGGCCTCAGGTCCAACCTGTGGCACCACTTCCTGGCTGTGGGCTCCCAGGTACTGCATCCAACCTTCCTGAAGGGCCATGAACCATGTCATCTGCAAAATGGGATGCAGGGGAGTGGCAAGAGACATTGTACTTTCAATAAAGGTTGGTGGCAGGGGGCTTCTCCCTCTTAAGGGTTCTTCTAGACCTGGGAGCTGAGGTTCCTGGGGTTGGAGTAGTCCAGATGTGTAACACTCTTTCCCTACACCTGAAATAAGACCATTTTTAAGAAGCATGCACAAATATTAATACCAATGGTTCCAATGGTGACATTCCTTGGGTACTCAAAAAAGTCAGAATATGCTCCATGGGCTTTGAGCATTACCAGCTACAGCCACATAGCATTTTTAAGTTTTACATTCTGGGCAATTCAGTGCAATTCAACAAATATATTCCCCAATGTAATGGTGAACAAGGGTGCCCTGTGGGGAAATGGAGAGGACAGGCTTGGTGCCTGTTCTTGATGATCTCATAGATGAGGAAATACTTCCATCTAATGACACCCAGCTTGATAAGTGCTAGAGAAGATGCTCCAAGAGTGGGCTCAGGAAGCTCAGAGTAAAGCATTACTATTTTCCACTTAAAAACCTGAGAAAGCTTTCTGGAAAAGGCAGTGGTTGACCTGGGCCTTGGAGGGTATGTAATATTTCAATGGCCAGAGTTGGTGATGGAGGCATTCCTGGTAGAGGGGAGAGCAGTGACAAGGGCATGGGAGGACACATTTGGAAAATGGCAAGGAGCCCATTTGGCTGGGTCCCTGTGTCCTGGGCTGATATCACGGGCTGAGGGCAGGTCTGATTCTGCAGATGACAGTAAGCCATCAAAGCTCTTAAGTAAGGGAGGTGGCACCATGCATAGCCGTGTGCCGTGGTTCTCAGAGTAGGATCTGTGGACCCCTGGAGGTCTCCAAGACCTTTTTAGGGGATCCTCAAGGTCAAAACTATTTTCCCAATAATACTGAAATGTTCTTTGATATTCCACTGTCATGCTTTCCATTGGCACTGCTGGTGCAAAAGCAGAGAGAGGTGAAAAGAGCAGGTTCCTGAGCATGAATTGGGACCACGGCACCAACTGCACCAGTTGTCAATTGGATTCTTCACCACCACATACTTGCAGTTTAAAAAATGCCAGCTTCACTTAGGAATGTTCTTAGCGAAGCAGTGAAAATTAACTTTATTAAATACTAGCCGTTGAGTCCCCATATTTTTAAAATTTGGGGAGACACAATGAGAACTATGCTCAAAGCAGTTCTGCTGGAACCAAAGTGTAGTCATTGACTCAAGGCAAAGCACTACTGCATGTTTTGAGTTGTGAGCTGAACTGGCTGATTTTTCGTAGAACATCATATTTACTTGAAAGAATGACTAACTAATATTACTCAGACTTGGGTATTTGGCAGACATTTTCTTGCAGATGAACGAAGTGAGCCTGTCACTTCAAGGAAAACAACTGACTATAGTTTTTGCCAATGATAAAATTTGAGCCTTCAGGCAAAAATTTGAATTTTGAAAAGCTTGTATCCACCACTGTAAACTTCACAGCTTCTCAACAGTTAAAGGCTTTTTCCAATGAGATGGGTCATAATATTAACAAATGTGATCTTGTGATATTGTGGAATGAAATATGTCAACATATGGAGATCTCCATAAGTCAGGGCACCATCATTTTTCAAGCAACCAATACACAATGTTAACAGAACATAAATAGGTAAAAAATCCATTCAAAAGACAAGAGAGTCCAATGAAACCAAGTAGAGAAGGCTCACTGATACAGTTTTGCATCCCACATTACATTTAACCTGTAAGAAACAACCACTGGTGGAGTTTTTGTGTCCTATCAAAGACGAATGTCCACAATGATCTGAAAAGTCTATTAACATATTCCTCTCTTTCTCAACTGCATATCAGTGTGAGGCCAGATTTTCTTCATATACTTCAACCAAAACAACATCTCACAATTGAATAAAGAAGTAGATGTGAGAATCCAGATGTCTTCTAGCGAGCCAGACATAAAAGAAATTTGCAAAAATGTAACATAATGCCACTCTTTTCAATGCAAGTTTTTGTTTAGGAAAATATAGCTATTTTCATATAAATACTATTTATATTTACATGCAATTAATTCATTATTTTAATTTCAAAATAAATAAATATTTTAATATTTTTTCTAATATGGTAACATGAATAGATATGACCCACATAAACAAAAGGTCTTTGGAGGCCTCAATAAGTTTTTGTCATTGTTGTTGATTTACCTCATTATATATTTTTTTAAGTAAAATTCATATAACATAAAATGAACTACTTTAAAGTATATAATCAGTGGCAGTAAGTACATTCTCAATATTGTGCAACCATCACCTCTGTAGCTCCACATTTCCTTCACCCCAAAAGGAAGCCCTGTGCCAATAAGGAGTCACCCCCCTTTCTGTTCTTTCCCCAGCCCCTGGAAACCACTAATCTCATTTCTGTTTCTGTAGATTTACTCTCAATAAGTTTCAAGAGTATAAAGGATCTGAGGAAAGAAGTTTGAGAACCACTGGCTTAGTGGTTCAAATCCCAGCTCTGTTTTTATTAGCTGTGATTCCTTGCTCAAGTTGCTTAACTTCTAGGAGTCTCATTTTCCTCCCTAAAATGAAGATAATAATAACAATATATTCAGAGGGCTATTGTAAGGATTAAATGGAATAATCATGTAAAGCTCCTGGCAGATAGTAGATACTCAATAAATGGGAGTTCTTATCACCAAGACTGAATCCAGTCCCCAGGAAGAAACACTGATTCCATTTCCATATACTCTGTAGACATGACTGGCAACACCTTAAGAACAAGAGCCAGCTCTTATTCACCTCATTGTCACATGCTTACCAGCCATAAGACTTTGGTGAGTAACTTTACCTGAGTTTTGTTTTCCTTATCTACAAAATGGGCCTAATTATAATACTAATCCTACAGGGTATTTGTGAGAATCAACACAGGAGTGAATGCTTACAATATTCTTGGCACGACGGAGGCACTCAATGTCAGGTAGTTGTTTGAGAGAGGTTGCAAAGAATGATAACGACATTGATGAAAATGCTGACGCTGTGTCTCTTGGCACACTGTGGGCAGCTCAGGGGCTACCACCACAGGATGGCCCTTCCTTTGGGCTGTTTCTTGTGATGGGCCCACAACCCCCTCTTTCCAGGAGATGGCAAGATCATCACATCACAGTCAGCTCTGTGGCCTAAGAGGCTTCATCTTTACTTAGCTGCTCTCTGTGCAGAGGCTGCTTGGGCTTTAGAAGAGTAAGTTTACACCAGACTTTTTGCTAGAGCCCCATCTCAGCTGTAGCCCAAGACAATACTCTAGTTCCCTAGTTATGCACTCAGCTGGATTAAAGGGCACTTTGACTACTGGCTGGTGGAAGTTCCCAAGATACGCTAGAGAGTCCTTAGGAGTTCAAACTTAATCTTTTGGCATATCAAAGGAAAGAAACAAGGTCGATTGCTGGCATCCATTCTGATGGTGCAGGGCTCCCTGCGGTAAATCTGTCTCCACTGCCATTGGCATATGGATCCGGGACCTGTCAGGCCTGCAGCTGTTGACCTCGAGCCTCTCGGTTATAGGCTGACCACCATGAAGCTAGAGATGTCACTGTTTAGCCACTCTTCACTGCAACATTTAACATCCTGCTGATACAGCTGTGAAATCTGAATTCTTGTCAGAGTGATATTGAGAGTGGTAAACTGAGGAAGGCTGGCCCTCTCAGCCATGTGTCCAAGGGCAGGTCAGGTGGTAGGGTGGAGAAAAGACAAGACTGGGAATCAAGAGACTTACATTCAACCCTGGGGAGAACTGGAGACATGACCTGCCTGGGCCTTAACTTCCCCACTTGAAGAATGGAAGGTTGGGCTAGCTCAGGGCTAACTTTAGTTAGCATTAGTCAGGGAGAAACTGCCACTGAATATTCACTTTCCTGGGCCCTTGAGGAGATTCTGTGTGATTTATTTTGCCCTGGAGAAGCTTTTTCTGGTCCTGAGAACCTGGATGAACAGGCACTTCTATCCCGGATGGGTGATATAATTCATCACATATCACAAAGAAAGCTGGCTGGCCGCAAGTTTCATCCCAATGGGACAGGATCTGTCTTAAGCTTCTTCTCCCATCCAAACACCCCCACTCACCAAAATTCATCTTGGCAACACTGGCTTAAAAGCCTTCTTGCCTCTGCCCTTTTGCTAACTCATACAGCTGGACTTGAGTCCTCCTAGTGTCTCACTAGCAGCCCTTTGGAGGAGGGGATCCAGCTCAACTAAAGGACTTTGGTGGCCCAAGGGTGCCACTTCCCTGTCAGGAGGTTAGCAGCAGTGGGGAGAAATAGAGCAAACATGAAGGGAATCCATGATGTGCACAGAGGGGGCGCTTATGGAGACGGTAGGCAAAAAAAAGATTGGCCTATCTGTTGATGGGGGATGGCAGTAGGTGAGCGTAGGGTGCGCAACCAGGAATACACCTCAGTCAGGGCTGGGGAGGTTTATTGGGTGGGTTTAGGAATCTCTGGATTTCTGTGTTCCAGACTTCACCTGGGGATAATATAGACTGGGTCCCTGACATACCATGTGCTCCAAGTGGAATGGGTTCTGAATGACTGAAGTTTTTAGCCCCCTGCCACTCTATCTGATGATCCGCACTGATGTAGTCTGAGGATGCTGAGTCCATGTGCTATCAAAGGCATGGCAGTGACTGGGAGGGAGGAAGAATGAAAACAGGAGCCAGTGTAGAGTGGGAGAGGTTAGGGCCACTGGGCTTGTGTTGGAGAAGCAGCCCCTTTATATAGTCATTGGAGCCTCAGGGCATGATGCTAGAGAAAGACAGCACAGAGGGTCCATTTGGCCTGTCCAGATGAGGATAGACTTTTACATCCACTTTAGATTGAGTAGAGGAGGGGTCCACAGGGGTGCCTTAGAGTAGAGGTCAACAGACAAGAAGCCTCGGTGCTCACAGTCTGCCTTTATCTTCACAAGGATGCAAGATAGCACTGAATATACCACTCCTCTTTCCCCTGATAGCATGTTGACAAAATGTTCATTCAATTATTTCAAAAAAATCCAAACACAGTAATCTTCCTGAGGATTTAGAATTTTCTTAATTTCCGTCTGCCATCTCTGCCTCTCTGGGGAGGTAGAGGTAGGAAAGAATATAGAAATTGTCTAAGTCTAAAAGTTGGCTCTAAGGAAACTTTATGTTGCAAAGCTGACATGTAAAAATCTCTCCAGTAGTTGTTACAATGATATTAAATTGCCTACTTTATTCATTTATGAGGCTCAATGTGAGCAGCAAGTCTTGGCTGGCAGGCCCCAGGCCTGGGCTGCTGAGAGAAACGGGTGGTATGTGAGCACACACACCTTGCCAAGGCCTTTCTTGATGTCTCCCAGTGGCCTGAGTCTTCCTATAGGGCCTGCCCAGGCTTCAGGCCTCACTACCACTTGCTGCCTGGGAGTACATGACTGTATGGCCCTCACTGTTCACCCAGCTTGAGCCATGCTCTTGCAGATGGAAAAAGGGCATATATTCACACTTGACCTCTGCCCTGTGAGGTAAGCAAAACAGGTATCAACAGTCCTATTTCACAAAGACATCGAGGCCCAGAGAGGTTAAGTGATTCGTCATACTCAGCTGGCAGTAATACAGCTGTGTCAAAACTCAGCTTTTCTGACTCCAAGCTCAGTTACCTTGCCATTCTGCATGCTGCCTCCTGAGCTGGCCATGAACACTCTTTTAAGAGGTCATCTCAGAGTGAGGACACAAGTTGGGGTATCTGTCTCCACAGTTCTTCCCCATTCACTCTGTGAATGCAAACGTGAATTTATGTTTAGCAAATATCAGTTAATATATCACTTCCATAGACAATTGAAAATTGGCTCTTGCCTGGGTGCAGTGGCTCATGCCTATAATCTCAGCACTTTGGGAAGTCAATGGGGGAGGATCACTTGAAGCCAGGAGTTTGAGATCAGCCTAGGGAACATGTTGAAATCACATCTCTTCCAAAAAAAAAAGTGGGGTGCGGTGGCACGTGCCTATAGTCCTAGCCACTTAGGAGGATGAGGTAGAAGGACTGCCTGAGCCCAGGAGTTTGAGGCTGCAGTGAGCCATGATCATGCCACTGCACCACCGCCCTCCAGCCTGGGTGACAGAGTGAGACCTTGTCTAAAAAAAAACCCGAAAATTATCTCTCAAAATTGTGGCAAGAAGATGAGACCTCTGGGTTAGTGAATTCAGCAGTCAAGGGGTAAGATTTTTAAGATGAATCCAGATATGACATTAACTTTAGTAGGTGTTTAAAGAAGAGTTACAGCCATGTGAATACCCTGCTGTAAGACCTAGGTGATGATGAAAACTATTGTAGGCTGGATAACGGCCCCAAATCTGGAACTTCTAAATGCTACCTTATATGGAAATAGCATCTTTGCAGATGTGAGTAATTTAAGAATTTTGAGATGAGGATGTTATCCTCATCTTCATCCATCTGGGTAGGCCCTAAATGCAACTTCATGTGTCTTTATAAGAGGGAGGCAGAAGGAGATTTGACACAGATGCACAGCCCTGGGAACAGGAGTGCTACCCAGCCCTGCCACTTCCTAGCTGGGTTGTTTTTGGCAACTCAAAGGATAGGAATGGAACATACCCTCTTAGAGTCCACGAAAGTTAAATGAGAAAATATATGATGGGTGGTAAGCACTCAAAAGAAGTTGACCATTATCATCATTCTTTATTCATGAAAACATAAGAACTCTTAACATATGTAGTAGGGCTGAATAATTGGCCCCCATGATGTTCACACCATAATCCTTAGAAGCTGTGAATATGTTACCTGACATGACAAAAAGGACTTTGCAAATGTGATTGACTTAAGGATCTTGGGATGGGGAGGTCATTTTTGATTTTCAGGATTTGCCCTAAACGTAATCAACAATGATTATTCTAAGTCTGATGGAGGAGGGTTAGAGTCAAAGACGGAGATATAATGACAGAAGCAGAGGTTGGAGTGATGTGGGGTCATGAGCCAAGGAATGTGAGTGTCCTCTGGAAACCAGAAAAGGAAAAAAAAAAAAAAAAAGATTTTCCCCCTAGAGCCTCTAGAAGGAATGCAGCCCTGCCAACTCACTCCAGTCTTTTGATCTCAATAACTGTAAGATAATAAATTTGTGTTGGTTTAAACCATTCATTTTGTGGAACTTGGTTATGGCAGCCCTAGGAAACTAATACATCATATGAGGTGAAAGAAGGGTTTTTCCTTGCATTATATACTTGTGTTAGGCTTCCTTCTAAGGAATACTAAGCTTGTGAGGTAAGGTGGTTACCCTGTGGTATATCTTTATATCCCCCAGAGTTCTGCAGGACCTGTCTCTGACAAGATCTCTCCAATCATTATTTTCATTCAATGCTGGTGCCATTGACCCAGTTCAGACCCATATTAGCTTTCTCCAGGACTCTTCAAACAGAATCCCCATAGGCCTCCTGGACAAGCTGTCTCCATCTCAGCTCCATCATCTATGCAGTCCCCAGCATGAGCTGTCTAATGAGACACCAAGTATGCCATATCATTCCTCTGCTCAGAAACACCCCAGTGACTTCCTATCACCTACATAGGATGAAATCCAGCACCATAATCCATTCCAACTCCACCCACTTCAGCCTTCTCTCTTGCTATGCACTGCTATCTGCTTTAACACATAAGCTATCCCAAATCTCTCCCTCTCCCCTTTCACCCTTCCGTATCATCACACAGTCTGTTCCCTTCGCTTGGTCATTCTCAGCCATCCTTCAAACTCATCTCCCATGAAAAGGCCTCCCCCAACTCCTAGCAGAAACTAGGGAACTCCATGGCTTGCTCCCGGAGCATGTGTCCAGATTGTACCACAGGTGACTGATTACGTGTCTGTCACCCTCATGTGACTATGAGCTATTGATGGGAAGGGACTCTGACTGATTCATTCCTGAATCCTCAGAGCCTTCACAGAGGCATTCCACAGGCCTCATGGTATGGGTGACTTTTCTTCCACAAGTTCTCTTTCATTTGTTTATTCTCACTCATTCTGAAAACCAGCAGTTCTCAAAGTGTGTTCCCTGGACCAACAGCATCTCCATCACTCAGAAACTTGTTAGAAATGCAAATTCTTGGCCACCACCAAAGATCTACTGATTCAGAACCTCTTGGAGTGGCACTCAGAAATTTGATTTTAACAAGTCCTTGGACGATTCTGGTGCATGAAGAATTACTATCATAGAAATTCGTGTTATAAGCACTTACAACATGCCAGGCGCTATGACAGGTATCTCTTGGCATGCCTGCTGTCATTTTGTGTCATAGCTGTTTTATCTGGAAGCCTCTCTGGGGCTATGTGGGAAAATCGGAGACTCCCAGAGTGGTGAACGAATGATCAGTATGGTATGGACTTAGAAAAGGGAAGGAAAGCATTGCATTCTGTGGCTGACAGATCTGAAACTGAGAATTCGAGAAAGAGAGGGACTATTAAAAGCCCTTGTGTGGAGCTGGGTAACAGATGTAATGATTGTAGCCCAACTAAAATCAATAAACAGTGTCATACAGGGGCTGGGCATCCACACAGAT
This sequence comes from Colobus angolensis palliatus, assembly GCF_000951035.1. Taxonomy (NCBI): domain Eukaryota; kingdom Metazoa; phylum Chordata; class Mammalia; order Primates; family Cercopithecidae; genus Colobus; species Colobus angolensis. Next base: position 1,728,716 of record NW_012117254.1, read on the forward strand.
AAAGTTGCCAGCCCCTGAAGCCTGGTGCTGGAGAGATGATGGGAGAGACAGGGAGGATGACAGTTTGCTGGTGCCAAGCAAAGTTGCATTGTGTCAGGATGCCATCCATGCTAAGTAATTCCACTTGACAAACACTAGTTCAGCAATTGGCCAATTCAAAGAGCACATGCAAGTACCTGCTCTGAGGATGCAGGAATGAATCAGTCATTACCAGTAGCTCATGGTCACATGAGGGTGACAGACACATAATCAGTCACCTGTGGTACAATCTGGACACATGCTCCGGGAGCAAGCCATGGAGTTCCCTAGTTTCTGCTAGGAGTTGGGGGAGGCCTTTTCATGGGAGATGAGTTTGAAGGATGGCTGAGAATGGCCAAGCGAAGGGAACAGACTGTGTGATGATACCGAAGGGTGAAAAGGAAGAGGGAGAGGATTCAGGATAGCTTGTATGTTAAAGCAGATAGCAGTGCATAGCAAGAAAGAACCCTCTTTGAAGGTAGCAGAGAGCTCAGGCAGTAGAAACGGGATCTGAGAAATGCACATGGGATAGGTGAGTGATAGGGGTACAGGATACACAGAGAAGGAAGGGCAGCCTGAGGGACAATATAAAGACACTGGGTGTCTGTTTGTATGTGAATAAACCGGTATCTTATAGCCAATGAATCCATTGATATGTGGCCACCATTTCTAGATTAGCTGCTTGGTTACCTGCTTCTTAATCCAGCTTTAGTCACAGATCAAAGAGTCTGCAGAGGAGAAGACAGGCTATGCTAGAAAAATAACAATGGTAGTAGGAAAGTGGTATACAAGGCTGCTGGATTAAGTGAGCTAGATCTGGTGTCCTAGATGTCTGTTAATGTAGGGAGGAACAAATATAAGCAGACATTTCTATAATTTCTAATTGGTTCATTTATATGTTTACTTGTTCTTATTTCATTTATGTCTGTTTTGGTACCTAATTTCTTAAGTTCTAAAAACGAGATGTTATTTTTCACCTCTTTGAGGATACTAAATGTATCTTCTATCAAATCATTTTTAGGCCGCAATAATACTTTCCCTTTGTCAAGAGGGAATCCAGCTCCTTAGTGTTAATTTTTTTTAGCTGTCACTCTTCATATTCATTTTTCTCATGTGTTTTGGGATTTTGGCTTAGCTCATGTAGTAGTATGTTTGTTTCTTTTCTCTGTCCTCACCCTTTCCTGTTTAGTGTTCTTGTTATTACCTCCATCTAGCACCCTAGAGATCTCGGTTAAAAATCATGTCTTTGCTTGGTGACTCAGGCTTCCATCCTGCTGCGATTCTGGGGATATCACCAGATTTACAGGTAACCTGAGCCAAGTCCTGGTTGCCAGGATGTGTCTGCTTCATCTTACATCCCTAAGTTTGCAGCTCTGTGTAAACCACAGTTCTAATCAGGGGGTAACTGCAATGTTTATACATCCTTTTCATGAATGGGAAAGCCCCACACTAGGACTTGGTTTCAAGTAGTAAATCCAGTGCCTTCTCATTACCCCATAGGAGCAGAACACCTGGTCATCTCCATCTGCTTCTGGATCCAGAGCTTAGTTGCCCTATGCCTTAATCCCTGCTTAGCAGATATATTTATGTTCCATTTTTGGTCCACTGAGATATTTATTGATTTATTTTTAGGATTGTATGCATTTTTCTCTTTATAGTATATTCTTGCCATGTATTTGGTGGAGGTGTCTTAAAGTGTACACTTCGAAAAAGCCATCTTATCCAGTAGTCCAGATTGGCTTAGTTCTCAGTTCTTTACTAGTGTTGTTTGAACTATGAACTGATTTATAAAAATTTAGATTATATTAGTTTTCTAGGACTGCCACAACAAAGTGTCACAAACCATGTGGCTTAAAATAACAGAAATTTATTCTCACAATTCTAGAGGCTAGAAATTTGAAATCAAGGTCTTGGCAGAGACACATTTTCTCTGAAGGCTCTAGGGGAAGATGCTTCCTTGCTTCTTCTTTGCTCCTGGTGGTTGCTGGCAATTCTTGTCATTCCTAGACTTGTAGACACACCATTCCAATCTCCGCCTCCATCTTCACATGGCCTTCTCCCTGTGTCTGTGTCTGTTTTCTCTTCTTAGAAAGATACCAGTCATTGGATTAGGGCTCACCCTAATTTAGTATGACCTCATCTTAACTAATGACATTTGTAAAGACTCTATTCCCAAATAGGTCATATTCACAGGTTTAGGGCAGGCACAAATTTTAGGAGGACATCATTCATGAGTACACTAGGCTAGGACCCTAGAGGCACGCCCTACTCCTGACTGAGGCAATGGGATACTCAGCTCATCTCCTGATTCCCAGCTCTAGCTGGGGCCATTTAGCTCCCCCATTAAATGCTATTTTCAAAAGTGTTACTGGATTATGGAATGTGACTTCCTTTTTGTCAAAACTTTGCAGTGTCCTTCTAATAGTGAATCAGTAGCATAATCTCTATGTACATGGGATGGCAAATGATTTCTGTTCTTGTACTCCAATTAATGTTCCTGAGTCTTGGGTAAGTGCTAAGGTCCAGAAGGACACATTTAGTTCTTTCAATAGGTAACTTGAGAATTCAAAGTTGTCAGAGGAAGTCCAGTAACATCTAATTTATCTAGCATTGTCAGGCTCTTTGTTGTTATAATAAATGATCCCACATGGCTGAACCTCTTGCATTTGAACCTACTTTGTATAATATTGCTGCTTCCCCTGTCACTGTCAGTGGCCATTTATGATGTCTGCCAGCCTCATTTCTAGTAGCTCTGGCCCTCTCTTTCAAATTTGCTGCTTCTATGCGCTACAGGCTGAAAGAACTGGCAGCAGAGCTTGCTAGACATGTGGGCGTGAAGCCACAAACTGCATATGAACCTGCCGAGCTCCCTGGTGAAGGAAGGGCAGGAGACTTCAGGCTATTTCAGTTCTTCAGAAGCCGTTCTGAGGCTGATGACTTTCTGATTCAGTTAGGTCACCAATTACATGATTTTGGAATAACTGAGGTGTTACTGAACTGTATAGACACTACTTTTTGAAATCTGTAGGCTTCACAGACTTTATTTGGCCTGAGCACCCATTTGTGCCACTGGAGACCCAGAAGGGTCAGAGTGATGAGGTTGAGGCCAGCTCACAACTCGGGTTCTTTCTGCTGCTCCATCTTCCTTCCTCCTGCCTCATTCAGTGGTTTCATCCAAGATTTCTAGGGCAGAGCCAGAGCTCCAGGCAGTGGGGGCCAGGCAGCAGGGCAGGAAAGTTCCGGGGGACACCAGAGAGAGTATGGTGTGGAAGAGAGAAGATCTTAGAACCAGCCAGACCTAAGTTTCAATCCCCACTCTTCACTTAGTAGCCGTATGACTTAGGTGAAATTACTTAACTCTGGCCTTGATTTAAGTATCTATAAAATGAGGATAATAATAACATCTACCTTGTGGGGATGAATAAATTAAAACAAAGTGGTAAAAGTGTCCAGTGTACTGTAGGCACCCAATGATAGCCCAGCATTTTCACTGTTGGATGTCAGTCTTCTGCTCATCCATTTATTCAGCATCAGAAAATACATAGCAATACTAGAAATACACATGTACTTTATGTCCTGCTGAGAGACTGCTAATAAGCACTAGTCCTCAGCTTCCTAGGATGTGGAATGAGTTAGTAACATACCTGGAGGCTTTAGGACAGTAGGCAGATGTGGCCTGTCCTTCCTCATTCTGCCTCTGGCTCTCTTTCTCCCAAGTCTCTGGAGGCTGTAGGCAACAGGCCCAGATTGGAAGCTCACCCCTCTCCAATGGGCCCAGGGGGAAAGAAACCTCCAAGTTCAGCATCTTGCAATTACTGGGAAGAACTGGGCACAGCTCTGTATTCTCTACCCTTTGAAGAACTTTCTAATGACCTTCAGAAGGAGAAGGGAGGTCTTAATTCTCTTCCTTCCCCTACATTCCCCACATCTCAGTCAGGGTCTGAGCAAATAGATGGAGAAGCAGTTACTGCTGCAGAAGGGCTAACATGAGGATTCTAATTTTGGGGCCACACTGCTATTCAGAACCTGCAGCCATTTGGACAGCACTTTTAATGTTTTCAAAGTCCTTTCCTATTTTTTAAATGACCCCCATTTTAGCGATGGAGAAATGAAGGCAGTGATTGAGGCAGAGAGGGAGGAAGATCCCTCAAACATTAGCAGCTGAGGTGGAGCCAAAGCCCTGGTTTCTTGCTTCACTGAGCCCTTTCTATATCATATGGGCCCTATCAGTTAGGAATCAAAGAACCAGAAGAAGATAACAAGCCTGTCCACTATCCCTTAAGTAGCCAGCCTGAGTTTCCTTGGGGACCCCGAGAACACAAGACTTCGCTCCCAGCAAAGGACAGGCCAGGATGCTAAGGTAGGGGGCAATGTCCTCATTCTCGTTTTGTCACTCAAACTGCAGACCCATTGATAGTATATTTCCTGGGCTCAGCTCATTGACTATGTGTGGAGAGTGGGTCTGGAGAGGAAGTCAGGGGGGAGTCAAGGGCAGAGGTGGGATGAGAACCCTTCCTCTCTGGGTCATTCACAGGGCACTTATACATTCTGCCCTGCTGTGGTGGCCTTTAAGATCTTCACCTTCCCCATCTGTAAAGTGGGTATAACATCAGTGTCAACTGCCTTATGGTGGCTGTTAGAAGGCTCAGAGGCCATCAGGGATGAGTGAGTGATCTGTAAAGGAGAATCAGTATCTGACTTGGCTACTCGTTCTAATTCATAGGGTGGCTACTAGGGGACAGATGGTGAGCTAAGTATTGTGCATGAATCATCCCCAAATAGCCCACTGACAGAACTAATATGAGAGCCTTTTCTGACCAAATCCAGAGGCCTAAAAAATGAGCTGGAAGTCATACTGCTATGTGCATAAGGCTGTCATATTTTGCAAACAAAAATAAAGGACTCCATTGACATTTGAATTTCAGGTGAAAGATTAACAATATTTTAGGATAAGTATATATTGTGCAATATTTGTGACATACTTACACAAAAATTATTCACTGTTTTTCTAAAATTCAAATTTAACTGTGCATCTTGTAATTTATCTAGCAATCTTATGTGTGCATGGAGTTGGCATTGCAGGGGCAGCAGGTGGGCAGGGTATATTTTGTTTGTATATTCATTTTGAAGCAAGGGAGTTAGGAGTCCATATACTAGTAGAGAAATTATCTTCCCACTGAAACAAGTCACCACTGCTGTTCTCACCTTGAGGGCCACCATGAACATATACAAACTTGATAATGTGTCCTGAAGTAAAACCTTCACCTAAGCTTATATCCTGTCCCTTCTCTTTTCTTCCTGAACGTTCCTAAGACCCTACTTTTCCCCATTCATCTGGACTCCTCTGGGGCATTTAAAAATATTTTATCAAGGATAAAAGGGATATTTAAAAAAATTAAGGTTATTTTTGCATGTTTAACATTTGAGTCCACCTAAACATGAAGTTCATGATTTTTAAAGATGTTTGTAGCCTTCCCTTCTGTCCAAGACAGAGTCACAGGGGCTGAATTTATCCTATGACACGAAACAATCAAACAGACAAAAAAAATAAGAAATAATACTTTGCAAGATTCTGGGCATTAGGTAATGTAAGACAGTGATCCTTAATACATGGGAAACAAATGAGGTGAGTGCTACAATTGCCCCAGCTTATTGCCTAGAGAGAGATTTAAGGCTGTGGAACAGGGAGGGAAAATCCAGGCAGAGTTTGGTGCTCTCCCTGAGTTGAAGACATGGCTGGGAATCCAGGAAGGCCAAGTAGGCTAACTTTACAAGGTAAGTATTGTAAAACTGCAAAGAGGGGACATTTTGGTGACCCGCTGAGGGTCTCCCTTGAGTATTCAGTGTAGTAATGATCAGTGAATCCATGTGAAGGAACTACCTAAGGCATAGAAAAGAACTATCTGAAAGAATCATGAGTAACCGTACCTGTAACTTACACAACTCAGGATAATGCCTGCTCCTCCCAGCCAGTCTGTAAAAATCTCAGATTCACAATGTATTGAGTAGAGCACACAAATGAATCTTATCTCAGTATTAGGAAACAATTAGTTCTAGACTGATAACTGCTTCAATGCTGCCTAACAAATCATAAAAGGAAAACCTGAGAGGTTCAAGCTATTTCCAAGTAACTTAACTATGCTGCAGAACAAGGTTCAAGAATATTTATAGGAATACAAAAATATCCACCACCGAATAGGGCAAATGTTTGTCATCCAACAGAAAGTTACTAGGCACACACACAAAAAAGCAGGAAAATATGACCCACAGAGGAGATTGAAACCAACACAGAACTGAAACAGATGTTAGAATTAGTAGATGAGGACATTAAAATGGTAATTATAACTGTATTCCAAATGTTCAAAAAGTTAAGTAGAGACGTGTGAGATATAAAACAGACCCAAATTGAACTTCTAAAAATGAAAACTATAATGTATGACATAAAAATACACTGGATAAGAATAATGGAAGATTAGACATTGTAGGATAAAAGATTAGTGAACTTGAACACCCACTAATAAAAATTATCCAAATGAAACACAAAGAGAAAAGATATTAAAAAAAGAACATCATTGAGCTGTGAGAGAACTTCAAAGACTTAATACATGTGTAATTGGAGTCACATGAAGGAGGGGAAGAGGCAGAAAAATATTAGAAGAAATAATGGCCACAAATTTTCCAGATTTGGTGAAAAGTATAAACCCATAGTTCTAATAATTTCAACAAACCCCAGGTATGAGAAATATGAACAAACTGTACCAATATATATTATAATAAAATTGCTCAAAAGTAGTGATAAACATCGTAAAAGCAACCAAAGGAAAAAGACATGTTATGAACAGAGGAACAAATATAAGGATAAGAGTAATTTTGGGGGGTCTGAAACAATGCAAATAAGAAGATAATCAATATCTGTAAGGTACTGAATGAAAAAAAAAGCAAATAAAAAATTTGTCAGCCTCATATTTTATACCCAGTGAAACTGTCTTTCAAAAATGAAGGTGAAATATCCAGAAGTTTGAGACCAGCATGAGCAACATAGGGAGACCTCATCTCTACCAAAAAAAAAAAAAAGAGCTGGGTATAGTGGTGTGTGCCTGCCTGTAGTCTCAGCCACTTGGGTGGCTGGGGTAGGGGGATTACTTAAACCTGGGAAGTTGATGCTGCAGTAAGCTCTGTTTGTGTTGTGCCACTGCACTCCAGCCTGGGTGACAGAGTGAATGTTTCAGAAAAAAAAAAAAAGGTGAAATAAAGACTTTTAGCAGAAGACCTGCACTACAAGAGATGCTAAAGAAAGTCCTTCAGGCAGAGGAAAAATGATACCAGATGGAAATATGTAGCTACACAATGAAATGGAGAACACTGAAATGGTAATAACATGGTTTTATATATATATATATATAGATATAGATATAGATATAGATTTTTTTTAACTTTTAAGTTCAGGGGTACAAGTGCTGGTTTGTTACATAGGTAAACTTGTGTCATAGGTGTTTGTTGTACAGATTATTTCATCATCCAGGTATTAAGCCTAGTACCCATTAGTTGTTCTTCTTGATCCTCTCCCTTGTCCCATCCTCCCCTCTCTAAAAGGCCCCAGTGTGTGTTGTTCCCCTCTATGTGTCCATGTGTTCTCATCATTTAGTTCCCACTTGTAAGTGAGAACATGTGGTATTTGGTTTTCTGTTCCTGGGAGTTTTTTTATTATTTAAATTTCTTTAAAAGATAATTTACTATTTAAACAAAAATAATAACAATTGAGAGTGGAGGTTATAACATAAGTGAAATTACTATAATAGCACAAAAGACAGGAGGAGAGAAATGGAAGATACTGTTATGACATTTTTATACTACACATGAAGTGACATAATATTACTTAAGGCAGATTGTGATAAATTAATAGTATATACTGTAAATCTGTAATGAACTACTAAAATAACAAAACAAAGAGTAATAGCTAAAAGACAAAATGAAATTGAAGAAATATTCAATTAATCCAAAAGGAGTTTAAAAAATAGAGAGAGAAAAGGGGGAGCACAGAATATATGGGACAAATAAAAAGCAAACAGCAAAATGATAGATTTAAATCTGATAATATCAATACTCACACTAAATATAAAATGGTCTGAACAGCACAATAAAAAGGCAGAGATTATCACATTGAATTTAAAAAGCAAAACCTGACTGTATGCTTCCTACAAGAAATGCATTTCATAAATAAAGATACAAATACATTAAAAGTAAAATGATGAAAACTATGATGCTAACACTAATCAAAAGAAATCTGAAGTGGCTATGTTAATATTAGATAAAGCAGATTTCAGAATAAAGAATATTATAAGGGATAAGGTCATCCCATAAGGGATAAAGGTCATTCCATAATGATAAAGGGGTCAGTTTACTAAGAGCAACGTAAGAGTTTGTGAACCTAATAAGAGAGCTTCACATTACATGAAGCAAAAGCTAATATAATGCAAGGATAAATAGACACATACATATTTAAAGTTGGAGATTTCAATATTATTCTCTCAATAATTAATAGAATAAGTAGACAGAAAATCATTAAGGATATAGAAGACGTGAAAAACACTACTGGTAAACTTGATCTATTTGACATTTATAGAACAGTTCACCCAACGACAGTAGAATATATTCATTTTAAATGTACATGGAACATTTACCAATATAGACAATATTTGGTGCCATAAAACAAGTTTCAATAACATTAATAGGATTCAAGCCATACACAATATGTTTTCTGACCACAATAGAATTAAAATGGAAATCAAAGACAAATATCTCTGGAAAACTTCCAAATATTTGGAAGAAGAAAACAAGGAAACAAGAAAATAAGTTCTAATAACTGTTATTTAGTTACTAAATATTTGGAAGAAGAAAACAAGGAAAATTAGAAAGTATTTTGAACTGAATGAAAATGGACACATAACATATCTAAATTTGGTGTATGATATTATATTAAAGCAGTATTTAGGGGACACTTCATGGCATTAAATTCCTATACTAGAAAAAAAAAGTTTTAAATTAATGACCTAAGCGTCCACCCTAATAAGAAAAGGAAAGCAGCAGGGCGCAGTGGCTCACGCCTGTAATCCCAGCACTTTGGGAGGCTGAGGCGGGCAGATCATGAGGTCAGGAGATCGAGACCATCCTGGCTAACACGGTGAAACCCCGTTTCTACTAAAAATACAAAAACAAAATTAGCTGGGCGTGGTGGTGGGAGCCTGTAGTCCCAGCTACTCGGGAGGCTTAGGCAGGAGAACATGAACCTGAGAGGCGGAGCTTGCAGTGAGCTGAGATCATGCCACTGCACTCCAGCCTGGGCAACAGAGCGAGACTCCATCTCAAAAAAAAAAAAAAAAGAAAGTAAATTAAACCCAAAGTAAGTGGTAAAGAGGAAATAATAAAGATCTGAGCAGATATCAATGAAGTTAAAAACAAAAAATAAAGAAAAATTGTTGTGACAAAAAGTGGTACTTTGAGATCAACAAAATTGATGAAACTCCATCCGTGAGTGTGGTTCTCATCATTTAGCTCCCAAAGAGAGAAGATACAAATTACTAATGCCAGGAATTGGGAGGTGAATTCACCATAGATTCTACACATATAAAAAGAATACGATGCTATCATAAAAACCTTTATGACAATACATTTAGTGACTTTGACAAAATGGACCCATTCCTTGAATGACATATATTACTAAAGCTGACTCCTGAAGAAATAAATAACTTGAATAGTTCTACATCTATTTTAAAAATTGAATTTGTAGTTAAAAACTTATCCATACAGAAAACTCCAGGACCAGATGGCTTCATGAAATATTTAAGGATAAAATAAAACTAACTCTATAGAAAACTCTCCCAGAAAATGAAGGACCAGGGAATACTTTCCAACTCATTCTATGAGACTAGCATTATACTGATAACAAAGCCAGAAAAAATATTATAAGAAAATAAAACTATAGACTAATATTCCTCCCTCATAGAAGTAAATGAAAAAATTCTGAACAAAATGTTAGCAAATCAAATCCAATAATACATAAAATGGATAATACAACATAACCAAGTGAAATTTATCTCAGGAAGGAAGGTTGGCCTAACATTTGAAAATAAATCGATTTAATTTACCATACTAACAAACTAAAAAAGGAAAACCATATTATCATCTCAATGGATATCAAAAAAGCACTTGACAAAATCGAACACCTATTTATAATAATTCTCAACAAACTTTGAGTAGAACTTCCTCAACCTAATAAAGAGCAGCTACAAAAAGTCTATAACTAACAAAAACTTAATGGTAAAATAATGGAAAGCTTTCCCCTTAAGATATGGAACACTGCAAGGATGTCCACTCTCACCTCTCCTACCTAACACTGATTTAGCTAGAGCAATTAGAAAAAAAAGAAAAAAAGGCAATTAAGATTGAAACAGAAAAATTAAAACTGACTTTATTATCTACAACCAATATGATTTGTCTATTCACAACCAATGTGAATATCTATGTAGAAAATCTGATGGAATCTACAAAAACGGCCAGTGAGTTTAGTAAGATTATGGGATGTAAGATCAATATACAAAAATCAGTTTCATTCTTATATACTACCTACGAACAATCAGAAATTGAAATAAAAATTACCACTTAAAATAGCATCAATGATACAAAATACTTAGGGATAAACTGGAGAAAAGATGTAAAGGACCTCTACAGTAAAAACTATAAAACACTGCTGAGAGAAAACAAAAAGATCTAAATAAACAGAGATATACCACATTCACAGGGCAAGGATTTAATATTGTTAAGGTGTGAATTCTCCCCAAATTGTTTTGTAGATTCAGTACATTACCAGTCAAGATTCCAGGAGGCTTTTGAGTAGAAATTAACAAGTTGATTCTAAAACTCATATGAAAATGCAAAAGATCTAGTATTGCTAAACCAACTTTGACAAAAGAAGAATAAATTAGGAAGACTTACACTACCTGATTTCAAGATTTATTATACAGCATAGTAATCAAGACACAGTGGTGTTGGCATCAAGATAAATAGATCAATGGAACAGAACAGAGAGTCTAGAAATAGTCCTGTACATACATAGAAAACTGATTTTCTTTTTCCTTTTTTTTTTTTTTTTGCTGGGCACAATGGCTCATGTCTGTAATTCCAGTGCTTTGAGAGGCCAAGGCAGGAGGATTACTTGAGGCCAGGGGTTCAAGAGCAGCCTGGGAAACATAGAGAGACCCCATCTCTACAAAAATTTTAGAAAATTAGCCAGGCATGGTGTTGCATACCTGTAGTCCTAGCTACTTGGGAGGCTGAGTCAGGAGAATTGCTTGAGCCCAAGGGTTCAAGATTACCATGCCACTACACTCTAACCTGGGTGACAGAGTGAGATCCTGTCTCCAAAAGAAAAACAAAACCTGACTTTTGACAAAGGTGCAAAGGCAGTTACATAGAGAAGTGATAGTCTTTTCAATCAGTGGTACTGGAACAACTGGACACCCTTGCACAAAAAATAAAGTTTAATCCCTACCATACAACATATACAAAAAATGACTCAAAATGTATCATAGACCTAAATGTAAAGCTTAAAACTATAAAACTTATAGAATAAAACATTGGAGAAAACCTTTTGCAACCTTGTGTTTGGTAAAGTTTTTTTTTTTTTTCTTTTAACCATTGAATGAGGCAGAGAGGAGTGAGATCCCTCCTGTTCTCATTACAGCTATTTATTTATTTTTATTTATTTTTTTATTTTTATTTTTTTATTTTATTTTTTTCATGCTTAATTATTTATTTATTTATTTATTTAATTATACTTTAAGTTCTAGGGTACATGTGCATAACATGCAGGTTTGTTACATATGTATACTTGTGC
>NW_012117254.1:1740861-1766781 GCF_000951035.1 Colobus angolensis palliatus
TTATGGCTGCATAGTATTCCATGGTGTATATGTGCCACATTTTCTTAATCCAGTCTGTCACAGATGGACATTTGGGTTGATTATTCTACTACAAAGACACATGCACACGTATGTTTATTGCAGCACTATTCACAATAGCAAAGACTTGGTAAAGTTTTTTTAGATACCAAAGTGCAATCCATAAAAGAAAAAGTTGGTAAATTGGACTTCATCAAAACATAAAATATCTACTTTTCCAAAGATACAGTTAAGAGCATGAAGAGACAACCCACATAGACCAAGAGAAAATTTACGCAAATAATATATCCTATAAGAGACTTGTAACTAGAATTTATGAAGAAGTTGTAGTTTGGCAGTAAAAAGACAACATAAATTTAAGATGATGGACAAAATCATGACGGACATGATAATCAAAAAATGTCTATTCAAATAGACAGTTTTCCCCAGAGGATATATGAATGGCTTATAAGCACATGAAAAGATGCTCATCAGTATTAGCCATCAGGGAAATGGAAACCAAAACCCCACTGAGATACCAGTTTACGCCCACTACAATGGCCACAATCAAAATGATGGGCAATAGCAAATATTAGCAAGGATGTGGAAAAATCAGAATCCTCATATGTTGCTGGTTGAAATGTAAAATGGTACAGACACTTTGGAAAGCAGTCTAGTAGTTCCTCAAAAGGTTAAATATCACTATATGAAATACCAATTCCACTCCTAGGTATATAATAAAGAGAAATGAAAACATGTGTCTACACAAAAACTTGCACAGAAATAGCTGCATTATTAATAATAGTCAAAAGGTGGAAAAAAGTCCAATGTCCATTGACTGATAAATGGGTAAACAAAACATGATATATCCATACAATGGAATATTATTCATTCATAAAAAGAATGAAGTACTGACACATACTACAACATGGATGAACTCTGACAACTTTATGCTAAGTGAAAGAAGCCAGTTGTAATAGGTCACATATAGCATGACTCCATGACTGTGAAATGTCCAGAATAGGCAAACCTATAGAGACAGAAAGTAGATTAGTGGTTGTCAGGGGCTGGGGGAGATGAGATGGAGAGTGACTATTTAATGGATACAGGGTTTCCATTTGAAGTGATGAAAATGTTGTGGAATTAGATAGTGGTGATGGTTGCACAATTCTGTGAATACACTAAAATCACTGAGTTGTACACTTTTAAAGAATAGAGAATTTTTAAAGGGTGAATTTTATGGTATGCAAACTAAATCTCACTAAAGCTGTTATTTAAAATAGAAAAAATGTTCTTTCTATTTTTGATTAGCCTTTTGGACCTTTTCTTTCTTGGTTTTTCATAGAATCTTCAGACGATGGAAATGGGAAGTAAGAGGGAGAGTAAAATCCCAATCTCACTGTGAGGAGTGACCCTGTGGAGTGGACATGTGGTGTTTTATTTATTTGTTTTTATCTGTAAAAGAGAGCTTTTATTAAAACAAGGAGCCTGAGGTACAGCTCATTAGAGTGGATTCAGCTGTGGGAAATGCAAATGCATTGACAACTCAAGGCTTCAGCTCCTGCTAAATTCAAACTGGCTGGACAGTGTAAGCTGTGTACCCAGGTGAAAGCAGCTTTGGCTCTTGGCTGGGGGAGTGGGAGGGACCTTAGAGCCATGTTTCTCTGTGCGTTTACTCAGCTTGTCCATCTCTGAATCAAAGCACACAAGTCTCTTGAAAAACCTAAGAGGTTTTTCATTTCAGGACAGGGGTGGGCAAACTATGTAGCAGAGAGTGAGTGGTAGACTTGGGTTAGAGTCCCTGCTCTGCCACTTGTGAGTTGGGTAACCTTAGGAAACTTACAAGCCTCAGTTTTCTCATCTGCAAAATAGGAATAACACATTTGCAAAGTTGTCTACAGGTTGCCCCAGGAGATGTATGTGAAAGGGCTTGACAATGCTTGTTGGTTGCATTTGTATCTGAAACTTCTGGTAGAATCATTATTGTAACATCCCTAAATAGCAAGTTTAAATTGGTATAAACCATTAATGTCCCTAAACAGATGGCACATGCCAGAGGAGGATGTGAATAGTGACATGGGCACCATTTACAACAGTAAGAATGTATTGCACATGCACTGCAGAGCAGGCTTTTCTGGCACATTCTCTCGTTTAATCCTTGCAACAACCCTATGAGGTAGGTCCTGTTAGTTTCCTTTATACGAATAAAGAAATTGAGACTCAAAGAGCTTAGATGATGTAACTTACCATGCTACAGAATAATGAAAGGATAGAAATTGCCAAGTGTTTGAGCAGGAGGCAGAAGACAGCAGTGGTTAAGTGCCTGGCCTGACTGAATCCAAGCTCCAGCACACTATCTGTGTGACCTGGGGCAACATGCCTCTCTCTGTGTGTCAGTTGTCTCATATCTGAAAAGGGATAATAACAATACCCACCTCGGTGGGTGCTATAAGGATGAAATGAGTCAATATTCTTAAGACATAGAGAATATTGTCTGGCACTGGCACAGAATGTTAGCTTTGATTAATAATTCACTATAAAATAATGTAATTGTTAGTGAATCATCAATCTAAAATGTTAGGTTGCTGAAATTGACATTATCTACCAGATGATACATCTATGTTTGCTCACTATTTAGCAGTTGCTCTATATTGGGATTTGTTTTGGATGTTGGCATATTTTATAACAACTTCCTAGGTCACCAAAAATTGCTTCATCCTCAGAGCATAGGCTAGTCACTCCCATCTAGGTCAAACCCTCTTCATGCCACCTCTGTAGAATCTGGGGCCCAGAGAGTCCAAAGAACCTGCATTACGTGACATATCAAATGTGTGACAAAGCTCAGACTGGAATCCAAGTCTCCATTAGCCTAAGCCCATTTGAGAGCCAGGAGCCAGGTCTAGGACTGGGAGGGATATGAGGATTGTCAGACTGCAGTGAGTTTCTCCCAGGAGTTGGTGAAGACCGTGAGACATTTTCCCAAGAAAGATGCATGATGTTTGCCTTGGTTCTTTGGCAATCTCACAATAGGAGATCTTCTCATGGCACTTCTGAGAATATTTTCACACAAGGACAGAGATAGTAAATATCTGACTGATAGAGCAAAAGGGGGGCAATAAATCCCTTTTGGCACATGTTCATTGATGAGAAAGATGCTTTATAAGTATTGCAATTGCACAGATGCATCATGGCATGCTGAAGGCTGGGTAATGTGAACAGAGTGAGGAGTCCCATCTTTGGAATGCCACTGTTCCTCAGGGGGCCATGGAGGTAGGAAAATGTTGTTTTGCTTCCCTCCCCAGGAATTCTGTTTCAACACACAAGGTTGCTGCCAACCTGCACCCTTCACTTTCTTTCCCTATCTGGGCTTCAGCTCCTCTGCCTTGACCTGGGCCCAGTGACTTGGGCCCTGACTCCTACCAGAGCTGGCGGCTAGGACCAGGGAACCAGTGAAGGACGCTCTTGGATTCTGAGCCTGGGATGAAGCCGGCCACTCTGATAGGGCTGCTCTGAGTTCACCTTCCACTTTATCTGCCAGAAGGCCAATATCTTCTTGGTATGACAGGCTGAGGATTTGGCAGTGAAGGGATCATAGGTCCATGAAGGTGTGATCTCCCCAGCACCAGCTCTCTGGGCCTCCTGCAAGCTGGGCTCCATTTTCTAGCACCACACTGCTGCCTTCTCTAGGGAAGGACCAGGAGAAAAGGGCCTAGTCTTAGAGCAAGAGCATTTGGGTTCCAGCTCAGGTGCCACTGTGGACCCTGGGTGAGTCACAGCCTGCCCCTTCCCAGGGCCTCAGCCACCCATCTGCAAAGCAAAGGTGGTGGGGGGAACAAAAGAGCTCCAACAATCCTAGAAAGTGAGAGTAGCAAAAAATCTTAAGAGTCATGGTACTTGTCATTAAAAGATGATGAAACTGAGGCTCAGAGAGGTGAAAGACCTACCCAAGGTGATTCAGGGTATTAGTTGCTGAGTGGGACCTGGGCTCTGGATTCTGTCTTGGCCTCCAGGCCAACCACAGCAGTCTGCACTGCCTCTAAGGTCTCTTCCCATTGGAAACCCTGAGGACTCACGTTTGCCTGCTCTGCCCTGTGGGGAGGCCTTCCTTTGGAGCAATGGCCTCCAGCTGACCTGGACAGGGCCACTGTATAGGGGGAGTCATCTCCTCAGGAGCAACTCTCCAGGGCTATCGTCATTGTGTCCTGGAAGTAGACTGGCTGGGACTCAGACTCATCCATATTAAACTCTCAAGGCTTTATCCAGACCAGGGCTTGAGCCAAGCAGAGAGTGGCAGTGGATTTTTTCCACCTCCTTTCTCTTTGTATAGATACACCCACTTCAGCCAAGGCATGCACGTTTGACTTCTGAGGTTGGCTGGCCCCTCCTCTCAGCTTGCTTGCTCTCCTCCAGTCAGTCTCCTCTTGGTTGTGCCACCCCACCCCCACCTCACCACCTACCTGGGTTCCTCCTGCTCCTTCAGGAGATGCAGGCAGGCTGCGCTGGCACCAGCTGGGGTTCCAAGGGGGCAGGGGCCCCAAGCACGAACTTGGGTCCTAGGGCAAAGCTGAAACCATAGCTGCCTGAGCAGATATCACAGCAAAGAAAGCAGCACAGTGTGGGGAAGCCATAGCTGTAGGGACTGGGCCACCTGAGTAACCTGGGGCAGCACACAAGGCAGGTGATCAGAGGCAATCTGGATCCACAGGTAGCTCCACTCCACAAGAATGTGTGGGGATGCCTCTATGTGGGGATGAAGGCTGCATCTACATGATATGAGGCTCTTCTAGTGGATGCAGGCTGCATCTACATGGAATCTGGCTCCCTAAAGAGATACAGACAACATCCATGTAACACAATACTTCCCAAGGAAAAGAGGGCTGTGCCTCCATAGGACAAAACTGCAAAGAGATGCGTGCTGTGTCTGTCAAGTCCAGCCCTGCAGGCAGAAGCAGACTGCACATACAGAGCCCCGATCTGCCGCAAGAGACAGACAGTAAAAGTGAAGGACAGCACCCAGCCAGGAGATGCGGGCAGCACCAACATGAGGACTATGGATCTTCCCAGTGATGCACACTGCCACTGCGTGGATCACAGCTCTGCAGAAAAATGATGGCAGTTCCCTGGAGGCAGAGGTTGCATTAGTCGTGAATGTGGCTCTTCAAGACCCCCCTCCATGGATCCATGTAGTGCACAGCTCTTCATGGTGGTGCTGGCTAGGTCAGGATCAAGTGAAATTTCATAAGGCAATACAGGCTTATCTGTGCAAGGAGGCTCAGTGGAGAGGTGCAGACAACATCGATACAAGATGAGTCTCGGCAGGCTTCTGCAGGCCATGGCCACGGCCACACAGGAGGTGACTTTATACCCAGATACAAACTGTCTCTACAAGGAACACAGTTCAGTAAGCAAGCTCAAGCCTCATCTACACAGCACAGACTCCACAAGAGGACGTTGGCTGTGTCAACAGCTGCTCTGCAACTGGCCACAAACTGTCTACATGAGCAAAAACTCTGCGGGTCATCACAGGCTGTGTCTGCACAGAACCAAACTCTGGCTGCCCAGGACAAGGCGGGACGTTTCCAAGACGAAGCTGCACCTGCCCAAAATGAGGCTGTGTCTACCCAAGATGAGGTTTTATCTGTCATCAAGAAGGTTGTGTGCACACAGAAGGAGGCTATGTTTACTTAGATTGAGTTTGCATCTGCAGATAACCAGGCAGCATCTACACAGAACCACATAGCTTGTACACAAAATGAGGCTTCTCAAGGAACTTCCACCTGTATCCACACAGGACAAGCTCCTGTCTGTGCAAATGCATCAGGCCATCCTGTGGAGATGCAGCCCACATCTATAGTGTGCACGGCTCTGGCAGGCACCACCACCTGGATCAGCTCAGAAAGGCCCTCTGTGCCTAATTACAGCCAGTACAGGGATGAGTCAGGACTGCTAGTGGATACGCAGCCTGTGTCTACATGGAGTGGAGTGCCTCACTGGACCAGCATGGAGTAATGCTTTGCAAGTAGATTCCAACTGTTTATTGAAGAACTGGGGCTCTACCTGCCATTGTTGCCTGCCTCTACAGCCAGCACCCAGAGAAGTGGAGAACTAGCCACTGCAGGAGAAAACTGGTTGCACCTAACTGGGGATCTTTGTGGAGAGTCATCATATGTCCACACCAAGTGAAGCTCCTCATGGAACTGCAGCCCGGTGAGTGAAACAGAAAGAGCTGCTGCAAGGGGTTGCTGGTTGCTTCCACTTGATCCAAGGACCAGATGCAGGCTGAACTTACACATTGACTGAGTACAGCAACTCAAGGAAACACAGCCTGGGTTGGCGAAGCAGAAGTAGATGGTGCAAGAGTTTGCTGGCTGATTTCACATGAAGCAGAGCACTAGCTGGAGGCTCAGCCCATGTCTACTTTGAGCCCAGCTCAGCAAGGAGCTGAATCTGGGCTCAGTGGGCCTCTACCAGGGGCACAGGCTGTGTCTTAATGGAGCAAAGGTCTATGTGCAGGACCAACCTGCCTCCACGCCCACCATAGTACTGCTAAGAAAAAACCCAACAAACTTCCCTGTGGGGCTGTTGTCAGTGCCTCACTAGAGCATAGCTTCAAGCACCGGCACAGAATGCACCTACACGCAGTGCAGCTGGGCCACTCTTGAGCCCTGCTCCCTTGCACCCCCAGCCACAGGTAGGCAGAAGAGCACTGCCAGTGTGTGCAGCCTTGCCCAGTAAGTGCCAGTTTGCTGTGCTCTCCTTCTCTCCACCAATGCCCACAGGGCTGTCTCCAAGGCACCTGACTGTCCCCAAGACACTATGCAGGTCCTGTCTGCTGGGTTTCAGAAGCCTGGCATTTCTAGATTTGGACAGAGTCCCACATATGCACCAGGGTATAGAGCTGATTCCCTTGTGCAAACCCATCTGCAGGTTTTAATCTGTAAAAAGTCTTCCTAATAAATCTGAAAAACTGCCAGTCCTTGGTTCTGTTTCTGTCCGGTTGGGGGATTGTGGATTCATAGCCATATGGGGAGGAGCCGACTGTGTGGGGCCTCAAATCCTGGGCAGCGTCTGAACAGGGATAGGAAGGATAACGATGGCAGTGTTCCCAGGAGAAGGCACTCCATGAAGCAAGGCCTGGGGACAGGACAGCATGGACTATTTGAGGGAAACAGCAAGGTATGCATATTTTCTGAAACGTGGTTGGTTGCTGTCTCCTGGGCTCCCTCAGCATGTTGTATGTTACTTCATCAGCATTTGTCTCCCTGGTTTCAATTGCCAGCTCCTCTTCTGTTGCTCTGTTCTCAAAGGTCAGATCTCTGCACAGGGTTGCCCCAGCCCTCTCATTACACACCCCCCAGCAATCCCAGCAAGACCCAGGGTTTCAGGTAGGTACCATCTACAGTGAATCATCTGCAAAGATGGAAATACTTCATATCTCCATGCCCAGTACAGCAGCCAGGAGCCATGTGATATCCATTGAGCTACTGTATATATAATTAGTGTGACTGAGGAGCTGAATTTTAAATTGTAATTAATGTTTTAAAATCCCTTTCCTTTTTAAACATTTAAGTATTTATTTATTTAGAAACAGGGTCTCTGTCTGTTGCCCAGGCTGGCCTTGAACTCTTGGGCTCAGGCAATCCTCTCACCTCAGCCTCCCAAGTAGTTGGGACTAAAGGCACATGCCACTGCACCCAGGAAATTGTAATTAATTTAAACTTCTGTCTCTTCTATGTTTAATTACAAAATATACAGAACACAACATTTGCCATTTTAACTATTTGTAAGTGTACAATTCAGTGGCATTAATTACACTCAGGGTGTTGTACAGCCACCACCACTATTTCCAAAACTTTTCATCACCCCAAACAGAAACTTTGTAATCTGCTTTTTAAAATTAAAATTAATTTAAATTTAAGTAGCAATGTGGCTGGAAGTCACCATATTGAACAACATAAGTTTAGTAGTCAATAACCTTCAAATCAGTATCTCCACCCTAGACCCACCCTCTGCCCTGAGTCCCAGTCCTGGATGCCCAACTGTCTAGTGGGCACCATTCCACCTGAGTGCCCTACTAGCACCTAAAACTCTATCTCTCCAAAATCAAACTCATCATCCCCACCCCTACATTCCTATACTGCTCCCTCTGGGTTCCCTGTCTTACAAAATGACACCACCGGCCACCCAATGGCCAGTGTCAGAAGCCTATGAGTCATCTCAGGTGCCTCCCATTTACTTTGCTTCCACAGCAAATTATTTTCAAGCTCTGCAGACTCTGCCTCCTTGACTTATCTCAACTTGGCCCCATCTTCTCCTTCCCTATTGCCATTCCTCAGGCCTGGATCCCTACTCCACACTAAGTCTCCTCCCATCCCTTTACCTCCCATCCCTTTACCACCATGCCTCTGTCCCTCAATCCTGGAGGATTGGCAGAGCAGCTAGGATTTGTTATTCAGGTGCAGCCCAACCTCCACCCTACCCCCAGGGCAAGAGCTCAGCTCTCTGGGCAGACCAAGACCGTATCAAGTTAGGGAAAACCAGAACAAAAAAGATGAGGAGGTTATCCTGGCTTCTGGGAGAGAGCCCAAGGACAGCCAGGAAGCAGTGGGAGCAATCTCCCTACATGAGGGACCCCACAGATTGGGATTCAAATTCTAAGTCTGTGGCTAAAAAGATGCCTCAGTTTCCTCATCTGTAGGATGGAAATAATTATTTTCCACCCTTTACTGTGCTGGGAGGATTAAAAAAAGCAATGGAGGGAGAGGGGTCTGACATGTCAAAGGTACCAGGTCAGCTTCCTTAGGGGCAGAAGTTACTGGTCCCAGCTCACAGAGGAGGCAAGTGGATGGGGAATGTTATGGCAGGATCTTGGAGGTCATTCCAAGACAGAGAGGAGCAAATGCCCTCCTAGAAAAGTGGCCAAGTGAGGTCACTTACAACTTCATTTTCAGAGTTGCCTTGCCAAGTCCCCAGTGTTCCCTGAGCAATGCCAGCTTGGCTGATGGGCAAGCCCTCCCAGTAGGGAGGTTTCTGTCTCTGGGCCTTTGGTACTCTTGATCCTGGGGAGTTGAAAGGGGAAGTGGGTGCCTGCTGACAGTATGCTGCCTGCTGGGCCCTGGGTGTGCCCACATGGTGGCTGCTGAAGGACTGCTTTCTCCCAGTGCCTGGCGGTCATTCAGTCATTAAGAAGGGGTGAAAATTTTACTTGGAAAGAAATAGAGAAACTCTACTTTTGAGAAAGTGAGTCATCAGCACTAAAGGTCTAGCTGAATCTTCTGATAGCAGAGATAGCTTTTTTTTCTGTTGGTTAATGATGTAGGCAGTGAGCATAGAGAGCATCACTTCTGCCTTGTTTAGTGAAAATTCAGCTATTCCCAAGGCCAGCTCTTCAGGGGGATTGCCCTTCCCTTTGGGGGTCATTGGACAGGACACACAATAGGCATTCTTTCCTGGAGAAGGGTGGGGGCAGGACATGTGGCCTTCACTGAGATGGAATGCAGAGCCTCTCCCTGGCTAGGCTACAAGGACTCCTGTTTTGAAAACTCTGTCCTGGGCTAAAGTGAGCAGTAGTCAAAAGCTGTATCTCAGAGCTGAGACCTGAACTGAGACTCTCCCAGAAAACACCTGGGGCCTGGCAAGGTATTTCTGCAAAGGAGTTGTAAGTGGCCTCATTTGGCCACTTTCCCAGGGGTCATGCAGCCAGGCAGTAGGGAGACATGACTAATGAACAAGCCCTAAATACAGGTTCCCAGGTTGGCCTGGCTGTGGGGCCCTTAGACATGACTTGTCATCATTTTACAGCAAGGGAAACTGAGGCTGTGAAAACAGAGACACCTTGTCCAGCATCATGGCACACGATAGCGCTCACTGCATTTCCCACATTGAATAAGGGTGTGGACCCTTCCTGGAGGGTTTGAAAGGAACTCTTCTCTAAGCCAGTGTCTAATTCCTATATAAACACCCAATCTCAACACAATTCTGCACACAACTGCATATCTTTAATGTCTTCATCCTGAAGGTGCAGTGATCCTGGGCCCTGATGGGGCATGGGGACATAAATACATGTTTTGAAGCAGAATGCCTAGCCCTGCATAGAACTCTGGATCTTTCCAAATATTACTGTGCCTTCTGTGGGGGTAATGCAGCCCACAGGGCAGAGTTCCCTGTGACTTTCCACAGAAATCTTTGCTGACACAAAAATAGACTGCTCAGACATTTGAATGCAGAGTTCTCACTCTCCTTCTAAATTGGGGAAGTCACTCTAACAGAGTGTTAGATACATGGTCATGGAAAAAGGATGCAAGGGAGGAGGAACAGCAGGGGGCACGAGGCCTGGCTCCTTCTCCAACTGTGATTCTAAGGCCTGGGCTTGGGTTTATGGCCTGGCAACTGGGCTGTTAATTACGTGACCAATCAAAAGATACTCCCATGTAGGGGCATGCCCTGTGGAAACATGACTCTAGTAATAGAGCATTAAAGATTTTAGAAACCATAAATTTCAACCATCCACCCACCCCCATTTTATAAATAGACCAATTGAGGTTGAGAGATTCGTGTAAGGGCAACACATATTTTCTGACCATCTTGACACTGACAGTCACAACTGAGTGTTCTTTCTCCTACAGAAACATTAAGGCTATCACTATACCAGTCCCTGTATGCTTTCCTGATGAGTCAAGCAACACTCCCTACTCAGAGCTTTGTGTTCTGTCTGATTGCAAGCATACCTGGGATAAGCACTCCAAACACATGGGACTCATTCCCAGGGTCAAGATGGTCTCTTTGGTCTGTACCTCCTGGTAACTGCATTTATAAACCTAATGAGTCAGAGTGCTCATTTCAAAGACCATGTGCTCATTTCAAACACCACCTAGGGCCTTGGCTTGCACTTGGGCAAAGTAGGCACTTGGTAAAATTAAGGCTGGTAGTGTCACATCCAAATGCTGAGCAAATCAGGCTGACTGTACCTGACAGGGAGAAGCCTGACTATATCCCTCAGGCCAGCATCCTGCAGGGATAGAAAAGTACTGGTAACTCTGCCTGCCCTTACCCTAGATGCACTTCAAGCCATGAGGGGTCTGATGATCAGTTTGTCTCCAAGAGAAGATGATTCTTGAGCTGGAGTTCACAATTTCTTCTCTTGTGAGGAAACAGCTCATCCTTCCCCAAGTGCAAGCCAGGACAGCACCTATGCTCTGATGGCAATGTCCCGCTGAAGAAGCCCATGTACACCTGCTGTCTGTCACTTGCCTGGAGCCTCTGTGGCAGCATCAGCTGCCAGCTTGGCCCTCCCTGCATGTCCCACTGCTTCAGCTCAGAAGACGTCTGTGTTTGGTGGGGGTTTGGAGAGGTGAGGGTCAGGAGACAGGAGGAGCACAGAAACTGGCTTCAAACAGCCAAAGGCCTTTCATGTGCAGAAAGAGGGAGGAGATTTTACCCGAGTGATATTTAGGGCCCCCTCGCTGGCTGATGGAAGCTGAAACCAGAGAGGCCTGTTTCTAATCACATATCTCAGAGAGAAGAGAATTTCTCATCATGGGGGTGAGGTCAAGGAAAGGCTGGATGACCATCTGTCAGGGAATGCCTGCCAAGGGCGGGAGGCCAAGGGCAGGGTGCTATGAGGCCTGTCCACTCTGGGATGCTAGGATTTCTCAGCTCCCCAGGCCACAGCCAGCCTTGTGGCCCACTGCCTTTTCTTGGCACTGTACCCCAGTATGAGGTGGGGTTTCCATGTACCTCTGCAAGCCATCTTTCCCCAAATCTGTCCACTAGCCTCCCCTGGCTCCCTGTGGGATGGCGGCTCTACCTGGATCCAGTACAAGGATGGGGATGGGAGTTTCTATTCCAGGCCCTCAGGGTACATAGTCTGGGCCTACCTTGTGACATGTAATAAGAACCAGAACCGGCTCTAAAGGACTCCATAAGCTTAAGGCAGCTTTGGGGTTCGCAGTCACAGTGGGAACTTTGGACACCATGGCCTTGAGAATATCAGATTGATCTGGAGCCTGTGCCACACTGGGGACATGGTAGTAACAACATAGGCAAGCTGATGGTCTTGTGGACAGGTTTGTTAAACTATAGGGATGCCATCCTTCGTACTCCACTCTTCTCTGTCCTCTGAACTTTCTGGACAATCTTCTCTACTGAATCTCAGTTGTGTGCCCACCTCTCTAGCTGTTGACTGCCATTGCTCTCCACATCACCCATCCCAAGATATTGACTGTCATGGTGGAAACCTACTTTCCTACTTTATGTCTTACTTTCTTTTCAAGTAGTACATTTTGGTTTTAGTACTCTGTTCACCAGAACTTACCTTCTTCTTTTTTCTTCTCTTGTCATCCTATGCTACCAGGGGATTGGACATGCCTTGGTACCCAGCCTGAACCAGGCATGAGATGCTTTGTTTCTCTGACATCCACCTTCTCATCCTTGAGTTTATGTATGACTCTAGCAGGCTGAATAATTGGCCTCCAAAGATGTCCCCATCCTAAGTCTCCAAACCTGTGAATATGTTACCTTATATAGCAAAGGTGAATCTGCAGGTGTGATTACGTTAAAGATCTTAAAATAGGGAGATTATCCTGGCTTTTCTGGGTGGGCTCAGTGTAATCACAAGAATCCTTCAAAGGTTTAAGAGGGAGGCAGAAGAGTCAGAGAAGGAGATGTGATGATGGAAGCCGGGGTCAGAGTGATGCGGCACAAACTAACAAATGCAGTGGCTTCTAGAAGCTGGAAAAGGAAAGGGAACAGCTTCTCCTTGAGAGCTTCCAGAAAGAACACAATCTTGCTGACACCTTGATTTTAGCCCAGTGAAATTCATTTTGGACTTCTGACCTCCAGAAGCGTAAGATAATAAATGCATGTTGTTTTAAGCCACTAAAGTGCATGGCAATTTTTTACCTACAGCAGTAGGAAACTGATACAGTTGCTAATGGTGTTTAAACAAGAACCAGAGACACAATCACCAGCTGTCACTGGCTGAAGCAATGTGTTATAGAGGACATGATGGGCAGGCAACCCTGAGTTTCGAGCTTAGCTCCCCCACTTCCTGGGAGGGGAACCTTTGGTCAAGTCACTTCACTTATCTAAGCCTCAGTTTTCTCATGTGTAAAAGGGCAATAATAGAATCACAATCCTAAGGTCTGTAGTTTATAGTATTGTACCAATGTTGATTATCTGTTTTTGATAATTGTGCCAAAGTTATGTAAGTTTCTGTAACATTAAGGGAGCCGGACAAAGGTATAGTGAATGATTTGTCCTATTTTTTCAACTCCTCTAAGTCTAAAATTATGTCAAATTTGTATTTATTTACTTATTTCAATTAATTGTAAATGCCTTAAGATTTTTAGACTCACAACCCTTAAGAGATATTGCCGGGACAATAGCTGAGTTCTTGGGACATTGCAGGTGCTCAATGAATGAACAGTAACCATTGTGGCTAGTACATGCTGCTGCTGTTGGATGACATGCTGCCTTCAGAAGCACTCTAGAAAAATCCTCAAAGAGGTACCTTCTTCACTGAGGACCCCAACAAAATCCCAAATGAACAGAGCAGGGAGGAAAGGATACAACATTGGATGAGATCCTTGGCAGGTTTGTGTTTCAATCAAAATAATTGGTATCAGATTAGGTGAAGGGAAAGATAGGTGCTCATGGGGCATCTCCTGAGGTGCGAGCTATCTGGTCTGTTTTCCTATTCGGGCAGTTAGGTGGTGTGCCAGGCCATGGGTAGGGTTGGCCATTGCACCAGTTGGGACAGCATAGCCCTCACTCCCAGTCACTGGTCCCTCTCAGGCTGCATCTTGGCAAGAGATGATCCTGCCAGTTGCTTTGAACATTTATAGTCAACAGACTCTTGTTTGCCTTTTCTTTCTTAATATAAGCAGTCTGTCATGCAGCTCTCAGGAACTGAAGGGATATGCGCTCTGTAACCAAGAGGCTTTACTTTTAAAAACTCAATTGTGGATTCAGGGCTCTTAAACTAGCAACAGACCAGCTCAGTCTAGACTTGAGCCTCCCAATCTAGAAATAACTCCATAAACCAGAAAGCAGTGAAAGCCTCCCAAGCAGTAGCCTTTTTTTTTTTTTTAAATCTGGGGTCTGTCAGCACAGACACTGGATAGAAAAGGGTACCAGGTCTTGCAGTGTTTGAAAAGCTCAGTTCTAAGGCACTCCTTGCCCTCTTTCATTCAGCAGCTGCTAGCTGAGTGAGTGCACTCTGAGAAGAGGGGAGAGACCACTCTCACCTCCCCTGCACCCACCAGCCCCTCTCCAGGCTGCCTCCTCATAGATGGTGGGCTCCTTAAGGACAAGGCCCAACCCTCAGCCCCTTCTCCCAGTTTTGGGCTCAGATTTGGACACAGGAAATGTTGGTGAAATGGTGGAGCAATCCAGTGGTGGATGGTGGAGCAAGTAAGTGAGCCAGGGGCTGGGGGCTGAGGGAATGTTGGGCCCTGACTACCAGAGAAGCCAAATTCAGGAGTTCTTTCCAGAGCCCCCTTTCATTTATTGCATTAATAAGTGAGGAATCTGGAGTGAAATGAGACAGATTTCTGTGCATGACATGACTAATGCAGGGCTTTTTACTGTTGATCACAAAAATAGTCCAAACATGTGGAGCCCCCACCTAACCCCAGACATGGATGACATCATGCTGGCCTCTGTTGCTTTTTGGAGGGAAGTCACAGTGTTATCAGCTGTTTTGACCATGCAGAAGAAAGGGTTCTTGGTGAACACAGCAACCTATGTCTCCAAAGGTCTCAGCTCATCAGCTTGAGCGTGTCTGCCTCTTCCTGCCTGCCCTCATCCCAGAGGCTGTAGGCTCCACTGGCAAAGACAGAGCACTGGGCACTCTGCCAGTCTTCCCCAGTCCTGGATGGGGCCTCTGAGGGCAGTAGGGTGGCCTGTGATTCTTAGGAGCCATGCCATGGCCATCCCAGTGAAGACAGGGAGCCCCATCCATCTACTGTTAGGGCAGAAGGGAAGAGGCACTCCTTGGGGTTCCTCTGAGCAGCCTGGTGCTCAGGTGCCTTTCCATAATGTATCTCCTAGCTTACCCTGCATGCTGCTGCAAAGAAGAGGCAGGTGAAGAAGGGGGAAATGGGCAAGGGAGGACTGTCTCAGACAGCCTCACCAAATGCTAGCTCCAGTGCAAAATCAATAGTTACATGGTGGGATCTCTGCTTTAAAAGACACTTGATTGTAATGAGGGATATAAGGCTGCTGTTTTCCCCTCTTACCAAAGGGCTTAAAATGCACATGCTCTGCAACTTCCAATAGACCTGGCCAGGTTGAACATACTTTCTCAGATAAATCAATCGAAGAAAGCCATCTCCCAAGGTGAAAGGGAGGTATCAGACTAAACAATCTTTATGGGGAAGACAGGAAGTGAGCTTGCTTCATGGGAGCTAATGGCAGCATGCACAGCAGGACCAGGGAGCTTGTCCCTGAGGTGAAGACCTGCCGCTACTATGGCAGCTTTCTGGTGACAAAGGGACAGCTTCGTCCCAGATGCTGGACAATATGGTGTTGAACAATACCATCCCATACTTTCCATCATGGTTTCCATGCTCAATTCCTGCCCTCCTGAGCTGCAGCCTTGTGTCACCAAGGATAAATCAGGGGCAAAGCTTCAGGAGAAAATGCCTGTAGCAAGACTCCTGCCCATCTGTAGACTGTATGGGACTCACAAGGGGGTAAGGAGCACAGACTCAGAGCCATGTGGCCTGATTTCCAGACTCAGCCTAGTGCTGACAGGCTGGGTACCCTTGACAGCCATGCTGCTTTCTCTGGGCCACCTCTTTGTCTCTGTCAAGCAGAGATGCAGCCTCTGGTCAGCCCACCCCATGGTTGCCCCCAGAAGAGCTGTTGCTCAGAGTTCTCCTAGGTTTTCACTGGCCAGTGTTCTAGCATGGCAGACCTGGAAGGGCCTTCAGAGATCATTTTCCCCAATAGTCCAATTTTATAAAGGAGGAAACTGAGGCCTAGAGAAGGAAGGGGCTGATCTGAGGTGCCACCAGCCTGGAAACTACTTCCTTTCATTTCTCTTTATGTTTAAACTTTTACATTGAGATAATGGAATTCACATGCAGTTGTAAGAAATAATACAGTGAGATGCCTTATACCCTTTACCTCCAATGGGACACACCCTATTTTTGAAAATGAGGCCAAGATGGGGGTAGAGTATGTATGTGTGCTAGGATAGGGGAGGAGAGAACTAGGGTAATAGAAATGGTATTGCTCATTCAAAGCCAGGTCTGATATGCTTTATCACAAGCTGAAACTGCAGAAAGATTCTCTCTGTACCTTTTTGCTGTATTCAAGGCTATTAAGAAAGTGGATTCTGAGTGGCGCATTTTGCCCATTTATCCAGTTGGTTCCTCTTAGGACTTTTCCTATACTTACCCTATTCCCTGCCCCCACTTTCTTTCATTTGAAAAATAGGAGGCCCCATAAATGGAAAGTGTCGGAAGGCTTGGTATCTGCTCTGCATTGGAGACTTCTCAGCAGTATCTGAGCAGGCAGGCTGGCTTTCTGAGGAACCACCACCTTCCTTCTATGCTCCCTTCCTCTCTCAAAGCTCCATAGACCAGATGACAGCCCTTCCACTGCCCATCATTTACGAAAAAGGCAAACACACCAGCTCCTAATTGGCAGGCCTTGATGGTCAAGCTGGATCTTTATTTCTTCTCAAATTCTTAAACAACAGCAAATGGCTAGAATTCACCCTGACAGACAACATCACTTAAGAAGCATTTCTGGCTTAAAAAAATTAGCTTCAGCCCTCTTTTCCTTGGGCTGGACATGGGGAACCCTTTTATAGCCTCTCAAGTATCCACTATATTTTGATTTGGTTCTCAGCCATGGGCAGTTCACTCCACCTAACTTTTGTATAACCACTCTCAGAAGCGGTATCCAAAAAGAGGCTCCAATTACTCTCTTAGTTTGTGTAAATGCTCCTCTAGTAAAGCTTTTTACTTTTCAGCTGCAATGAAAGTTGAAGACAAACCCCAGAGCAAGACAAGATGGGCAAGAAAACGGAACCACTCGAGAAGACCATGCATGGGTGGAGACGGGGGTGGGTATTGCCACATTCACACACATATGGCACTTGAGAGAGAAGAATGACCTGCACAGAATCAGGAGGTGTGGGAAGGATGCAGAAGCATATTCATAGCAGGAGTTCAGCCACATCCATTCCTCCTGGCTTGAACAGTCTAAGTGCTCTCTGATGAAACTTTTTCTGATGATGGAAATGTTTCAGATCTGTGTTGGCCAATATAGCAGGCATTAGGCATGTGTACCCATGGAGTAGTTGAAATGTGATGGCTAGTGCAACTGAGGAATTGGATTTTTAATTGCATCTAATTTTAATTTATGTCAAAATAGCCAGAAGTAGCTAGTAGCCACTAGCTACCATAGTGGGAGATTGCAGGTCTACATAATCCCAGAACAAACCTCTTGGAATTTGCCAATCTCTACCATGCACCCCATGACACCTCAGATCCCGCAATGGAAACTTCCTTTTTGAAATGTTGCTGGGTTGCTCTTTCTTGCTAAAAATTTGGTCAAACCCTAAGCACAGTTCCATTTTCACAGGTTGAGCAAAAGGCACACCCTAGCCTTGCCAAGCATCTCTTTTTGGGTGCTTGGGAGCCCAATGAGTGTGGTGCATACTTGTGACTGACTGACAGGCTGCAGCGGGCACTTGGGGCCCAGCCCCAGGACCTGAAGGCATAGCATTGCTCTCAGATTCAGTCTTTGGTGACCTTCAGCTGCAATCTCTATGGCTTCTCCCAGTATGACTGGGGAAGCCTTGCTCATTGCCTGGCGGGGGGGGGTGGTGGTGGTGGTGGTGATATGTGCATGGAATCAAGGGCAGGGAAGAGAAGAGGAGTGACAGGCTTTAGGCCTCTTGTAACCCAGCCCTGGGTCCCAAGGAGGAGGCTGAGAACTCTGATTCCCTTGGGAAGAGCTGAATGGTGAGATCAGATGATAGGGTCACAGGGAAGGCCCCCGGATCTCTAAAATTCAAGCAACTCCTGCAGGATGTACTGAGTGCCTGCTTGTGACACACAGGAGGTGTGAAGTGGTTACCCATGGAGCCCAGTGTCTGCAGCCTAGACCACTGGCATGGTCTAGCAAATACCTCTGCTCCCACTCAGGAAGAGGAGGCAGGTGACCAAGATAAGGCCTGCCTGTTTCCACCCCTTCTCAGAGCCCAGGCCAGCTGAGGTAGACCCCTAACTCCCACCTGCCTAACTTTGGCCTGGATCATGCAAAGCCTGGGCGGGGTGCTAGAGCGTGAGTATGGGAACAAGAGAGAGGCCAGGAATGCTGGTATCCAGGGAATTTGAGCCCAGTGTGGGAGGGGGAGAAGGAAAAGGGACAGTTGTTCCAAAGGGAGGGTTGGAGGTGGGCCCTAAGAAACAGAAGTGCGACCAAGTAGAAGAAAGAAGGGATCGAGAGTCAGACAGATTTAAGTACAGATACCCAGCTCTGTCACGTATTGGCTGTAGGTGTGCAGTTAACATTTCTGTGCCTCAGTTTCCTCACCTGTGAAATGGAATAATACTGTCCCTATATTATAGGACTGACACAGGGAAATGGCTATGTAAAAAGCATCTAGTCCATACTTTGATATATTATAGGGCCTTAATATAAACTAGAGTTTCACTGTAAAAGAAAGGTACACTGCCCCAGGTGGCCATGGGGCTGGGAAGAAAAGGAGAGTCTGGGCCAGGGCACAGCAGAGAGAAGTAGACAATGTCACCAAGGAGTCTCAAGTAGGCAAGGGGGAACAGAGCACATCCTGAGAGCAGAGGCTGGGCACACAGGCTGCACACAGATCACAGAGGGCCTGGAAAGTTGCATCTGACTTTGGACTATAGCCTCTATGCCTTGGGGAGCCATGGAAGGATTTGAGCAAGGGAGTAACATGGTCTGAGTTGTGCTGGAACAATACGGACAGTGGAAAATCAGAAAGAGGTTTGAATGGCTTATTCTGCCAGGCTGCTTGGGAAGAAGCCCTGGGAATTCACGGCCCTACAAAACTCCCAGGGAAGAGGAGCCAAGTGGAGCCTGCTTTTGTGGCAGTGTGGTCAGCTGAGGAGGGCGCTGGCACAGCCAAGCAACCCATCGGTGGAAAAGAAGCACCGGTGAGCTGCTTGTCCACTCACTGCTCACACGTACTAAGCACCGAAGGAAACTGGCCTGTAGCTCTCACTTCTACTGCAAGGTTTCTTGTTTGAAATTGATGACTGAGCAGTCTTTGCAAGCACCCAGTGTCAAAGGGACCACAGGCATCTGACTCCTGTACAGGTGTTGGGCTGCTACCCTGGAGGCAAACTGAATGCTTTCTGTAGCCCTATTTTCTGTGGTATCTTTTCAGAGACTCTACCTTTTGGGGAGGCAACCGTAGGGACCCATTCCTCAGAAGCACAGGCATAGAAGCAGAAGCGGTTCCAGACAACTGGGACTGGCACTACAGGAAGAACCCAGAGGCAGGCAGGTACTCAGGGGAGCAAGGAAAAACTTCAAGAATTGGGTCCCAGACCTGGACTCTGCCTCCCTTCCTGACCCATGTCCCATCTGAGGCTCCCTGTTATTGCTGAGCACCCTAAACCTCTGGCTGCTAGGTTTCCACTTCCTGACTGGCAGGCTGATGGCCTGCCCTAGTGCCTCATGACTGGGACCCCATCTGACAACCATCTAAGTCCCATAAGCAAGAGATTTAGGATGGGTTTGAGAGCCTTGGCAAGTGTGCATGGAGCAACCCATAGGAGGAGCTGAAAAGGTCTCAGCTTATGTGGTGGAGAGGGCTGGGAGCTAGGAAGCCCGGCAGTGTTTGTGGCTCTAGAGGATACTGAGGATGAACCCAAAGGCCTTTAACCTCATTTCTTTCCAAAAAAAAGGCCAACTTTTTTAGCAATGAGCACTCCTCCCAGGGACTCCCATTGGATAGCTAAAGTCAGGCCCTTCTGGGGAATTTTCTTCCCTGAACACTTCTCTCTGGGTGTAGGGACTGTGGAGGCCAGCACTGGCCTCATAAAACAAGTCTGCAGGAGCTGGTATCCTCAGGAGGCTTGACATGAATGCCCAGATGGCATAAGCTCCTATTCTTTGGTAGCAACACATGCTTTTATGGGCTGGGAGAGCCAAGACTTTTGATAGGTTGCTGGGGAATGGGCCTCACACAAATCTAGAATGTTCTAGTTGGTGCCAAGCTATTTTGTGATTTTGTCTCGTGATCAAATCATGCAGCCAAAATTATAAACAGCATGCCAACTTTTAACATGAGTATCACTTTACCCTGGTAACAAATATGATCATTTAAAAAGTATAATAAATAACACATTTTTGTATCTGGTTTTGCATATTTCATAAGATACACACAGACTGAGAGCTTTTCAGAGAGGAAGCAGAGCTAAGGGACCTGGAGGCTAATCCCTACATTCTGGGGATTGAAATAGGGAAGTTGAGTCCCAGAAAAAATGAAAATACAGGCAACACCACTTATGCATTTGTATCGTACCTTGTATTTGCAAAACATTTCACCATCACTTGAACTTTCACATGCACTGTGGGAGGCAGGATGTGCAGTGGATAAGAACAGGTAATCAGGAACCAGACTCCTGGAGCTAGAAACTTACTTCTGCGAGCTGGGCCAAGTCTCTTAATCTCCCTGAGCACCAGTTTCCACCTCTGCAAAATGGGTTGTTGTGCAGGTTCAGTGAAATAATACATAGAACATGTTTAAAGCCATGACTGACATACAGCATGGTCTATAAAAAGTATTGGATATAATTTTTAAAAATCTTATCAGGACCTATTCTTATCTTCCTGAGGTGGGAAGAGCAAGATTATTAGTTCATTTGACAGATCAAAAAACTGAGGCTTGGGGAGATTGTCTTAATTTTATAGAACTAGTCACCGGTAGAGCCAGGAATCAGTCCCAGACCTCTACACTCTATGCCTGGCGGCTCTTTCTGCCACACTGACCACATCTTGTGAAGATCCTTCCTGCTTGCTTACCCACTTCGCCTATAAATAAGCTCAAGGAAACTTCTTTCTGTCAACCCAAATTGCAGTAAGAAAAACATAATTATACATACTTCTCTAAAGATTTGAGGTGGCTTATAGTAAAAACACAGATGAAAAGTGGCAGTGGAACTAAACCTATAAGACAGAGTCAGAAACACTCAGAGAAAGGTGAGAGGTCATTTCACTAAGACCTGGGGGTGAGATCACTGGGACCAAAATACACTTGGCTCTGAGCTTCTTGGAAGCCAGAGCACGGGAACAATGGGGCCCAGATTCTGACTACCATTATTCATCGGGAAGTTTCTGGATCAAGAAGTGACCAGGGACAGCAGCAGAGGGTGGGGGTGGTGCTGCATCATTGCCAAAGGAAAGGGAGGCTCATGTACATCCAAATGGTCCACTGTGGAGATGCCACAGTTATGTAGACCCAGGCCTGCCCTGGAGACTTCACAGGCAGCTGAGTCACACCAGCTTCCCAGCAGGAACACTGTTTGGGGTAAGCATGTAACAGGCCAGGTCCAGCGGGGCTATAGCCAAGGAGCTGGAAAGTACGCCTTCAGGAGACAGTTGGGCCACAGCAGCACAATGAGCGGCGGTGACGAAGGGGTGGCTATTGGTATCAGCAGAGAACAGAATGGAATCAGGTCCAGAGAATGCCAGGAGCTCCATCCTCATGCAGACAGATACGTGTGCAGAGCTATAAGGTTTAGCATTTCTCTGTCTCCTCACATGCCTCTGTCATCAGCTATCTAGACCCTGGATGGAGCCAAAGTTTCATTCATCTGTGCCAGGGCTAGGCCACAAGGGATGAAAACATCCTCAAGAGCTGGGAGAGTGGAGAAACCCTGATGACTTGGAAAGCAGAAACTTGGGTGTCCTTTAAAAATAGTGTTCCATCAAGACAAGCGGTTATGGGTTGAATTGCATCCCCCCTTCTACCAAATTGATATGTTGACATCCTAAACTCCAATACCTCAAAATACGGCTTTATTTGGAAATGGGTTCATTGATGATGTAATAAGTTAAGATGAGGTCATACTGGAGTGGTTTGGTCTCTAATCCAATATGAACAGTGTTCTTATAAGGAGAAATTTAGACATAGAGACACACTGGAGAGAATATCATGTGAAGATGAAGGCAGAGATCAGGGTGATGCTTCTATAAGACAAGGAATGCCAAGCATGGTTGGGAAACCCAAAGATACAAGAGACACATGGAACAAGTTATCCCTCACAGCCCTCAGAAGAAATCAACCTTACCAACACCTTGATCTTGGACTCCTAGCCCAGAAGTGTGAGATCGTACATATCTGTTATTTAAGTCACCACTCAGTTTGTTGTACTTTGTCACAGAAGCCCCAGCATACTAAAACACACACACGCACACACACATACATGCACACCTCTATAGGTACAAAATCCCTTTTCAAGGTACAAAATCCCTATAGGTACAAAATCCCTTTTCAAGGCCTGCAACATAGGGGAGATACATTCCTGGAGAAGCAGGGCACAGCAGGGGCTGCGTGTGTGTAAAACATTAGTTGAGTCTAAATCAAATTCCCATTTATATTTAATGCTGATACAGAGATGCATAATAAAAATAGCCCCCCACCTTTGTATAGTGTACTATAGACTCAAAAACACCTCCACATTCACAATATTGCCTAAGCCCCATCAACATAGAGTGGTGAGTGGTACCATCCTGAGTTTGGATGATGCTGTAAGGGGAAATGCTTTGTCTGAGGCTACACCACTAGAAGGCAAGGAGCAGTGTCATTTCCTCTCTGCCAGGCCAGTGTGTGAATATTCCTGTGCTCAGGTGTGGGTGTAGAGGTCACCCACACTTGCTTGGAGAGGACAGGGCTATTGCTTAAGAAAAAAGTAAGTGGACTTCTTAGCACTTCTCCCTTAGTGTCTTCCCAGACAGCATGATGGCATTCTGCCTACTTGAGCTGTGACCATTTTTGCCACCTTGGCTCATTATGACTTCATCTTTCTTTCCACTGACTCCAATTGTATTCCCAACTTAAGTCTGAGACAATCCTCTCTCCCACTGGGCAGCAGTTGACAGGAATCAAAATTCTTTCATATTTTTTATCCCATTTGCAACTCACCAAGTGCTAAGGAGGGAAGCAGGGCATGGAATGTTATCCAATTTGACCACTGAGGCAAAGAAAGGGGAGTGATTTTCCTGTCAGCACTGAGGTAGCTGGGGCCAGTGTTGGGACTTCAAATTTCAGTCAAGTTCAGTGTTATTTTTATAACAATGGATCTTGATTATTATGCACCTACTATAAGCCAGGAACTGCCCTAGGTGTGTGAAGTACATTCTCATCGAACCCTTCTGTTTCCCATATGAGGAGATAAGAGACTGAGATAAGGGAGGCAACCCGCACAAAGTCAGAAAGTACATAAGTGGTGAAGCTGGGATATAATTACAGGTCTGGCTGACTCTAGCTTGGCTTGACATAATCACCCAATGCTGTCTCCTCTGTGTCACCTCCAGAGATAAAGATGTGAACAAGTGGCCAGGTTGACAGTATGCTCCCAGATCCCAGTGGATGCTTATGAGGAACGGCCCCAAATGCCCATCATCCAGATTGTAGTCCAGTAATCCATCCAGGAAGTCCCCTGGCTCAGGACCTAGCTCCTGAGGGCTATTTAGAGACAGTCTCATTCCTTCCCCCTAACTCCTAAAACCCAAGGGCCAGCTCTCTTGGAGCCTGGTGAGCAGCAGCCACTCATGAATACTCCAGTGACACCTTCCCTCTTGCTCAGAGCTGTCCTGGAGCCCAACTGGTATAAACCACCATACTGCCCAGTGCAGGTGACAAATTTTTGCATGTGAGTCATCCTTGGAAACTTTTGGGGCTTGACATAAGAGGGTCTACAGAAGCAGCAGTCACTTGCCTGGGATGCCTACCTCTGCTCAGAGGGGCCTATAGAGCCAGTGATTGGGGGATGTGCAGTGGCCCCATCTGCTGGAGTGGGTGATGCAGCTCACCTGCCTGTGACACAAGAGCTTAGCCCTTAAGGATAGTTCAAGAGAAAGACAAAAATCTTCCTAGAGAGAAATCATTTTCTCTAAGAATTGTAAGCTCTGGAGATTTGCAAGGGAACAGCACAGATGCTGGGGAAGAAGGCAGGTGCCAGGCTAAATAAAGAAATGTGAGCACATACACAGGGAACACGCTCCTTTGTTTCCACAGGGAGGCACAAATGTATATTAATGAGGATTCTGAATGCCAGGAAGTCAAATAACAACATAAACATCACAGTAAACACCAAAGCCCCAGCGTTGGCTGAAATCACTTACTATAGAAGGGGCAGAGGACTTCTAACTGTGTGTCCTGCTCTGAAGCCTTCCAAAGCTTCACAAAAGACAACTTCTCTGCTTGTAGGACTGGGACTTGACACTCTCATAAATAAGAGAAGCTCCTGAGTTCAGCCATTGATACTGGAGAGAAGCCCTAGGAAGCTACTGCATGTGCTCAAAGGCACAAGAACAACGATATGGGCTAGGATTCATGTTGCAGGCAAGGAGCTCTGTATGAAGTCTGTGACAAATTGGTTTATTGGTCCCAAGAGGTATATAAACCTTCAGATGGGTAGGAGATGTGGTGAGAGAGGCAACTGGAGAAAAAACTTAAAGTGGGCAACTTCTTCCCAAGATTCCCATACCACAAGATGAGGGATCTTAGTGCACGACCTCGGAGGACATGGGTGTGAGTGTTTGCACCCCTCTAATCCTATGCCAGCTATTTCCTGCCAGCCATATTGGCATATATGGATGGGCCAGTTGCACTAATGCCACACAATCCTGCTTTGGGCTTATGGTGAATATCTATCCTTTTTTTGACTGCCCACCATCTTCACTCTTCCCAGGTTTAAGAAAGCTGAAAAAACACCAGTTACTCACTTTCCCAGCTTCTTTTTGAAGCTAGGACACAGTACGTGGCTGAGGCTCAGGTAGTTCAGTTTTGGGTCAGTGCTAATGATGAAGAGAAGCAGGGTCAGTAGAGAATATGACACAGAATCTCATGTCCTACAGCATCTATATCAGGGGAATCAGAGGCCAGTGATAGCAATGTTGGTGAACAAGCTACAGGGTCTACTGCTCAGTGGTGTAACAGAGCTGCTCTTATCAGACTAATTCAGTGATATGATTTTATCTGTAAATCTGGTCATATGGCAACTAAACCTGATTCTTAAGCCTCCCAGCAATTCTGTGAGCTACCCAGTACCCTTCCTAGAAACCTTTTTTTTTCTGATTTAACAATTCAGAGATAGTTTCTGTTGCTTACAACTAGGACTCTGAGAGGACCCATAAATCCTTGTTGAGATTCTGGAATGTATCTTTCCCTATTCTCTCCACAGCCCAGCCATACTTTGAGGTTCAACATAAGTCTTCTCTCCTAAGAAGCACAGACTAAATATTCCATTTATTCTGAAAGCATTTCCTGGGTATCTGTTGTGAGCCAGGTACTGTGCTACATGCTGAGGATGTAGAAATAAATTGGAATCTGTTTCTTTACTTAAAGATTTCCCATTATAGTGATAAATGAAGAATGAAAAAGAAATGTGATGAGGGCTATACTAGAGGCTAGATGAATCCTGGCTCATGGTTGCCTGACTATGATGGGAAAATCAAGATGAAAAGTTGAGGCTTTCACTTTTGATAATGGGGGATTAGCCTTTCCACTAAAAATAGAAGAAAATTCCAGTCAAAACATTAAAAATTGGCCGGGCGCGGTGGCTCAAGCCTGTAATCCCAGCACTTTGGGAAGCCAAGACGGGCGGATCACAGGGTCAGGAAATCGAGACCACCCTGGCTAACACAGTGAAACCCCGTCTCCACTAAAAAAAAAATAGAAAAAACTAG
>NW_012117254.1:1769100-1771976 GCF_000951035.1 Colobus angolensis palliatus
CTGTAGTCCCAGCTACTCGGGAGGCTGAGCCAGGAGAATGGCGTGAACCCGGGAGGTGGAGCTTGCAGTGAGCTGAGATCTGGCCACTGCACTCCAGCTGGGTGACAGAGACTCTGTCACAAAAAGAAAAAAAAAAACACATTAAAAATCATTCTCTCTAGAATGTCAAAGATCTGAAAAGATAAGGATTATGGGGGCATGGTAGAAAAGAACACAGAATCAGAAAAGTGAGTGCAACATCTGGGACCTCCTTGGTCAAAGGTAATAGAAAATAAAAATTAGAATCAAATGGAAATTTCACAACAGACAAATACAATAACCAAAATAATAAACTCACTAGATAGGTATAACAACATAAAATACATAGTAAAATAAAGAATTAGTAAACTGGAAAATAAGTCAGAATAAAACAGTCAGAATATGCAAAAATAAACTAACAAGAAACATGGAGGAGAGAGTAAGGGGCATAGAGAATATAATATCTAATCAATGAATCAATATGTAATTGGCATAGGAGAAGAGTAAGTGAGACAGAAAACAGTAGCAGAAGAAATATTTTGAGAGCTAGTGGTTAAGGACTTTTTATAGTGATAAAAGGTATCAAACCAGAGATTCAAGAGGCCTGCAAACCTCAACAAGGATGAATTCAGAGAAAACCACACTGAGAGGCACATCACAGTAAAACTGCTGAAATAAAAGAGAAAATATCAAAAGCAGTTAGAATGAAATTACATAATGTTTGAGATTTACTTTGAAATGATACAACAGTAGTGGAAGAAATTTATGGGGTTATAGATGAAAAATATGGTGAACTTCCACTTCCAGAAATAATAGATTAACAAGTGCCAGAGGAATCCCCCACTGCCCCGCCTGCACAGTAAACAACAAGGCAACTGCTTTCAGGCATTAGAAATTCGACACTAGGCTTTAGGCAACAGATAACACAAGACTGGAATCCCTGAGCATAAGGGATGAAAACCACAGTCGCTCCAGTTCTCTGCATGGGGAAAATTTCCCAAGTGCGGTGAAGTGAGCTGGAATCCAAGCAGTGCATAGTGGTACTACTGAGGTTAAGATGCAGAGATCAAAAAAAATGGTTATGATCTTTGGGATATGGTCCCGTAGATGGGAGAACTACAAATGGGAGGAAGCACCAAAAGTCCATGTCTTAGTTTGCTAGGGCTGCCATAACAAACTACCAAAACCTGGGTGGCTTCAACAACTGAAATCTATTTTCTCAGAGATCTGGAGACTAAAAATTCAAAATCAGGATGTTAACAGGGTTGGTTCTTTCTGAGAGCTGTGCCGAAAGGATCTGTTCCAGGCTTCTCTTCTTGGCTTATAGTTGGACATCTCCTCCTCATATCTTTTCACACTGCCTTTGCTTGATGTGTATCTTTGTGCCCCAAATTCTTCCAGTTACACTGGACCAGGGCCCCTCCTAATGACCTTAGTTTAATTTGATTAATTCTGTAAAGACCCTATCTCCAAATAGGAAAACATTTTGAAGCACTGAGGGCTAAAAATTCAACATATGAATTTTGGGAAAATACAATTCAACATATAAGCATCCATGTGGGGTCTCCTGCAAGTCTATGTCTGAGTCTTGGCTATAAACAGGCAAATCAAGATATCATCTGTAATGTCAAGTATACAATACAATATTGCTAAAAGTAAGAAAACCATAAAATTGAGACATAGTCAATTGAAATCAAC
The DNA here is from genome assembly GCF_000951035.1 of Colobus angolensis palliatus. Lineage (NCBI taxonomy): Eukaryota > Metazoa > Chordata > Mammalia > Primates > Cercopithecidae > Colobus > Colobus angolensis. The sequence goes on from NW_012117254.1 coordinate 1,770,817, forward strand.
CCTGAGATGGTCCAGATGTTGATTTTAGCAAAGACTTCAAACCAACTGTGATAAATACATTCTAGGAATTAAGGGCAAATATGTTATTGATGAGTGGACAGATTGGGAATCTAAGCAGAGAAATAAAAAGTACCCCCTCAAAACCAAGTGAAACTCTAGAACTGAAAAGAACAATAACTGAAATGAGTAATTCACTGGATGGATTTAATAGCAACTTGAGAAGGCAGAAGATAGACTCAGTAACCTTGAAGATAAATTAATTGAATTTATCAAATGTGAAGAACAGAAAAGAAAACCTTCAAAAACTGAACAAAACCCCAGGACCCTGTGAGACATCAAATAGTGTATTATGTATGCAATTATATCGTCTCAGAAGGAGAAAAGAGTGAAGATGAGGCAGAAGAAAATTGTATGAAATAATGGCTCTAATTTTTTTCCAAGTTTGATGAAAACTTTGACTTATAAAACCAAGAAGTCTAATGAGTCTCAAGCAGAATAAATACAACGAAAACAATACCTAGCCACATAATAGTCAAATAACTGAAAACCAAAAATAACAGAAAATCTTGAAAAAAAAGCCAGGAGAAAGATACACATTACATACACAGGAATAATGATACAAAAGGTGGCTGGCTTCTCATCAGAAGCAATGCAAGCAGGTAGACAGTGGAATTAGACATCTTCAAAGTGCTGCCAAAACAAAAACAAATAATCATCCTGTCAACCCAGAATTCTATATCCATAAGAATAGCCTACAAGAACAAGGATGAAATAAAGACATTTTCAGATAAACAAATGATAAGAGAATTCACTGCCAGTAGCCTTACACTACTAAAAGGGAAATGGTACCACATTTAGAAACTTAGAACAAGAGGAAGTTAAAAGAATGTAAATGGTAAATAAGCAGGTAATAATGAAGAAACTTGGTTTTCTAAATATTACTTTTCATAATTCCCTTAAAACTGATTAAAATTGCAAAGGATATGAACAGACACTTCTCAAAAGAAGACATTTATGCAGCCAACAAATATATGAAAAAAAAGCTAATCATCACTGGTCATTAGAGAAATGCAAATCAAAACCACAATGAGATACCATCTCTGGCCAATGAGAATGGTGATCATTAAAAAGTCAGGAAACAACAGGTGCTGGAGAGGATG
>NW_012117254.1:1772131-1777806 GCF_000951035.1 Colobus angolensis palliatus
AAAGACACATGCACACGTATGTTTATTGCAGCACTGTTCACAACAGCAAAGACTTGGAACCAACCCAAATGTCCATTAATGACAGACTGGATAAAGAAAATGTGGCACATATACACAATGGAATATTATGCAGCCATAAAAAAGAACGAGTTCATGTCTTTTGCAGGGACATAGATGAAGCTGGAAATCATCATTCTCAGCAAACTAACACAGGAATAGAAAATCAAACACTACATGTTCTCGCTTGTAAGTGGGAGTTAAACAATGAGAACACACGGACACAGGGAGGGGGACATCACACATCGAGACCTGTCATGGGGTGGAGGGCTAGGGTAGGGATAGTATTAGGAGAAATACCTAATGTAGATGATGAGTTGATGGGTGCAGCAAACCACCATGGCACGTGTATACCTATGTAACAAACCTGCATGTTCTGCACATGTACCCTAGAACTTAAAGTATAAAATCACTGATTACAGAAAAATAATATATGGTTTATAAAATAAGATTTGTAACATATATAGAATTAAAGAATATGACAAAAATAGCATAAAGCACACAGTGTGGCTGGTAAATGGAATTGTACTTTTGTAAGATTTATAATTTTACAAAAAATCTTTTATAATTCTCACTTTATATGTGGCACTTCTCACTTTATTATTGCTACATGGTGTAATAATAAAGTGAGAAATGCCACATATAAAGTGAGAATTAGAAAGTGTGAAGTAGAAAGTGCAAAGTGTCAGGTGTGAAGTGGTAAAATACTGACTCTAAATAGACATTAATAAGCTGAAGATGTATATTCTTAGCCCTAAACAAACCACTAAAAGTCAAAAAAGTGATATATCTAAGAAATAAAATACTAAAAAAAAAATTATTCACCAAAAAGAAGCAGGTAAAGAGCAAATAGAGAGGGGAACAAAGAACAGATAAAATAAGTCAAAAACAAATATTGAGATGGTAGACCTAAATATAATAATATCAATGCCCATGTTAAGTATAAATAAACACTTCAATTAAAAGACAGAAATTGTCAGATCAAATTAAAAGAGAAGATTCAACAGTATGCTATCTATAATGTACACTTTAAATATAAAGACACAAACTGGAAATAAAAGGAAAAAGAAATACCATACAAACAGTTATCATAAGAAAGCTGGCACGGCTATTTACGTCAGATAAAATAGACTTCAAGAAAAGAGTATGGTGAAAGATAAATAAGAATATTTCATAAAGACAAAAGGATTACTACATCAGGAATACACAACAATTATAAAGGTATATGTACCTAATTACAGGTTTTCAAAATACATGAAGCAAAAGATGACAGAAATAATGAGGAAAGAGAAATCCAGAATCATAGTTGAAAATTTTAACACCTATTTTCTCAATAACTAATAAAGCAACTAAAAAATTAGTAATGATATACAGTATCTAAATGATATTATCAGACAACTTAACCCAGTTGACATTTGTAGAATACTACAACCAACAATGGCAGAATAAATATTTTTCAAGTGTATACGGAACAGTCTCAAAAATAGAACATATGCAGAAACAAAGAAAAAACTACAGATTTCAAAAGAAATCTTAAAGAATATATTCTCTATCCATGATGAAAATGAATCAGAAATCAGTAACAATAAAATATCTAGAAATAACCCAAGTATTTGGAAATTAAACAATGTTTTTAAATAATTTGAGGTCAAAGAAGAAATCACAAAGGAAATTAAAAATATTTTTGCACTGAATGATAATGAAAATACAACATACCACAATTTGAGGGATGCGGCAAGAAGTTCTTAGAAGGAAATTTATAGCTTTAACTACTTTATTTTAGAAAACAAGAAAAGTCAAAATCAGTGGTCTGAGCATCAACCTTAAGAAATCAGAAAAAGAAGAATAAGTTAAACTCAAAGTAAATTGTAGGAAATAAATAATAGCAGAAACGGAAGCCAGATATCGACAAACAAAACATGAATGAAAGCATTACTGGTAGATAAGTAATTTAGAAAAAAATGAAAACAAAAGTAGTACATTGAAAAGATCCATAAAACTGGTAATTCTCTAGCTAGAGTGATCAAGAAACAAAGACCACAAATTCATGACATTAGAAATGGAAGAGGGGACACCACTACAGATCCTATACATACACATTAAAAGGATAATAAGGGCATACTATGAACAGTTTTATGGCAATACATTTGATAGCTTAGGTAAAATGTACACATTCTTTGAAAGATAAAAATGACCAAATCTGATTTAAAAAGCAGATAATCTGAACAGCTACAGCTACTAAGGAAATTGACTTTGTAATTAATAACCTTCCCACAAATGAAATTCCAGGGCCAGATGACTTCATTGGTGAATTCCATTAAATTTTAAGGAAGAAATAACACTGATACTAAGGAAAACACTTTCAGGAAAAAAGAGAGGGGAACGCTTCCTTCTCAAGCTGTCAAGCAATCTCTAAGCAGCAGCACACTGGCAGCTGCTAGGTTGGCTTGCCAAAATTCCATAGATTTGTCTGATAAGGAGAAAACAAACCCAAATAGATTCAAATGGTTTATTACTTATACGGACAACAAAAGTGAGATCAACACGGTGTCAAATCCTCCTGTCCCTCACCCGACAGGACAACAATGAACCAGAGCAGCCAGATGACAGACAGCATGGGCAATAAATTGCTCTGCTATTGGGGAACCAACTCTAAACTTATGCACTTACACAGAAGCCTATAGATGTAAACTAAGTAGGGGTGAAGTAGAAAGTCTTGTGCTCAAGTGAAACTAGAGAGATGGGTGAGAAATAGCGTTTTGGAAGTTTCCCATAAGATAGGGAGGTTAATGAGAAACTGCCTCATGGAAGCTTCTCAGCAGGCTTCTTGTATCTCTTTGTTCCAGGAAGAATCAATCACAGGTCATCCTAACAGACCCGGGTCAGACTACAGTTAAGCCTTACCTACATGACCTATGTGAACACATGAAAAGTTGTCAGTGGAACGTGGCAGAGATGTTTTCCTACATATTTTCACCTTATTTTATAAAGCTAATAATATCCCAATACCAAAATCGGAAGAAGCACAACCTAAAGGAAAAAAATTAGACTAGTATCCCTCATAACATACCAGGAAAAATCCTTAAACAATACATGAGCCAAGTGAATCCAGTAATATATGAAAAGGATAATACATCACAACTGTGGGCTATTTCCAGGAATCCACGGTTATTTTAACATTCAAAAGTCAATGTAATTGAAATTTGTGGAATACAACTAAAGTAGTGCTTAGAGAAAAAGTTACGATATTAAATGCTTATATTAGAAAAAAAGGGCCAGGCATGGTGTCTCATGCCTGTAATCCCAGCACTTTGGGAGGCCGAGGTGATTGAATCATGAGGTTAAGAGATCGAGACCATCCTGGCAGGGGATCATCACACACCGGGTCCTATCGTGGGGAGGGGGGAGGGGGTGGGAGGGATAGCATTAGGAGATATACCTAATGTAAATGACGAGTTAATGGGTGCAGCACACCAACATGGCACATGTTTACATATGTAACAAACCTGCACGTTGTGCACATGTACCCTAGAACTGAAAGTATAATTTGAAAAAAAAAAAAAAAAGAGATTGAGAGCATCTTGGCTAACAGGGTGAAACCCCGTCTCTACTAAAAATACAAAAATTAGTTGGGCGTGGTGGCACGCGCCCGTAGTCCCAGCTACTAGGGAGGCTGAGGCAGGAGAATCGCTTGAACCCGGGAGGCAAAGGTTGCAGTGAGCCAAGATGGCGCCACTGCACTCCAGCCTGGCAACAGAGCGAGAACATCTCAAAAAAAAAAAAGGTTGTAAGTCAATGATCATCTACCTTAAAATCTAGAAAAACAAGAGCAAAGTAAACCTAAATCAAGACTTATCACAAAGTTACAATAAATACCGACAGATAGATACATACATAAATGGAACAGAGTAGAGTTATACAACAGGCCCATACAAATATTGTCAATTGGCTTTTAACAAAGTTGCAAAGGCAATTCAATGAAGAAAGAATAGTCTCAACAAATGGTGCTGGGTCAATTGGATATCCATAAGCAAAAACAAAACACAATTAAAAGAGAGCCTCAACCTAACCCTCAAACCTCATACTAAGGTTTCAGAGATTGTCTGAAAACATGTATAGACATTGGCATAAATGTAAAACTATAAAAACATTTAAAGGAAAACAAAAAAGAAAATCTTCCTCATCCCTAAATTAAGCAAATAGTTCTTAGACATGACACCAAAAGCATGATCATAAAAGGAAAAAATGGTAAACTGAACATTCAGATTTTGAAAATTTGCTTTGCAAAAGACTCTATCAAGAGAATAAAAAAGCTACAGATTGGGAGAAAATATTTGCAAATCACATATCTGATAAAAGATTTGTATCTATAATATGTAAGAACTCTCATCCAACAACTCAAATCTTAAGTTAAACTTTTAAAGGTAACTGTAGATTCACATGCAGTTGTAAGAAGTTATACAAAGAAATCCAGTGACTCTTCCCCAGTTTCCTTCAATAGTACCTTCTTATAAAGCCATAGTACAATATCACAACCAACATATTGACATTGATACAGTCAAGATACAGAATACTTCCATTACCACAAGGATACCACATTTTGCCCTTTTATAGCCACATCTATTTGCCTTCTCCCCAACCTCCTCTTTAACCCTGGTAACTACCAGTCTATTCATTTCTATAATTTTGTCATTTAAAGAACTTTGTATACATGAAATCATACATATAAAAAAGCCAATAATAAATGGGATAGACATTTTTTCAATTAGATTAATTATCTAGAGATTCATTCAGTTTATTGTGTGAATCAATAATTTCCCTTTTATTGCTGAGTAGTATTTCATGATATGGATGTATTGCAGTTTAACCACTCACCTATTGAAGGACACCTGGACCATTTCCAGTTTTAGGCTACTGCAAATAAAGTTACATTCACGTGCAGGTTTTGTGTGGAAGTAAGTTGTATGATAGTTGTATGTTTAGTTTCTTAGGAAACTACCAAACTATTTTTCAGAATGGCTGTGCCATTAAACATTCTCACTAACAATGTATGAGTGATTCAGTTTCACCGCATCCTCCCCAGCCTTGTTGTTGTCACTGTTTTATGAATTTCTTTAGCCATCCTGGCAGATTTGCAGCAATATCTCAATGTGATTTTTATTTGCATTCTCCTGATGGCTAATAATGTTGAACGTCCATTTTGCTTCATAAATAGTGTCACTGAATATATCTTTTTGTATAGCTATTTTAGTGGTTGTCTTAAGTATGATATTATATATACATAATTTTATCACAGTTTACTGGTGTCAGTTCACTAGTTTGAGTGAAGTATCGAAAACTTTCTTCCTTTTACACCATGTAACCTCCCCTATTTATAATGTAATTGTCTAAAATATTTCTTCCACATATATTTAGAATTACATCAAACAGTGTTGTAACTGTTGCTTCAATCATCAAACATAATTTGGAAAACTCAAGAGAAGGAACGTCTACTATATATATTTTTGCTCTTTCCATTGTGTGTTCTTCCTTGCTAATGTCCAAGATTCCTTCCTTTATTATTTCCCTTCTGTTTAGAGAACTTGCTTTAGCCACTCTTTTAGGGTAAGCCTGCTGGT
>NW_012117254.1:1777856-1786575 GCF_000951035.1 Colobus angolensis palliatus
TTCTAAATTTTTCTTCTGTGAATGTTTTTCTTTTTATTCTTGAAGAATTTTGCTCATTAGTGTATTTTGGGTTGTTGGTTCTTTCAGCACTTGAAAAATATGCAGCTTCCTTCTGACTTACATGATTTCTTATGAGAAATGTGTTGCCATTCTAATTGTCATTTCTCTCTTTCTGCTTTCAATATGCTTACTTGTAGTAACTGTTTTCAGAAGTTTAATTATGTCTTGGCATGGGTTTCTTTAGGTTTATACTGTTTGGAGTTTGTGCATCGTCTTGTAGGTTTCTGCCTTTTGCAAAATTTGGAGGATTTTCAGCCATTATTTCTTCAGGTACCTTTTCAGCCTACACTCCTCCTTCTCTCCTACCAGAACTCCTATGATACAAATATTACATTTTTTGTTATTGTCCCACAGATCTCTCACACTCTGCTCATTTGTTTTCAGTCTGTTTTCTTTTGATTGGCCAAGATTGGATAATATCTATTGCAACCTCAAGTTTACTGATTCCTCTGTCTCTTCATTTTCCTGTTCAATCCATCTATTGAGCTCTTTATTTTGGTTATTGTATTTTTTTGCCTCTAAAATATCCACTTGGCTTTTCTTGATATTTTCTATTTCTATTTGTTTGCTAAAATGTTATATTTTTTCATTTGCTCCAAATATGTTTGTAATTTATCACTGAAATTTCTCATTCTTTTTACAATGGGTACATTAGATTTTTGTCAGATCCTTCCAATATCCCTGTCATCTTGGTGCTGGGCATCAACTAATTGTCTTTCTCATTCCATTTGAAATATTAATTCTTTGATGAGTAATTTTGTATGGATATCTTGACATTTGGGGTATTACGTTATGAGACTTTAGGCCTCATTTATATCTTCTGTTTAATATAATTTATTATGACACCAATGCAGCAAGGGAAGAGGGAATGAAGTGTCACCTCTTTATAGCCATATGGGGACAAAAGTTCAGATTCTTTCTGTTGGTACCTGAGGCAGGATGATGCATCTTGTTACTGCTGCACAGGGGTGGGAGATCCAGATCCCTAGTAGGCTTTCAATGATACTTCCCTGGATGGAAGAGGTAGTAGTACCTTTTTACTGTTCCTCATGTTGCTTCCACTGACACCACAGGTGGGTGCTGTGGCCTCATTGCCACTACAGGATGGTGAACCTGAATCTCCAGTAGGCCTCCTCTGACACCATTTCAGCAAGGAGTCTATGGAATGCCTCATTACTGCCTTGTGAGGACATAAATCCAGGCTCCCCAGAAGATCTCCACTGACATCACGGGATGAGGAGATGCCTTGCTCCCAAATGGAGGGAATGAAAGTCCTAGCTCCCTACTCAGCCTTCTCTGACACTGGAGCCTCATTACAGCCTGGCAAGGATAGAATTCTAGCTTTCTCACTCAGCTTTTGCTGGAGTGAGTGTGGTCAGGCCAAAGGTGTTTGCTTGTTTGTTTGTTTTCCCCTGTGGCGTTGGGCTAAAACAGTACACTTATTGCCTAAAATACTTCTGTCTTGATAGGCTACCCCTAGATTGAATTGTTCTGTATCCTGATTTCGGTGGTAGTTACACCAGTCTACCCTTATGCTAAAATTCACAGAACTATATAAAAATGTCAATTTACAAATAAAAGTTTTTACAAAAGAAGAGCAAAGTTGTAGGAGTTACATTGACTGGCCTAAAGAATCATTATAAAGATTAAACAATTGGGGAAGTAGAGTATTGGTATAAGGATAGACAAATGTATATCAAGGGAAAAAATTAGAAAGTCCAGAAATAGCCTCACACATGTATGACCAATTGATTTTCAGCAAAGGTGTCAAAGCGATTTAATGGGTGATAGCATAGACTTTTAAAAAATGGTGCAATTACAACTGAATATTCATTTGGGGAAGATGAACCTCAACCCTTATTACATACCATACATACAAATATTAACTTGAGATGGCTCATAAAGCTAAACATAAAAATTAAAACTATAAAAATTCAGAAGAAAAAAGTAGGAAAAATAATTGCAAATTTGGAAGAGGCAAACATCTTGATAGGACACAGAAAGTATAAACTATCTAAGAAAAAAATGATACATTGCATTTCATTAAGTTTTGCTCTTTGAATCACTAAAAAAATGAAATGGTAAATCTGCAAACCATATATCTGAGAAAGGATTTATATCAAGAATATAGAAATCACAATTACAATTTAATAACAAGACCAGGAACCCAAATTTAAAAATGGGCAAATGATTAAAATAGACACTTCACAAAAGAAAATACATGAATGACCAACAAGCACATTACAATATATTCACTGTCACTTGTTATCAGAGAAATACAAATTGATTCCCCTCTTTCCCTGCTGCATTGGTGTTAGAATAAACTAGATTAAACATAAAGTATAAATGAGACCCGGAGTCTCATAACATAATACCTGAAATATCTAGGTTTCCATGCCAAATCACTCGTCATATCAAGAATCAAAATTTCAAACTGAACACAAAGAGATGCCACTTCACACCTACAAGAATGGTAAAAACTAAAAAGCTGTACAATATCCAGTGTTGGTAATGATGTGGGGCAAACAGATCTCAGACCTTGCATTTTGGAACTGCAAAATGGTATAATCACTTTGAAAAATCCTCTGACAATTTATTATAAAGTTTAGCATATACCAATTAATTATACAGCCTAAGCAATTCCACTATTAAATATCAGCCAAGAGAAATGAAAATTTACATTCACAGAGAGACTTGTATAGAAATGTTCATAGCAGCTTCATCTGTAATAGTAAAAATCTTGAAACAATCCAAATGTCTATCAATAGGTGAATGGATGGGTAAACAAGTTGTAGTATTTTCACAACATGGAATATTGCACAACATGGGAAAGAAACAAACTACTGATGCATACAACAACATTAATGAGGTCAAAAATTGTGACGAACAAAAGAAGCCAGGGACAAAGGAGTATATACTGTATTATTACATTCATATGAAATTCTACAAAAGGCAAGGCTTATCTATAGTGACACAAAGCAGATCAGTACTTGCCTAGGGCAGGGGTGGGAGGAGTTTGACTGCAAAAGGGAAGGAGAAAGTTTTTTGAGGTAATGGAAAGGTTCTATATCAATAACATGTCTCAATCTCACAAACAATGAAAGGAAGCCATGCACAAAAGAATATATACTGTATGATCTCACTTACATTAAGTTCAAAAATATAAGCAAAGCTATAGTGTGTTTAGGTATCCCTAGTTAAGTGGTAAAACTCTGAAGATAAGCAAGTGATTACTGGAAAGTCAGGCTAGTGGCTTCCTGGAGTGGGGAGCAGGGGGTGTGGGTATAGTAATTAGGAAGGGACATGTGGGTGGTGTCTGGGGTGCTAGTAATGTTATCTTTCTTGATCTGGATAAGGTTACATGAGTGTTTGCTTTATGTAGTTTGTTAATCTGGCTATATACCTTTTTGTTTGTGTATTTCACAACTAAAAACATTTTTTTAAAAGTAAAAATGGCAACGGAAAGGCAAGCTGAGGCCAGGAAAGTAAAGACCCATGCAGACAAGCAGGAAGTCTTGCTGGACCGGAACTGTGAAGTATTTACAGGGCAATCCTTTAAATTGGTTGGAGTGAGGTCGTGCCAGGCTGGACAGTGCATCTTAACTGCTGCCCCATTCCATACCTAGCACAGGGATGGGCCTACGGTATACCCAACTTAGGCTTGTGGATACAACAGTGGTATTAGGGTATGCCATTAAGCCATGCCCAAATCAGAGCATATTCCCTAGTGGCTACCTACCAAAAAGCACTGGACTTGAAGACAAGAGACCAAAGTTTAGGCAGTAGCAATATCACTTCAAGATACAAGACCTTGAACAGACCATGTTAACTCTCAGCATTAGTTTCTTTATTACTGGCCCTGGCTATGAAGAGCAATGAGAGAAAGAATGGAGATAATTATAGATATAGATATAGGTACACATATATAGATATATCCTTCTGTATCCAAGCCCAGCTTTTAAGTATGCAAGCTAGCCCAGCTAGTGCAGTAAAGGCTTGAAAGGGAGACACCAAAGGTCTCAAGACAAGACAGTACCTTGGTCCCCTCTACATCTTGGCCATTCTTAGGTTTAATTGCCTCTGGGTGTGAATGGTGTGAATTAGCATGGTGGTGTGAGGTGCTGCATGCCCACTATTCCAAGCTGAATATCCAAAACGGTTACAATTATGAAGAGGGTAGCAGGAATGGGGAGGGGACAATATATGAAGGCCAAACACTTTGACTTTACTGCACACAGTCCCAAGGTGTATTTTCCCATGCATCAGGCTTGGAGGCAGGGGTCAGGGTGCTCAAGGCTGACATTTGATAGGACAAGCGGAGCATCAACACCAATGGTGGATGACTCAGGTGGTGTCACCACTGCTGTCTCTACAAACTGCTCTGTCACATACCCTGCTATCTCTGGGACAAAGGGAACCCTGTCCAGTAGTGGGGACTGGGGAGCTCTGCCTACAGTGCCTTCAAAAGACCAATGAACATTCAAGCTTGGAATTTAGGACAAGCTTCCTTCTCCTATTTGTGGAAGATTGCCCATTTTCTTTTATTTATATGAGAAAAAGTTTGTGAATACACCCCTGATCACTGATAGGCAAGAACCATTTGTAAATTAGAGATTTAAGGTGAGACCTGGCTGGCAACCTAGGAATGGCAACAATGGACCAGATGCTACAACCTCATCCATTTCAAAAGCTTCATGAATAGCCAGTTGTACCATGGAAGGATCCTGGCTTTTTATTTATTTTCCATAAGTTATTGGGGTACAGGTGGTATTTGCTTACATGAGTAAGTGCTTTACTGGTGATTTGTGAGATTTTGGTGCAGCCTTCACCCGAGCAGTATACACTGTACCGTATTTGTAGTCTTAACCCTCGCCCCTCTCCCCCACTCTTCCTCCCAAGTCCCCAGAGTCCATTGTATCATTCTTATGCCTTTGGATCCTCATAGCTTAGCTCCCACATATCAGTGAGAATATATGATGTTTGGTTTTCCATTCCTGAGTTACTTCACTTAGAATGATAGTCTCCAATATCATCCATGTCACTGCAAATGCTGTTAATCCATTCCTTTTTATGGCTGCATAGTATTCATATATAATCACAGTTTCTTTATCCACTCGTTGATTGATGGGCATTTGGGTTGGTTCCACAATTTTACAATTGTGAATTGTGCTGTTACAAACATGTGTGTGGAAGTATCTTTTTCGAATAATGATTTCTTTTCCTCTGGGTAGATACCAAGTAGCGGGATTGCTGGATCGAATGGTAGTTCTACTTTTAGTTCTTTAAGGAATCTCCACACTGTTTTCCACAGTGACTGTACTAGTTTACATTCCCACCAGCAGTGTAGAAGAGTTTCCTGATAACCACATCCATGGAATCTCCTTGGCATCCACGCCAACATCTACTGTTTTTTGATTTTTTTATTATGGCCATTTTTGTAGGAGTAAGGTGGTATTGCATTGTGGTTTTGACTTGCATTTCCCTGATCATTAGTGATGTTGAGCATTTTTTCACGTTTATTGGCCATTTGTATATCTTCTTTTGAGAATTGTCTATTCATGTCTTTAGCCCACTTTTTGATGGGATTGTTTTTTTGTTTGTTTGTTTTTCTTACTGAATTGTTTGGGTTCATTGTAGATTCTGGATATTAGTCCTTTGTCAGATGTACAGACTGTGAAGTTTTTCTCCCATTCTGTGGGTTGTCTGTTTACTCTGCCAACTGTTCCTTTTGCCATGCAAAAGCTCTTTAATTAGGTCCCAGCTATTTATCTTTGTTTTTATTGCATTTGCTTTTGGGTTCTTGGTCATGAAATTCTTGCCTAAGCCAATGTCTAGAAGGGTTTTTCCAATGTTGTCTTCAAGAATTTTTGTAGTTTCAGGTCCTAGGTTTAAGTCCTTAAACCATCTTGAGTTGATCTTGTATAAGGTGAGAGATGAGGATCCAGTTTCATTCTCCTACCTGTGGCTAGTCAGTTATCCCAGCACCATTTGTTGAAAAGGGTGTCCTTTCCCCACTTTATGTTTTTGTTTGGTTTGTCAAAGATCAGTTGGCTCTAAGAATTTGGATTTATTTCTGGGTTCTCTATTCTGTTGTATGGGTTCTCTATTCTGGCGTATGTGCCTATATTTATACCAGTACCATGCTGTTTTGGTGACTATGCCCTTATAGTTTGAAATCAGGTAGTGTGATGCCTCCAGATTTTTTTTGTTTGTTTAGTCTTGCTTTGGCTATGCAGGCTCTTTTTTGGTTCCATATGAATTTTATAATCGTTTTTTATGATTCTGTGAATCATAAAATCCCATATTTTGATGGGAATTGCATTGAATTTGTAGATTCCTTTTGGCAGTATGGTCATTTTCACAATATTGATTCTACCCATCCATGAGCATGGGATGTGTTTCCATTTGTTTGTGTCATCTATGATTTCTTTCAGCAGTGTTTTGTAGTTTTCCTTGCAGAGGTCTTTTGACTCCTTGGTTAGGTATATTCCTAAGTATTTTATTTATTTATTTATTTATTTATTTATTTGCAGCTATTGTAAAAGAGGTTGAGTTCTTGATTTGATTCTTTGCTTGGTCACTGTTGGTGTATAGAAGAGCTACTGATTTGTGTACATTAATCTTGTATCCGGAAACTTTGCTGAATTCTTTTATCAATTCTAGGAGCTTTCTGGAGAGGTCTTTAGAGTTTTGAATGTAAACGATCATATCGTCAGCAAACAGTGAAAGTATGACTTCCTCTTTTCCGATTTGAAAGCTCTTTCTTTCTTTCTCTTGTCTGATTGTTCTGGCTAAAACTTCCAGTACTATGTTGAAGAGGAGTGGTGAGAGTGGGCATCCTTGTCTTGTCCCAGTTCTCAGAAGAAATGCTTTCAACTTTTCCCCATTCAGTATCATGTTGGCTGTGGATTGTCATAGATGACTTTTATTACATTCAGGTATATCCCTTTTATGCCAATTTTGCATAAAGTTTTAATCATAAAGGGATGCTGAATTTTGTCAAATGCCTTTTCTGCATCTATTGAGATAATCATGTGATTTTTGTTTTTAATTCTTTTTATGTGGTGTATCATATTTATTGACTTGCATATGTTAAACAATCCCTGCATCCCTGGTATGAAACCCACTTGATCATGGTGGGTTATCTTTCTGATATGTTGTTGGATTCAATTAGCTAGTATTTTGTTAAGGATTTTAGCATCTATGTTCATTAAGGATATTGGTCTGTAGTTTTCATTTTTGGTTATGTCCTTCCCTGGGTTTGGTATTAGGGTGATGCTGGCTTCATAGAATGAATTAGGAAGGGTTCCTTCTTTCTCTTTCTTGTGGAATAGTGTCAAAAGGATTGGTACCAATTCTTCTTTGAATGTCTTGTAGAATTCTGCTGTGAATCTGTCTGGTCCTGGACTTTTTTTGTTGTTGTTGGTAATTTTTAAATTACCATTTCAATCTCACTGCTTGCTATTGGTCTGTTCAAGGTATCTAATTCTTCCTGATTTAAGCTAGGAGGGTTGTCTTTTTCCAGGAATTTATCCATCTCTTCTAGGCTTTCTAGTTTATGTGCATAAAGGGATTCATAGTAGCCTTGAATGATCTTTTGTATTTCAGTGGTGTCAGTTTTAATATCTCCTCTTTCACTTCTTAGTGAGGTTATTTGGATTTTCTCTTTTCTTGGTTAATCTTGCTAATGGTCTAATAATTTTATCTTTTCAAAGAACCAGGTTTTTGTTTCATTTATCTTTTGTATTTTTTTATTTCAATTTCCTTTAGTTCTGCTCTGATGTTGGTTATTTCCTTTCTTCTGCTGGGTTTAAGTTTGGTTTGTTCTTGTTTCTCTAGTTCCTAGAGGTGTGACCTTAGAATGTCACTTTGCTCTTTCAGTCTTTTTGATGTAGGTGTTTAGGGCTATGAACTTTTCTCTTAGCACTGTCTTTTCTGTATCTCAGAGGTTTTGGTAGGTTGTGTCATTATTGTCATTCAGTTTGAAGAATTTTTTTAATTTCCATCTGGATTTTGTTTTTGACTGAATGGTCATTAAGGAGCAAGTTATTTAATTTCCATGTATTTGCATGGTTTTGAAGGTTCCTTTTTGAGTTGATTTTCAGTTTTATTCCACTGTGGACTGAGAGAGTGCCTGATATAGTTTCAATTTTCTTAAATTTATTGAGGCTCATTTTATGGCCTATCACATGGTCTATCTTAGAGAAAGTTCCATACACTGTTGAATATTCAGAATGTGTGTTCTGTGATTGTTGGATTAAATGTTCTGTATGTACCTGTTAAGTCCATTTGTTCCAAGGTATAGTTTAATTCCATTGTTTCTTTGTTGACTTTCTATCTTGATAACCTGTCTAGTGCTGTCAGTGGAGTATTGAAGTCCCCCACTATTATTGTGTTGCTGTCTATCTCATTTCTTATATCTATTAGTAATTGTTTTGTAAATTTGGGAGCTCCAGTGCTAGGTGCATACACTTTTAGGATTGTGATATTTTCCTCTTGGACAAGGCCTTTTACCATTATATAATGTCCCTCTTTATCTTTTTTTACTGCTGTTGCTTTAAAGTTTGCTTTGTCTGATATAAGAATAACTATCCCTGCTCACTTTTGGTGTCCATTTGCATGAAGTGCCTTTTCCCACCTCTTTACTTTAAGTTTATGT
>NW_012117254.1:1786830-1828190 GCF_000951035.1 Colobus angolensis palliatus
CATTTTGATGTGTTTCCAGGATTTCTTTCAAAATTTAGAGCCCTTTTTAGCAGTTCTTATAGTGGTGGCTTGGTAATGGTGAATTCTCTCATTTGTTTGTCTGAAAAAGACTGTATCTTTCCTTCATATATGATGCTTAGTTTCACTTGATACAAAATTCTTGGCTGATAACTGTTTTGTTTGAGGAGGCTGAAGATAGGGCCCCAATCCGTTCTAGCTTGCAAGGTTTCTGCTGAGAAATCTGCTGCTAATTTGATAGGTTTTCCTCCATAGGTTACCTGGTGCTTCTGGCTCACAGCTCCTAAGATTCTTTCCTTCATCTTAACTTTGGATAAACTGATGACAATGTGCCTAAGTGATTATCTTTTTGTGGTGAGTTTCACAGGTGTTCTTTGTGCTTCTTGTATTTGGATGTCTATGTCTCTAGCAAGGCCGGGGAAGTTTTCCTCAATTATTCCTCCAAATCAAGTTTTTAGAATTGTCTTCTTCCTCAGGAACATCAATTATTCTTAGATTTGGTCATTTAACATAATCCCAGACTTCTTGGAGGCTTTGTTCATATTTTCTCATTCTGTTTTCTTAGTCTTTGTTGGATTGGGTTAATTTGAAGACCTTGTCTTTGAGCTCTGAATTTCTTTCTTCTACTTGTTCAATTCTATTGCTGAGACTTTCCAGAGCATTTCACATTTCTAAAAGTGTGCCCAAAGTTTCCTGAATTTTTTATGTTTTTTTCTTTAAGCTACGTATTTCCTCGAATATTTCTTCCTTCACTTCTTGTATCATTTTTTGGATTTCCTGCTTCACCTTTCTCTGGTGCCTCCCTGATTACCTTAATAACTAACCTCCTGAATTTTTTTTCAGGTAAATCAGGGATTTCTTCTTGATTTGAATCCACTGCTGGTGAACTAGCAGGATTTTGGGGGGGGGTGTTAAAGAGCCCTGTTTTGTCATATTACCAGGGTTGGTTTTCCGGTTCCTTCTAATTTGGGTAGGCTCTGTCAGAAGGGAAGGTCTAGGGCTGAAGGCTGTTGTTCAGATTCTTTTTGTCCCATGGGGTATTCCCTTGTTGTAGTATTCTCTCCCCTTTCCTATGGGTGTGGCTTCCTGTGAGCCAAACTGCTGTGATTGTTGTCTCTCTTCTGGGTCTAGCCACCCAGTGGATCTACCCGACTCCAGGCTGGTACTGGGGATTGTCTGCACAGAGTCCTGTGATGTGAACTGTCTATGGGTCTCTCAGCCATGGATACCAGCACCTGTTCCAGTGGAGGTGGTGGGGGGGGGGTCGGTGCAATGAGTTCTATGAAGGTTCTTAGCTTTGGTAGTTTAATGCTCTATTTTTGTGCTGGTTGGCCTCCTGCTGGGAGGTGGCACTTTCCACAGAGCATCAGCTGTAGTATGGAGAGGAAATGGTGCTGGGTGGGGCCCTAGAACTCCTAAGATTACATGTCCCTTTGTCTTCAGCTACCACGGTGGGTAGGGAAGGACCATCAGCTGCGGGCAGGGCTAGGCATATCTGAGCCCAGACTCTCCTTGGGAGGGTCTTGCTGTGGCTGCTGTGGGGGATGGGGGTGAGATTCCCAGGTTACTGGCGTTGTGTACGTAGGAGGATTATGGCTGCCTCTGCTGAGTCACGCAGGTTGTCAGGGAAGTGGAGGAAAGCTGGCAGCCACAGGCCTCACCAAGGTCCCACACAAACTGAAGGGCCAGTCTCACTCCCACCATGCACCCTGCAACAGCCCTGAGTCTGTTTCCAGGCAGTGAGTGAGACGGGCTTGAAAACATGCCCCAGGCTACCCACCTCCCAGCTGCAAAATAAAAGGGATTGATTCTTCTCCCGCCTGTGGAGTCTGCACACTGGATTTGCGCCCTCCCCTGATTTCTGGCCAAGAGGTTTCTTGCCCCATTCAAATTGTTATGAAGTTCAGCTGGAGATTTCTTTCTCTCTGGAGTTTTACCCCATGCTCCTCTGGCCACCCTCCCAATGGATCCCTGTGATGCCAGGTAGGAATGGGCTGTCTGGGGATCCAGCGAGCTCCCTAGGGCCTTTCTGCTGCTTCCTCTACCCCTGTATTTTGCTTGGTTCCCTAAATTGACTCAGCTCCAGGTAAGGTAGGAAACTTCTCCCACAAACAGACCTTCAGTTTCTCCAGTGTGTGTGTGTGTTCGGAAGAAGAGGGTCTCCCTTTCCCACTTTTGTAGTTGGGGCACTCACAGTATTTGGGGTGTCTCCTGGGTCCTGCAGGAGCAGTCTGCTTCCTTCAGAGGGGATGTGGGTCCTCTTGAGATTGCTGGTTTGTTCTTCCAGTCAATCTGAATCTTAAATTTGCAAGCCACCGCACGCTGCTCTGTCTGGAGCTGCAATCTAGTCCTGCCTCCCGTCCACCATGATAATCCCTCCCTCACTGGTTTCTTTTTAATAACATGTCATGGTGCTGATCATGCATCAAATGGCACCAGCACCTGTTTTCTTCCTGTCTGTGTTCCTCATATATACACTTTTATTATTAAGTAGATGTATGAATCCATTTAAAATAGATTTAGCTTTGGGGAGAAATTCTGTGTTGATTCCGCCCACACAAAGGTGCATGTACCCACACAAACAGTTCCTTCTAGAAATGCAAAAACAATATAGCAATGACACTAATGATCAAGATATTTTATAAAGGAAATCACCCAAATCCCATCACCAGAACACAGCTCTTTTTATTTACTCATTTACTATGAGTTTTTGTAAGTTGCAAGATCACAGTGTAAATACAATGGAGCCTCTTCCTTTTCAAAACCTGTTGCATGTATTCCTCAGACTGCTGCAGGTTTCAGAATGAGCATATTAAATGTTCTCATAATATGCCATGGAATGGATATGCCATAATTTAATTTGCCACCCATTATTGTTGGGCAATTCATTTGTTCCCAGTGTTATATTACTACAGCCAATCTCATAACGAACATCTTCATGTGTGTATCTTCTCAATTCTGTTGAACTGCTTCCTGAGGAATAAAATCTCAGGAAGAAGAATTATTGAGTTAAAGGTCAGGAACAGTCCTAGGACTCTTGCTTCAGTTGGCTGGGTTGCCTTCCACAGGTGTGGGTCCCTTTCTAAAATGTGCATACCCTCGGCCAGCTTTCCCCTTTAGCCACCCAAACCTGTCCCACTCACTCTTGGTGTCTTAGTTACTGCCTGTTGTGTGGGGATCAACTTCTATTTGCTCTCTGGGTGCTCTGCACCATGGTTTCAAAACAATGTAAACCTGTTTTGGGAAACACACTCAACCAATGTGGAATAGCCTCTCAGTTCCAACAGCTGAGAGTCCACAGTGATTATCTTTGGGGGATGCCAGGCTTGGCAAGTAAGGAGCAGATGCGTTTGTTTCTCAAAGCCCACATTGCAGAGAACTTTCCCCCACACCCTTAACAAGTGAACTACAATGCTCTGACGCAAGCAGCCTTATGCTGACTACCAGCTCCCCTCAACACCCACTATGTGGCAGGCCCTACTACAAATCAGATATGGCTCTTGCCCTCAAAGAGCCCACAAACTCTGGTAAGGACAAACAACTAACAGAGATGCAATGTGGTGTCATGAGCAAGTGCATTGCAACTAGTCTGACTTGGATTGGGACTTCAGTCTTGCCATCTTCTTGCTGTGTGGACTTCAGCAAGTGTGTGTGTGTGTGTGTATGGTCTTGGTTTCATTCTCTACAATTAGGAATAATGGAATAATATTAATATCAGCTTCCCTCCAGTTGAACCCTGGTAATCTTGCCTGGGGGATCAGGAAATGCTTTTCTGTCCCCCACCCCAGGGAGAATGTGCTGAAAGGCTCCAAACGTCATAAGGATTGGGTCTCTCTCACCAGTCCCAGGACAGGAAGGCCTACTGGTGAACCGCGGTGAGCAGCCCTGAAGTGGCTGGAGAGTACAGAACCTCAGTGACTTGGGGCTGCCTGCAAAACCATTCGCAAAAGTTCCACTGTCTCTGCCTACATTATTTCTACCAGGAGGGGAAAGTAACGTGGCTCAGCTGATTATTCTTTCCCAATTGCTAAACTGGCTTCCTTGATTAGAAAAACACAGCCTTAGGCTGATGGCCTTGCCAGCAATCAGTGCTAATGCAAGACCCAGCTGAGGAATACAGCAGACTAGGCTCCATGCCCAGTGCCACGAAGACTTCTGCCTTGTCCAGGACATGGTCCAGAGATAGAAAATGCTGATTTTCTAGTAGAGCTACTAAGAGTCAACATTTACAAGTGCCAGCGATGGCTTTCGTGCAATGAAAGGCACAAGAGTGGGGCAGCTCTCTTCTTGTCACACCCCAGAGTCCCTGGGTAAACTTTCCCAGAGGAACTGTCAAATGATAATGGCCATGAATGGACATATCCAGCAGTACAGATAGCCATATGGGTCACAGAAGTACCCATCACTTCTGTAGTTAGCACACTCTGCCCATCAAGATTTGTACTCTTTCTGGGAACAATCTACTGTCCACATCTAAAATAGTGTGCTTTCCATTCAATTTATCCATTTCTTATTACACCCCTGTTCAATAACCATTGTCTGAGCATCTGCTGTGGTAGATGTAAACCTGAGTCAGACATCATCCTCTTGTCTCAAATAATAACTTAAACAGAATCACCACTGATCATAGCAATGCAGTCCTGGTTAATGATCCACTCCGGCATTTCCCAAAGTATGTTCCACAAACATTGGTTCCTCAAGATTCTAATAGATGCTCAGCTCCAAAAGGATTCTGTGGTGACAAAAGTTTGAGGAAACTTGAGTGGAGGGAAGTTAGCAAGCTTTCCTGATTGCCAGGCTTGTCAGAGCCAGTGACATGTCAAGGTGCACCGTCACTCTCCAACAGGAGCTAGAGAATGCATTCTCCAAACACATTTTAGTCCAGACCCATGTGGAAAAAGCATTTCATATGGCCAGCAGTCCAGACAATGCATTTTGGGAAATACAGAACTCTTCCAATCCCCTTATTTTTTAGATAAGGAGATTGAAGCCTAGGAAAGGAAAGGGATTTGCCTGAGCTCACCCAAGAGGTCTGAGACAGGGTAACACTAATTCAGCTGTAGCACTTTCAGAAGGAATGTCTCTAATCTGTTTTTCAGATTGGGAAGCCATTAGAGGGTTTTCAGCAGTGGGGATAATGCAATTGAATTAGCATTTTAGGTAAATCACTTCAGCTGATGTGTGGAGGAGACTCTAGAGGGATGACAGTGAGGAGACAATGAAGAGTAATCCAGGTGAGAGATAATAAAGACCTAAATTTGTGCAGTAGCAGGAGGGTAGGTGAGGTAAAGATACATTCCAGAAATAATTAGGAGGTAAACCGGCAGGACCTGATGGCAGATTAGGTGGGGGAGTGGAAGGAGTTAAGGGTGATGCTGAGAAATCTGGTCTGGGTGACTGGGTAGATGCCAGTGCCATGCAGTGGAGAAGCTGTTTGGATGGAGTTAAGTAGGTTGAAGACTTCCATTTCAGTGGCTGTGGAATGATCAGTGTAGATATCCAAGTAGCATTTGGCTTTATGGGGGGAAGGTTTTGGTAAGAGACCAAGATCAGGGAGATAACTGCATATTGATGAAAGTTAAAGCACAAGAATGAGAGAAATAGTCCAGGGAGAACCTGTAGAGGAAGTAGAAGCAATAGACTAAGGCTCAGAAACTTGGAGAACTCAGTTCTGGCCTCCAGGGAACTCACTATCTAAACCTTATTCTTCCTCCAGAGTTCCCCTCAAAGCACCTCCTCCAGGAAAGGAATGCTGCCCTAAGAGATGTACGAGGTGTTGGGTCAATTTGGAGGACAGAAAATTAATATGTGATGGCATAATTAAATGTCTTCTGTTGGCACACCAGATTCTTTTTTTTTTTTTTTCACTGCTTCAATGGTCGTTTTTTATTAAAAGAAAAACAATTCAAAATATGTGATAAGAAATTAGACTTTTATCGATACACAAATAATTTTACTTAAAATCAACCCAGTTACATATTTTTTAAAAATTGCAGAACCTCTGCACACCAATGTCCACAACCTAGAATAGGTTCATGTGAAACCTGCAGTCCTACCCCGGAGCAACAATAAGTGATGGTCCAGGTACTCACTGACATGTTTCTCTTGACACCGAGTTGGTTGCAAACAAAACACCATTCTTCCCTGGATTAAGCAAGAGTTCACATAAAAGAGCTTTATAAAATGTCTATGAAGGAGAATTGGTAATATCAGAAGAGCTCCAGCACTTTAATTGAATATAATCCTCTATCATTCTTTTCTTGATTTAATTTCTGTAGCTCCCGAAAACTTACTTCAATCTTGTTGAGCTCGGAATAAACAGATATCTGAGATTTTACAAGCTTATAAAGATTTATCAGTACCCTCTTTGCTTCTGGCATCATTACTATAACAGTAAAATTTGCATCCAGAAGTAGACATATCCAATCCATAATCTGGTTCTAGGTAGGTGGGTATATTCCAGGAAGAGTCATAGTAGCATTTTCGCTACACTTCAGATAAAGGAACTACAAATACTTGAGAAACAGCGTGGTATGCTGTGCTGGGATGTTTTTCAAATGAGGCAGAAGAAATGTTTAGCTATATGCTGAATGAAGAATTGCATTAAGTAGAGCTGCTCCTTTTGGTATCACAGGGCATGAAGTGGTCTCCTTTGTTTTGTCCTGGGGCTTTTTATTTAACTGTTGATCACAGTTATTGCATTTATCTTCCTTCAGGATTGAAGCCATTTTGAAGAATTTCAGTTTGCTCTTCCATTTTCTCATCATGTACAGAATTACTATAGTCAAAAACTGACTCCATACTGACATCTGTTTCTTGAAGACTGTCATCACCAATGCTCAAGAAAATTTTTAAGCAAGCACAGGTGACCGATTCAGGAATGTCAGGGAACTGCTGTAGACAAAGTTGTAACACCTGTACATCTTTCTTTTTTAAGGCAATCTCCATTAAGTCAGGGCACAAACTGTAAGAAAGCACATGCGTTTGGATAACCTGCATCAGACAGTTCCGGGGATAAAATGATCGTTCTGCTTTACACCTTTTCCAGAAGTCCTGTTACTGTGTCCCCAGTGACAGTATGAAAGTCAGGTGTCTGCTTCAGAGCCAAAAATTTCCATACTTCTACTTCAATGTGCTTTTCTGAATCTTTCATTGCGGTTGACAAAAGTTGTTTGGATGGTGATACCTCTGGCTGTAAACTCACTTCAATTTTTCATCTCCTTAAAATTCTTCTTAACTGCTCTGAGTTCTGGGACCCAAGTCCACATCCTTGAGGTGTTTCCCAGTTTACAAAATGGGGCACAACATGAGTTCCTGGATCTTGACTATGCTTGAGTTTTCCAAGAGCACCTACTAATGATGACACTTCACAGTTGTATGGAATCACAGCTAGAGATTTTCCACGTAGCATAAACAAATTTTCCCCATAATACCAGAGTTGACAACTGGTCCCTTGTGGTAACTCTTCTGAAGTCTGTAGTGTTTGAAATTTTATGTTCCATACAGAGAGGCATTCCTTAGAAGCTGCTAGTGGACTTCCTAGGACAGTGACGTGATCCTGATCCAGGGCAGTGAGTGCAACTCCATTTAGAGCATTACCAGACACAACAGCCTTGAGCGACAGTGATCTAACTAAGCTCTGATTTTTTTCTGGGTCAGTTTGACGTATTGGTATCAAGGTTTCATATATACAACCATCAGAGCTTAATGACATCAAAGAGATGAATTTTTGATCTACTGATGCAGTAAAACTCTCTATAAAATACTTTTTGTCTTGTCCAAGTAAGAGTGTATATTTGGTTAAGATATGTGAGTTAAACATTTGCATCTAAGCAATGTAATTTCCATGTTTTTCAGTAATAAACATTAAAACAGGAAGTCTGAATACTATGAAAAACTTTGCCCATTTAATCACTTCATCAGAGATAACAGTTTCAATTTTCTGCTGGGGGTCTGCAAGCAAGGCCTCTAAACCATGAACAACACCTTCCTTGAAGAGCACCAAGGGTTCTGACCCTTGCACTGAAAGTATCCTATACACTTCAGCTAACAATGTAGCTTTAAATACTTTATCCCTGTTTACATCTTCATTATTCCATATTCTTAAAACTTTATTATTGTGTACAACAATATACTCTCCAGTTTGAAAGTTGCACACAACTGGACATGTTATAATTTGACCCTGTTTCACTGACGAGCTCCCCAAGGGTTTCTATTCAGAAACCTTATAGAGGATCACGATTCTGCCACTTTCTGTCACTAGAAACTGGTCTATTTTGTCACTCTGCTTCATGCCTAGGAGTCCTTCAGGTCCCGCACTCAGGACTACCAAAGACAATGTGAATTCTTCCTCCAGCGCTGCCATTTTGAGCAAACCTAGTACACCTGATTCTAAAGAGGTGCTGAGAAAACTTGTAGGAAGATGCAGTTTTCCTCAGATGGATGTGTATGTTTGTCCCTTTCACCTTGGAGTCTAGTTATGTGTACATGTCTTATCCCCTCAGTAGGCAGTGAAGGAGTCCTAAATTCTCAGAAGTCCCCATGGAACCTGAAGAGTACCTGGCATGTAGTACTCAATACAAATTTGCTGAACACATGAATGAAGGTGAAGGTGGGGAAGGGTCTCAGGCCAAATAAATAGTATGAGCAATATCCCACAAGTAGGGAACTACGGGAAATGCAGAATGATTGAGTGTGGCCCATGCATAGACTACATGAGTGATGGAGAAAGAGGAAACATAGGAGACTGGCAAGATGGACTGGGACCAGGTGTTGTGGCCCTGAACACCAAACTGTAGGATCTGATTACCTTCAAGTGCTATAGAAAGCTGGACAGGTGCTGTAACTGTGGTGGGTCTGAGCAGAGGTGAGCTGTCCCTCAGAGGCTCTTTTTTGCTTCCCTTACCTCCTGTCAGGGAAGCAGTGATGAGGGCTCTGTCAGCTCCTCCCGGCTTTCTCTTGCTGGATGCTGCCTGCAGTGCCCAAAAAAGTCACCATAAGCAAAGTTATTGTAATTTGCAGGAGCCAACCTCCCATTCTATTTCATTGTTTCTGTATCCAAGAGGAAAAGAGGTAGGTCTAAAGCCTGAGGTACCATGGACTCTCAGGAAAGCTATGAGAAGGGAATCTACAACCCTGCCTTATTAGTTCATATACAAAGGTGTAAGTTTGTCACTTCACTTCCTCCTGTGGCTTCTGAATGCTGGGGCTCAAGTCAGATATTCTCAGCATTCATTGCCCTGGAGATGGTCTTTTTTAATATCCCAGGCATCTGTGACCTTCCACTACTGCATGTCCAAATTCTCTCTAGTCTGAAAAATTTAGTGACAATGTTTCCTCTTGCAGGAAGCAGAGCCCTTCAGCTCAAAGTGACTGTTTCCTCAGAATGTCTGTATTACTGCAGCTGTAGTCCTCAACCTTATTGCCTGGATACACATTTTATATCCTGCCCTTTTCCCACACAAAAATAGTTCAGGTCCATAGTAGGGGGTATGATGGAATTATCTGGAGACAGGATGTTAGAGTGGACAGACCATGCACACTACAATCAGGCAAACCTAGATATCAACACCAGCTCTACCATTTCCTGGCTTCATTACCTTAGACAAGTTCCTTAACCCTCTAAGAGACTCAGTTTTCTTATCTGTATATGGCAGAATATAATAGGATGCTGACACAGTTGTTGAAATTATTAGATGAGAAAAAAGCAAAGCATCAGTAATAATACCTGGCAGGTTTTTGGCACTCAAAAATAATTCCTTCCTCTCCTTTGCCTTCAATATTCTTCACAGGGCCTAGTATACAGTTTTCATTCATTGATCCAGCCAGTTATCAATTAAAACATTACTGGGGAAAGATAGTATGTACATTGACATAAAAATTAAATACTTAGGAATAAATCTAATGAAGAGATCTATTTGAATGGAAAGATTTACAATGTTCACGAATAGGAAGAGTCACTATTATAAAGATGTCAGTAGTTTCCACACTGATTTATTAATTCAATGCCATATCCTGAGAGTTGTGTGTGTATGTGTGCAACTTAACAAGCTGCTTCTAAAATATATATATGTAAAAAGTCAAGAATAGCTAAAGTATCCTTGAAAGAAGAAAAAGGGGGGAAACTTGCTCTACTACATATCAAGATTTATTATAAAGCTATAGTAATTATGACAGTGTGGTATTGTCTCAGGGACAGACAAATAGAACAAGGAAACAGAATGTAAAGTCCAGAGACAGATGTATACATACATTGAGACTTGATGTGTGACAAAGGAAATATTTAAGTATGGATTTCAGTTAATAACAATGTATTAATATTAGTTTATTGATTGTGAGAAACATACCATACTTATGTAAGATGATAATAATAGGTAAAACTGGGTACAGGGTTTATTATAACTCCTTGTACTATCTTTACAACTTTTCCATAAATCTAAACCTATTCTAAAATACTTTTTAAAGATTATTTTAAAACAAGTAAAAAATTCAATTCCAAGAGGATTAAAGAAAACTAAATGTATAAGGCAAATTATAAGAAAGATTATATAAGAGAATGTATGAATAATTTGGGGGTAGGAAACACTTCCCTGCATAAGATTTTAAGAAAAGAATCACAAGTGAAAAACAGACTTGACTACATTTAAATTAAAATTTTTATTAATAAAATAATATGATTAAGAAGGGGAGAAAAACAAGCTACAGATTCTACTTCCAGCAATAGACAAGTAAGCTCCTATCGACCCTGTCCTACTACAGATTAAAACTATGAACTCTGGAGAAAAACAAAACAAAATATAAATACACTACTTGAAGGCAGTGTGGAGAAATCAAAAGCAGGCAGATAGTGGAGGGGGGTCAACACTTAGAAGAAGAAAATGGCACTGGGTCAGTTTCCCATTACTTTTCTGGTGTTTAGCTTGAGGACAGGACTCAGTCTGTACCATGCAGAACAACTTAAACTGTGATGGAAAAGCTGTAGTCTTTCTGTATTGAAGAACTAGAGTACAGAGTTCACAGCAAACACAACTACTGAGAAGTAAGGAGGAAATCCTCCAAAATGAGAAAGCCAGAAAGAAAGAGCTTCGAATCCTACGTATAAACTACATCCAACTCTCTGCTGACCCCAAACCATGCATGTGTGTGACAGACTCTAAGGAGAACAGCTCAGACTAAAACACTAAATTATTATTTAAGCTGTTACCCATTGCAGAGGAGAAATAACTTGCAGTTTGAGCCCAGCCAGTCTAGTTGCCGGCTAACACAAACAAAACAAAATGAAACATAAGCAAAATCAATATAACAAAACAAAAATCAACACTCTTCAAAGGAAAAGAGCAAAACCAGGGTCCCCACACATACAAAGAACCAGAAAAGCATGAGGAAAACTAAAGAGAAAAGGCAATCAACTAAAAGTAGCCCTAAAATGATTCAAATGTCGGAATTAGCAGACAAGGATTTTTAAAGCAGCTATTATAGATATGCTGGAGGGCATAAAGGAAAATATGCTTATAATGAATGGAAAGTCAGAAAATATCAGAAAAGAAATGTAAAAATTATAATAAAGAACCACGTGGAAATTCTAGAGCTGAAACATATAATATCTGAATTAAAAATTCACTGGATAGGCTTGACAACAAAATAGAAATGACAGAAGAGTCAGAAAACATGAAGGTCAATAGAAATTATCCATTCTGAAGAACAAAGGAGAAAAAATGAAGAGAAAATAACAGAGGCTCAGGAACCTATAGAACATTATAAAAATATCTAAAGCATATGTATTTAGTCACAGAAGGAAAAGAGAGAAAATAAACCAGAAAAATTGTATTTGATAAAAATGACAGAAGTAAACTCTCCCAATTTGATGAAAGACATAAAATCACAGATTTAAAGAAGTTCAGCGAGTCCCAAGTAAAATGAATACAAAGCAAATCACAGCTAGACACATCACAGACAAACTACTAAAAAACAAAGATAATGTCTTAAAGAAGCTAGAGGAAAGTAAGATTCAGAGGAACCACAATTCAAATAACTGCTTATGACATATGACATACAATGAGGGTCCAAAGACCATGGACCAACATCTTTAAAGCACTGAAAGAAAACTGTCAAGAATTATATATCTAGCAAAAACCAAGAATAAAGGTTAAATGAAGGCATTTTACATAAAAGATAACCCAGAGAATTAATAGCCATCAGATATGCATTACAAAAAATGTTGAACAAAGTTCTTCAGGCTGAAGGGAAGTGATACCAGATGGAAGTTTGGATCTACAGGAAGAAATGAAGAGCATTGGAAATGGGTAGATATAAAACACTACTTTTCTTCTTAATCTATGTAAAATACATATTACTGTTCAAAGTGAAAATTGTAGCATCATATGGTGGAATGTGAAATGTCAGTAAGTTGTAATACATAAACATAATACATATAGTATAAAATTGGGAGGAATATAGTTGCAAGGTTTCCACAATTGACATGAAGCGGTACAATATTATCTCTAAGTAAATTGTGGCAAGTTATTAATATACATTGTAATCCCGAGAACAACACTAAAAATGATGCAAAGAGGTACAGCTAAAATCAAATAAACATAATAAAAATCTACAGTATATTCAAATAATCCAAGAGAAGGCAGAAAAAGAGGAATATGGGAAAAACAGAGGGGGAAAACAGAAAACAACTCGTGAATAAAGATTTAAATCTGAAATATCAATAATTATGTTAAATGTTAATAAACATGGACCACATTTGAATTAAAAGACAGAAAGTCAGAATGGAGAAAAAGAGCAAGACACTATCATGTGCTTTCTAGGAGATATGTATTTTAACATAAAAATAGAGATTGGCTAAAAACAAATGGATGGAGAAGGGCACATAGTATGTAAACAGTAGTACAAGAAGGCTTCCGTGGCTATCTGATATTAAATCAGGTAAAGTAGACTTCAAGTAAGAGTGTTACTAAATGTAAAGAGAAGCATTTCATAATGAATAAAGAATTACTTCATTAGGAAGAGACAGTATTCATAAATGTGTATGTGGTGTAATAACATAACTTCAAAATAAAGTAAAATTGGGAGAATTAAAGGGAGAAAACATAGCTGGAGATTTTAACAACTTGTTCTCAGCTACAGATAAAGGAGCTAGACAAAAATTAGTAAAGACTTAGAGGATCTAAATAACATTACCGACTAACTTGACTTAACTAATATTTATGGAATACTATATCCAACGAGAGAAGAATAGACTTTTTTTTTTTCCAAGTATACATAGTGCCTTCACCAAGATAGGTTTATGCTAGGCCATAAACCATGTGTAACTAAATTTGACAGAAATAAAATGTAGAACATGTTCTCAGACCACAATGGAATTAACAAGAAGTCAATAATAAGATACCCGGAAAAATGGAAACTTTGAAAATTAAACAATATACTTTTAAATGACATATGGGTCAAAGAAGAAAGCATAAAGAGAATTACAAAATATGTTGAACTAAATGACGATAAAAACACGACATATTAAAATTTGTGGGAAGCAAGTGATGCAGTACTTAGAGAAAAAAGTTGTAACTTTAAATGTTTATATTAGAAAAGAAGAATGGCCTAAAATTAATGACCTTGGATTCCACTCTAAGAAACTAGAAAATCATGGGAAAGTAAATCCAAAGTAAGTAGAAGTTAAGAAATAATAAAAAGAACAAAGGTCAATTAAACAGAAAAAAAAAACTGAGAAAATTAACAAAGCCAGCAAAAATTGATGCTCCTCTACCTCGACTAATCAAGAAAAAAGAGAATGCAAATTAGCACTAACAGGAATAAAAGATGATCATCAAAAACAAGAAAAGCCTGAGATCATTAAAGATCCTACAACATTAAAAACATAATAAAATATTATAAACAGCTTTATTGCAACAAATTTGACAACTTGGATAAAATAAACACATTTCTTAACAACAACTTACTGAACTGGACACAAGATGAAACAGAAAAATCTGCATTTCATATCTAATTAAATAAATTGAATATATTATCAAAAACATTCCTTCCTAGGAAGAAAACTTCAGAGCTAAAGAATTCACTGGTGTTTGCCATCAGACATTTAAGGAAGAAATAACACCAATTTTACCCAAACAGTTTCAGAAAATAGACAAGGTGACTCTTCCAATTTGTTTGATGAGTCCAGCATAATCCTACTTCTTATGTTTTCTTCTAAAAGCTTCATGGTTCTAACTTTTATGTTTAGTTTTGTGAAACATCTTTAATTTTGTGTTTGACATAGGTATAGGCTGAGAATATTTTCATGACTTGGGTAAGCAAAGCTTTCTTAGGAACGGAAAGGACACAATAACCATAAAAGAAAATAAAAACTTATAAATAAGACTTTGTCACGCCAGGTGTGGTAGCTCACGCTTATAATTCCAGCACTTTGGGAGGCTGAGGTGGGAGAATGGCTTGAGGCCAGGAGTCTGAGACCAGTCTGGGCAACGCAGTGAGATCCTGTCTCTACCAAAAATTTAAAAAATTAGCCAGGTGTGGTGGTGCACACCCATAGTCCTAGCTTCTTGGAAGGCTAAAATGGGAAGATTGCTTGAGCCCAGGAGTTCGAGGTTACAGTGAGCTATGATCGTGCCACTGCATTCCAGCCTAGAAGACAGAGTGAGACCCTGTCCCAAAAACAAAACAAAACACAACAAAACAAAACTTCAGGGAGAGTATAATTTCCTAATTTCCTATTCCTTAAGTGTGGGCTGCTCGTAGTAACTTCCTTTCTATGAGTATAGTATGGAAGAGGAGAAAAAGAGTAAGGTTATTGTGGGGAAACCTGAAAAACTACTTCAGCCAGGTGATCAAGGTCAATATCAACAGTGATAAGTCATGTTGATACGATGTAATGAAGATGGCACTCTATCTCCATGCTATTCCTTCCATAAACTCATAAATTCAGACTAATCACAAGAAAAACATTTGATAAATCCCAAGAGGGGCATCCTACAAAATAGCCGACTTGTACTCCTTAAAACTATCAATGTCATCAAAAAAAGAGAAAAGCTGGAGAATATGTCACAGCAAAGAGAATCCTAAGGAGATATGGCAACTAAATGATATTAATATAGTATCCTGGATGGGATCTTGAAATGGAAAAAAAGATACTGGGTAAAGACTAAGGAAATATGAATAAAGTATCGATTTTAGTTAATAATAATGTGTTGATCTGGGTTTATTAATTGTCACAAATGTACCATACCAATGTAAGATGTTAATTATAGGGGACACTGGGTGGGAGGTATATGGGAACTCTCTGTACTATCTTTTCATTTTTCTATAAATCTAAAACTGTTCTAAGCAATAAAGTCTATTTTTGAAAAGACATCATTAAGAAAATGTAGAGATGAGTCACTGGGAGAAAGTATTTGCAAAATATATATCTGACAAAGGACTGGTATCTAGGATGTTACAAAAAAATTTCTAAAACTCAACAATAAAAACAACTCAATAAAAAGAGACAAAATATTTAATGGACACTTTATGGAATAAGATATACAAATGGCCAATAAGCATGTGAAAAGATGCTCACCACTATCATTAGTCATTAGAAGAATACAAATCAAAACCTGAAGTAACTCAGGAATGGAAAACCAAACACTCTATGTTCTCACTGATATGTGGGAGCTAAGCTATGAGGATGAAAAGCATAAGATGATACAATGGACTTTGTGGACTTGTGGGGAAGAGTGGGAGGGAGGTGAGGGATAAAAGATAACAAATATGGTGCAGTGTATACTGCTCAGGTGATGGGTACACCAGGTTCTCACAAATCTCCACTGAAGAACTTACTCATGGCTGGGCGTGGTGGTTCACGCCTGTAATCCCAAAACTTTGGAGGCTGAGGTGGGTGGATCACCTGAGGTCAGGAGTTCAAGACCAGCCTGGCCAACATGGTGAAACCCCCATCCCTACTAAAAATACAAAAAGAAAAAAAAAATTATCCGGGTGTGGTGGTGGGCACCTGTAATCCCAGCTACTTGGGAAGCTGAGGCAGGAGAATCACTTGAACCCAGGAGGCAGAAGTTGCAGTGAGCTGAGATTGTGCCATTGCACTCCAGCCTGGGCAACAAGAGTGAAACTCCATCTCAAAAAAAAAAAAAAAAAAAAAAAAAAAAGAACTTATGTACAAATACCACCTGTACCTCCAATAACTTATGGAAAAATAATTTTTTTAAAAAAACCACAATGAGCGATATCATTACACCCACCTGAATGGCTAAAATTTAATACACCAAATATTGGCAAGGATATGAAGCAACTGGAACCTTACACATTACTGGTGGGTACATTAATATGGTGCAACCACTTCCAAAACTGGTGTAGCTTGTATTTTCTTATAAACTTAAACATATACCTAACTCTATGACCAGGCAATTCCATTTTTAGGTATTTTCCAAGGAGAAATGAAAACAAATGTCCACAAAAAGTTTTATGAAAGCATACTCATAGCCTCTTTATTCACAAAAGCCAAAATCTGTTAACAGCCCAGGTGTCCATCAATAAGAGAATGGACAAACTAACTGGTAAATTCATACAATGGAAGACATCTCTGAAATAAAAAACAAACTACTGATACATGCAGCAACATGGGTGAATTTCAAAAACATTTTGAATGGAAAAAACACTTACAAAATAGCATATACTGTATGACTTCATTTATATAAAATTATAGAACAGGTCAGACTAGTCTATAACAGAAAACAAATGGAACATTGGTTGTCTATGGAAGTGGGAGCCGAGATAGACTTGGGAAGGAACACGAGAGGATTTTCCAGGACAATGGTAAGATTCTAATTCTCAGTAAAGGCTTGGTTATGCAGGAGTATGTATTTTTCCAAACTTGTCACATTGAATACTTTCTGCATTTCTGCATTTGATTTCTGCATTTCATTATATGCAAATTTCATCTCAGAATTAAAAAAGAACTGTAAACAAATATTAATGGTATTCATACTGGTATGAAGCATTCATTAATGGTGTTCATCCCAGAGTTTGGCAGAAGATTTTGTAACATGTAAAAGAAACTAGGAGACTAATATCCCAGGATATACAAAGGGTCTTTACAGGTCAATACGAAAAAGGCAAACAACCCAATAGAAAAAGTAGCAAAATGACTTAGCAAACACATTACAAAAGACAATATTCAAGTGACCAGTGAAAAGATGCTCTGTTGGATGCTGTGTACTGGGCAGACTTCTTCAAGAGTTATTCCTGCAGCTGGTTGGGTACTGATGGCAGACAACCTTTTAAGTTCAGTATGAGATTCTCAGCACAATTTAAATGCTGCTGAGGGCTCCACAGCAGTGATTCAAACACCACCCCCTGTCCTCACTACCAATCAGCTGCAGGGACCTTGGGTAAGTCACTCAAACTCCCTGCAGCTCCTCTTCCCTCCTCATCTGGAAAACAATGAGGAATAGAATCATTTTTTGACCTGCCTGCCTCCCCAAACTGTCATGAAGACCACCTTGAAGGCTCTTTCTGGCCTGGAGGGTGCTACCTACATGTAACTCATGTTCAGTAACAAGAGCAGCAAATGATGTAACTGGGACTCAACCCCAGGACTCTGACACCCTCCTTAGCATTGTTGCCCTCAGAGCAGCTCCTCAGATTTATCTCCCAATGGCTGCTTAGCTGGAATGTCACCTACATAGAGCCCTTGTAATGATCAAAGCTACAGTCACTCACTCTGCTTTTTTAACAATGAAAATTATACTATCAACAAAATTGTTACCTGCTCCTTCTACCTCCAGGTAATGGTACACTGTTACATCCACAGAATGAAAGGTTGTAGCTAGTGAACGATCAATAAGCTGAAAGTCCTCAGATGGTACTATTGACAGGTGATCCTAGAATGACTTAATGCACACATATACATGTGAATTTATACACACAAAGCTCACGACCATTTTAAGGAAGCTGTATCACCCTACCAGTTCAGGGATGAGCTCCCCAAATTGGGGAATTCTGTTCTCTGACCAGAGTTGACAGAATACACTACAGGAAGAGCCCACTGTGCTTGTGACACTCATTAACCTCTGATAGTAACAAAGGATGGTACAGCTGTCTTGGTTCCATCTCTGAGTGTGGGACATATTGCCATAATCGGACTAATCTAACACTTCATGTCTGGCCTCGCTCAGAACTATACTGGGATAAGTGCATCTAAAACATAGGAAACAATCCTCAAAAGCAGCCCTGAGAGACAGGTCTTATTTTCCTCACTCATTAAATGAGGAAATGGAGGCTTGGGGAGGTGAAGGAAATTGCCCAAGGTCACAGAGCTGGCCAGTGTTGGGGCCAGGACTTGAAATTGCAAGCCCATCGTGGTCTCTCTCCTGAGTGTGAACCAATGCTTCTTCTCCTACACTGTGCAGCCTATATGAATACATCCTGGGAAAGGCCAAACATGATGAACTTGGCCTCACAGTCTGTGACCCAAAGGGCCCAAATGTTACTCAGTGACCCCATCTTTCAGTAAACTCTGGAAGCACAGTGTTCTCCTGTCCTTTCTAGGGCCAACAGAAGGATGCATGGAAAGGATGACGGTCTTGACTTCCTTCCCTATGGCCTAGCATGTCTAGCAGTTTGCTAGTTATTTGTGGGGGACACTGTAGTTTGAGTGAAGAAAAGTTTCAAGTTACAAGCCCACATTGCATTTGTTAACAGGATTTCAGCTCAGGAGTGCTTGCCTCAGGCTGACCAGTCAGTCAGTCCAGTGAAAACTGTCCCGAAACCAGGAAGGCCACCCGCCTAGGACAATGTCCTGGGAGTTGGTACCCAAATGTGCTGAGTGTGAGGCCAAGGAACCAACACAGCAGCATATTAGAGGGCTCTTTTCTTTCTTACAAACCTCATCCCCACTCCACACAAGCTGTAGCCACAAGAAACCTCAAATCGAGAAGAGCTTTTGAGAATGGCTAATGTGGAGCACAGAAGAAAAGTCCAGTGGAGGACTCTCAGCTAAGTAAAGGCAAGAGAGTAAGGGTGCAAAACTTTAACCCCTTTACCTCCCTCCTCGGCTTTCCTGATTGCTATCCCTGCCTGCTGCTCTCTCCAGCCAATGGAGCCTTCTGCTGAAGGACCAGGCAGCAATCAGGACTAGGGACTGGTTCAAGATTCAGACAAAGGCCAAGTCTAGGTTTGCCAGGTTCAGAGTAGGACCCTGACCACCTAGTACACCCATACCTCCCAAACACAGAGAGGCATACCTGACCCATAAAGCTACTGAACCCACAAATATTTACTCATCAACATCTCCGATGAACCAGCCACTCTGCTGGTTGCTAAGGACAAAGTGATGGGCAAGGCCAACACAGCTCCTGCTCTCTGAGGAAAGGCATTCTAGTTGGGGAAGAGAGAAAAGAAAGAAATCAACAAGTACATTACAACTTTACAATAAATGTTATAAATAATAAATTGATAATAAGTGTCATGAAGACAAAATATAGGGTAATGTGATGGTGGCTGTAGGGGGCAGGAGATTGGCACTCCTAGTCAGGGAAGGCGACACAGCATGAATACACTCACAAATCCTAAGCACACATGCAATGTACAAACACTCCAAAATAAATCAATCATTTGCTCTTAAACACACACACATACACGCACACACATACAATCATGGGATGTCAGAGATGGAGAGGCCATTGGAGGTCACCCAGCCCAGTGGCTTTCATTGTCTAAAGGTCAATCTGTTTCTTTAGTGAAGTCACATCCTTGGCCTTACCCTTGCTCCCCCAAGGTACTACGCTAGAATGCCAGAAAAGTTTTGCTGTCACTGCTCCAGTCTTAGTACCTTAATGTACACATACACATTTCAAGGCCCAGGATAGAGAATGGCCCTGCCCAAGATCAGGCCATGAGTTGGTGACAGTTGGGGACTGGGCCCCTAACCCCTCCCCACTATGCCTCGCAGAGGCTTCTCCCAATTGTCATCTGGGGCACCTGACAAGTGATGTGTCTAGGCTTAGGATGGTTAATGATCTCCCTAAGGAATGAGGGGAGCCTGGTGGACCTCAGGTACCACTGAGGACAGAAAAAAAGAAGCCGGATGGGAATTGGCACACCTGTGGGAAACCAGCTACCTTTACCGTGGGTAGAGCACTGCAACTAATGAGCATTTCACTGTCTGCCAAGGAAAAAACATAGGAAGCAAGTTGGTGTGTGTATGCATGTGTACATGTATGTGTGTGCTCACGCATGCTCATGTGTACAAAGAGGAAATCCATGTTACCCGGAGGCCTGGCACCAGCTTTAAGGTAGGCACAGACCAAGGGCTTTCAGAGGCAAGGGCTGGCAAAGACAACCTTCTCTTGGCAAATTGCCCTCAGGACCCACACTTACTTTTGAAAATTAATGATGCTGGAGAATCTTTCACTTGAATGAGATATATACAATTTTAGAACTAGCCAAGTGGTATGAGGAAAAATGTGTGTGGGCTTGGAAGCTGGTCTAGTCTGGGTGAAAATCTGAGTTCTGCTGTTAAGCTCCTCTGTGATCTTAGGCAACCACAAACCTTACTGGGCCTCTGTTGTCTGTGAAATGGAGATAATAATAGCTATCTTTTGTGGAGTGTCTGCTGTGGCCAGGCTCTGGTCAGGAAAAGAAATCCTCTCATTCCAGGGCAACAACAGCCTTGCAAGGTATGTCACTTCAGTGCTGCTTCTTACTCCAGCCTCTGCCTGAGAGTCTCCAGCAGAGATGGCATTCACGTAGCTCCCTGCTCACTTTCTCTTCATGGTGTTTGTCTGTACCCACTCCTGATGGATGGGTGGGCCAGCTCTGTACTCAGATCAGGGATGTTTAGGGATGTGCTCCTGGGCACACAATGGAGATGACTATTAGAGTCCAAGGTATATATGCAGTGTCTTGATGCTTATTTTATATGCCAGTTGTTCCCACCTAGCTGGGAGCTTTCCATAGACAGGAGCAGGGCTGGCCTCCTTGCTGGAGCCATAGCACCCAGCCCAGTGCCTGGAAAACAGATGCCCTTGGTAAATGTCTGTTGAATTGATAATGATGTAAACTCTTGCTCTGTCACAGATAAATTCCTTGGTAGACTCAAGTAAGTTAAGACTGTCCAAGATCAGTGATTGAGGCCGAGACAAAGATCCTAGAATTGAAGATGTCACAACTAGGGAGAAGCCCTTGGAGATGGCCTAATTATAGGACAGATAGAGACCTGCAGCTCAATGAGAGGAAGGGACCACCTAAAGTGACCCAACACACTAGGAGCAGGGACAGACCCA
This sequence comes from Colobus angolensis palliatus, assembly GCF_000951035.1. Lineage (NCBI taxonomy): Eukaryota > Metazoa > Chordata > Mammalia > Primates > Cercopithecidae > Colobus > Colobus angolensis. The sequence goes on from NW_012117254.1 coordinate 1,808,145, forward strand.
GACCTCACACCTCTTGATCTTGGGTGATAGTGCATCCCTTCCAGTTTTCCGACCTTTCTCAATCCAGCAAAGGTAATCCAGGAACCCCAGAACCAACAAGGGCCCTGGCAAACAGAGTCAATGCCCTCCCCCAACAAGGCCCCTCATTCTGCCCTGGATTCTGGCCCTCCTCTCTGACCTTGCAAGCACCTCAGGAAATCCCATTCTGGCCACTATCTGCTTCCTCCCAGCATCCGGGCCCCTCTGCTCCAACAGGCTTGCTGCCAGCCCATCCCCCAGCCATTCTACACTTGGGCCACAGCTGGTTCAGGCTCAGAGTCCCCAGTGTCCTGGCCAACATCCACGGTTACTTTCCAGATTCCTTCCCAGGGTTCTGTGGAGATAACCAGAGGGTCACTGCTGCCCTGTTATAGCCACTCCCTCATCTACACGGCAGATATCTACAGTCTTCCAGCTTCTGAGGTAAGGACTGGGGCAAGCAAGGATTTACAGACTGGAGGTCCAGGCTGCAAGTGCCTGCCACCTCTCTTACTGCCTGTGTGCGAGACTTAGGGCAGACTATGAAAGGTCTGCTTCTTGTGGGGCTGAGAGGGTTCAATGAGAAAATGCATCTGAAAGGCTCTCTCCAATGAATGGTGCCCAGAAGGGGTTCTGTAAATGTCAGCTTTCCTTCCCTGGGGAGGACTTCAGGGTACCATAAACTCCCAGAGATTATCTACAGTAGGTATGTGTGCATGAGCATTTTATCCAGGAAGAGGATCTCATGGCTTTCATGGGAGTCGGGCAATGACAGACCGCATATACAATCACAGTCCCATAAGATTATAATATCGTATTTTTACTGTACCTTTTATATTTTTAGAGACACAAATACTTATTGCTGTGTTACAGTTGCCTACGGTATTCAGGATAATAGCCTGCTCTGTAGGTTTGTAGCCTAGGAACAATGGACTCTACCACATAGCCTAGGTGAGTGGTAGGCTGTATTATCTAGGATTGTGTAAATCACTATAGGATGTTCACACAAGGACAAAATTGCCCAGTGACACATTTCTCGGAATATATCCCTGGATTTAAGTGAAGCATGACTGTATAACTATCTCTATTTTACAAATAAGAAAACAGGATTGGAGCAGTACAGTAACCTAGTTGGGTCCATGACTAATAAGCAGTGAGCAGAGCCAGGATTCCAACTTTGACAGTTTGGCTTCGGAGTCTATGATTTGAACAATTGTAATAGACCACCTCTCAAAATGTTCTCTGTTACTCTGTCCTATGTCCTCTGTGCTTTTGTCTTACTGCCCTGACCTTATCAACTATGCCTTGACTATCTCCTGCCCTCACCACACACCCTTCCCCCACCCCTGCTGTCCTTTCCCCTAGTTTCCATAGTCAGGGTAGCAATGGGTCATCCTGCACTGCAGTGTGGGCTCATCCCAGATCAGTGTCTCTGGGATCCCGCTCAGGGGCCCCATAACTGTTGGGTCTTTAGTTCTCAGAGCCCCATGCCCTGGGCTGGCTCAGTGCAGGCCCCACAGGAGACAGGGGAGCTGAAACTCAACCAGGCTCCACTCACTTTCCACCTAGAGGAAATTCTCTAGATCAGAGGTTCTTAAACTTTAGTGGGTCATGGAACCTCTTCTAGTCTCCCATGAAAGCCATGAGTACCTAACTATAGGGTTGTGGCAAGTGAGTTAATGCACGTAAAGCCCTCAGAATGGGGTCTGGAACTGGGCAAGCAGTCTGCACATGCTTGCTGCTACTATTCTGGCTCAGGCCAGTGAGGCTAGAGGACAGAGCATGTGGATGAGTGCAGTAAGAGGTGAAGCTGGACCAGCAAGCTAGGGTCAGATAGGGGATTGCTTGACTAGGCTGGGCTGAAGAGTCTGGGATTACATCTGCACATGCAGGGGCACCACCAGCCATTTCTGAAGAGAGAACCAAGACACACTAACAGGTGCTGTGGAAAGATTATATAAATATGATGGCGGGGCTGGACACAGAAAAAGGTCACTCATTTATCTAGTCAGTCAGTCATTCATTCACTGAACTCTTACCCATGCCAGGCTCATGATAGACCTGAATGAAGAGTTTCCAGGAATGACACTCTTCAAATTCCACATAAAGGGCTGAATCTGTGCCCCAAAGTGGCTTTCACTTCACCACTTTCTCCGAAAAAAATGCAGTACCCCTCTGTCAGGGAAGCCAGGGCCTAGGTGGGCACATGGAGTGGAACCCCCAGCTGAATCTATCAGTGGTCAGGTAAGCTTGTTTGGCTAATGGCCTTGCAGGCAGAAGGAATCTGAGGTAGGAAGAATAATAGTCCCTCCCAAAGATGTCCACGTCCTAATCCTTGGAACCTGTGAATATGTGACCTTACAAGGAAAAAGGGACTGGACTTGGCAGATGTGACCGAATTATATTTTGGAATGAGAAGATCATTCTGGATTATCCAGGTGGGTCCAATGTAACCCTGGATTCGGGGTTCTTGTAAGTAAAAGTGGAAGGCATAGGGAAGGGTCAGAGTAAGAGTAGGTGATGTCATGATGGAAGCAGAGTCAGAGAGAGTCAGCAGGGGAGGGGGTAATTGAAATCTGAAGATGCTATGATACTTGCCTTGAAGATGCAGGAAGGGGCCACAAACCAAGGAATGGGGGCAGCTTCTAGAAGCCAGAAAAAAAGTGAAGAAATGAACTCTATTAGAGACTCCAGAAGGACTGCATCCCTGCCAACACTTTGACTTTAGCTTTGTGAAACCCATTTCAGACTTCTGACCTCCAGAATTGAAAGAAGATAAATGTGTGTTGCTTTAAGCCACTAAATTTGTGGTATTTTGTTACAGTATCCACACACACAAAAAAGGATAAAGAATCTGGGGTTAAAAAGGAAAGGTAAAGCTACATGTGAAATCTATTTTAGAAATAGAACCAAACCTGGTAAAAGAAAACCACAGGGAAATGAGAGCTTATTTAGCAAGTACTCTGGGGGAGTGTGGATGTTAACCTGAAGGGAGATTCACTTAAATCTTTGCCTTTCCCTGAACAATCTAATTTATCCCAGATGGGTTACAGAATGAGATATATGGGAAGAAACTGGTAATAAACAGAGGGAGAACAGGATGGCAAAGGGTCTTGGAATCACGACATAAGACGAATGAATGATAAGCCCTGAGACAAGAAGATGAGGGGCCCATGGTAGCCGTATTTGGAAAGTGCATATAGAGGACAGATCCAGGACTATGTGGGTTAGACATTTTGGGGAGATAAATTTCAGCTCAGAAGAAGGAAAACTTTCCAAATGATTGGCATTGTCTGAAACTGGCACAGGTGCCTTAGGAATAAGTCAGCAACATGTTCCTAGAGGTATTTAAATACAAAATTAATTCTTAAAAGAGGATTCCTGAACTGGACATAGGATTTTGGAACTGGCAGGGCCCTCCCAGATTTGAGGTTGTGCCAAATACCTTCTGCAGCTTTGTGAGGACAGGGCCAATCAGTGCTCTTCTCTGTCTGGACTTGAAATAAATAAATTAATTAATATCAGTTCAGAGACCAATTCCTCTCAGCTCCCTGATACAAGAAATATCAGAGAGAACATAAAATCCATGAAGTCTGAAGTGCATCCAAGAATATCATCCCCAAACAATTCCTCAGTGCTCCTGGGAATTACAAGGAAAGGTTAACAGATTTGCCTAAAGGGGCTATGGTCCCATGACAAGTGGACTGTTCTCTGCATGGTGCATTCTGGGTGTGCAGGCAATAACCAAGGGCAGAGGGGCCTCAGCGTGGCAAGGAAGGAGGACAAGGAAACTTCAAGGTTGATGCCTTGGCGGGACAAGCCAGTTGCCTGCCCTGACCCAACCTCCCCTTCAATTCAACATGTTTGGATTGTCAACCAGTATCACCTCCTGCCTCCTAAGTTAACTTCATAGCTCAGCAGGGTTCCTCCTTGTTTTCTTCCACCTCTAGAAAGTTTCCAAAAAGAAGCTGATTTTAACAAACAGGCACTTAACTTAGACTATTTTGAAGATGAGGAAATAGAGACAGTGAGGCTAGAGAACATACCAGCAGAGAGGCAATAGGGGCTGTCAGAGTCAGGAGGAGGATAGTGGGTACTGCACAGACTAATCTTCCCTGGCTTGCTAACTAGTCCACAAAATCATGACGTATCAGAGAGGAAGGGGCCTGGGAGTAGCCCTCCTGTCCCCTTTGCTTGTATAGGAAGAGGCAAAGTCTCTCTCACTGAACTGATAATGTGGCCTCCCTCCTGCTAGGCTTTCCTCCCCCAACTTTCAACCTGCCCTGATTTATCTCTTCAAAGGAACCCCACCTTAAATACCAGACAAATTCCCAGCTTGGTTCTGGAAGGTACACTCATAACCTAACGATACTCGGAAGCCACAAAACTCCCATCCCCTCACCAAAGGCCTTCATGACTCTCCTCTCTCTTCTCCAGACTCTGTTCAGGTTTTCTGTGGCCTAGTAAATGCTTTCAAACCCCCTTCCCCAGGAAGGCCAGTGAGAGGGGAAGAACGTGGTAAGCCAGAGACTTGGCTGTTTTCAGTCAATATGACATTAAAGATTTGCTAAGTATAATTTTTCCCTTCTGCAAACAAATACAATTTATAGTCCCAGGCATGACATCCTGCTGACTGATGATCCACATGGTTCACCGACAGCCTGCAGAGTGTCCCTTCTTAGGAAAATCTTTCCTCAAGCCCTGGTAAGATCTAAGATCAGCTAAGTAGCAGGCTGGAGGTGCAGCCTGTCTGCAGTTCTGCTCTTCTGAATGGCTTGAAGAGGCAGGAACAAGGAAGGAAGTGTTGGGGGCCTGGTTTTCATGGCCATTGTTACTTTACTGGATCCTCCCAACAGCCCTAGGATGTGGCCATGTGACCCCTAGCAAGTCATCTCATTTCCCCAAGCCTCAGTTTCCTCAAGGATTAGAGGAGGACAATCATACTGCCTGTAACAGACAAAGCACTTCATAAGAAGCTGTTGATATTCCTACCAAGATGAGCACACCACCACCTGCGCCACAAGATATACATACAGGGTGCCTCTCATGGGCCAGGGTCTGTGCCAGGTGTGCACAGAGATTAAATGCCTACATGGCAGGACAGGATTTAGTCTCCAGCTTACAGAACAGGGACTGAGCTCAGAGACACTGAGTAACTTGCCCGAGATCTCTTGGACAGGAAATGTGGCAATGGAGACTGGAAGTCCTGCCACCTGGCTTCCGGGCCTTCCCTCTTAACTGCCTCCGCTGTACTGCTTCCTAACTACTGATTCTCCAGTGCCAGGTATGGTTGTTAAACTGCTTTACCAAAAACTGTGGGGATGCAGGAAGGCTGGACATGAGTTCCAGGGCACTGCCTCCATTGATCCTGCCCTGGTGGGACTTTCTGGACGGGGGCCTCTCCTCTGCTCACCCTACCTGACATAAACCCTTTCGTGACGTATTCACCCCCCACTGTCACTGCCTTCTCCTGCCCCAAGGCCACACTGAAGGCTGTCCCACATCTAGCCTGCCACACCCAGGGTGGCATCACTTCTGGGATCTGTTCCAGGTGCACTCAGCAAAACTGGCCAAGCACATGTATCCATGAAGCTAGCTAGGTAGCCACATGGGGGACTCATGTCATTCAATGAACTTTGCTCCTCCAATACAGTCAAAGGGTGTGTTAACCATGTAATGTGGGCGCAGAAAGGAAAGAAAAAAAGCTGGGAAGTAACTTTGTGGACTCATATAAAATTTGACATGTATTTCAAATGAAATGTATTTCAAAATGTATTTCAAAACATTGATAGTCTCACCGGTATGTTCAGCAGCGAGAGAACAGGGGGAAAAGCAGAATGACAACATTAGGTTACTATCTTGCCTTTAATTCTTGGGGGTTAGCCATCACAGAGGAATGAAAATGCATAAATTTGTAATTTCTTCTCTGTTAAAATCTGAAATTCTAATGTAATTCTAGCATAATTTAGTATAAAAATGAGTCCATTCTAATTCACTCTTGGTATGTAATTGAGCACAGAAGATTTCTTACTGTTACATATCTATTCTCTTTCATTCATTCATTTATTCAATAAACATGTGCTGAGCTTTTACTCCATGCCAGTCTCTGGCTGGGTCCTGGAAGAAGAAGGGAGAATATAGAGGCACATCAGGCTTAGGCCCTGACCTTGAGTCTTGTGGGCTAGCAGAGGAGACAAGACAGGAGCCTATATAACCAAGTGGAATATGGTCACAGTTGCCCAGGAACAGCAAAGTGCTAGGCAGGAGGTTCCAAGAAAGGACAGAAGACTTGAAGCTGGAAAAAGAACTTAGCAGATTTGCCCATCCTCTGGCTTCTCATGATGACCAGGAAAGGGATGTAAGGCTGACTAGCAACATGGGTCAGAAAGAGTCCTGTGATCCAGTCCCAAGTTGGCAGTAAGCAAAGTGTGCAGCCTGGGGGCAGCTCCCTGCATCTCTCAGGGCCTGTTTTCTCAAGTGTGAACTAAGAGTTTTAGACCCCGAAAGTTCTATGGGCATTTCCAGGATGAGGAGTCTGAGCCAAGTCCCAGATGTTTGGGCTTCAAATTCCTGGCCTTCTGGCCATCCTTTTGCCATCTCCAACCACACAGCAGCTCACATTAGCTCAGCCTTTGAATCAGAATCATAGCACCTAGGAAAGAGGGCTAAAATTAGTAGAGGACCAATGTACTTTCTGTTGCCCTGAAGTCTTGAGAGCATCAATCGAAGACCCTTGTTCTAAATATGTCTCAAGGCAAGAGCAATGCTAATGCCAACAATGTTAAAATGCTCAGCAAACAAACAAATATACTTCTCTCCCATCTTCACTCTCTCCATCCTATTTTATCTTCATTTTATCAGGTACAAAACAAAATACGTCAGAATGGATGAAATACAGCTCAAGTGAGCTGAGAGGTAAATTAATCGAAATGCAGGAGCCCTCTTGAGGGCCATTACGACTGGCCACTCTTGGGGTTTCCTGGATACCGCTGGGAACCAAGGCCCCTCTTGAGCAACTCAGCACACAGATGTTTCTGCCACTTATGATGGCCTCCGAGCACTGAGCTGGAAGCCTCTGATTGAATAGGGCTGTGGGCCTGGAAGGAGCCAATTTCCCCCTCTATCCCTCTCTCTGCCACTTCCAAAGAGTTGGTGGCATTGATATTCACTCCCATACTGACCCTGACCCCTCGGTTGCTTCTGAGGAGCAACAGTACATCAAGACTCCTTACGGGGGTTCATTCTCTGCATGAGTTTTCCAGGGATGCCATACAAATTGTCACAAACAGGCTGGCTTATGAAAGTAGAAATTTATTCTCTGAAGGCTCTGGAATAGAATCTGTTCCATGACTTTCTCTTAGCTTCTGGTGACTGTCAGCAATCTTTGGTGTTCCTAGCCACAGTGCTTCAATTTCTACCTTCATTTTTACATTGCCTTCTCCTCTGTGTGTCTTTTTCTCTTCTGTCTTCCATAACGACACATACCATTGGATTTAGGGTCCACCCTACATCCAGGATGATATCATCTGGAAATACTTAATTACATCTGCAAAGACCCCTTTTCCAAATAAGGTCACATTCACAGTTTCTGGGTGAACATATCATTTGGGGAGGGATCCCACTCAATGCACTACATCTCCCTCAGAGCTGTTGTGTTTTCCAGATTCAACTGGCAGCACTCAGACAGAGAGAGATTCTGGTCTGGGCAATCAGTGCTCTCATCCATTTTATTGGACAAGAGCTCCATTCTGGAACACTTGGCTCCTAAGACCCCTTCCAATAGAGCACAGAATGAACTCTGGAGCTAGGTTCCCTGAATTTGCATTCAGGCTCTGACACTTCTTAGCTGCTGTGTGACACTGGGAAAATCACTTCACCTTTCTGTGCTTCAGTCCCCTCATCTGCAAAACAGAACTAGAAGCAACCCTAGAGGCAGTTACTAGGCATTTACATAGATGCTCTTTTACAGGGGAACTGTCACATTACTGAGACTTTTTAAGCAAAAGAAACAGAATTTATACCACCAAGGAAATATCTCCCTTGAAAGCAGTCCCCTTGAGAGGCTTTATACACTTTCCTAAAGCTGCTGTTTCTCAAACCCAATGGGGCTGTGGAAATGGCCCTTAGAGACAATTTACGTATACCACCACCCACTGGAGCCAAATCCACACTTCTCTGGTTTAACCATCCACCTTCTCTACATTCTCTGAGAAACCTGTTGGGCTATTGAGAATAAAAGCCACCCTCAAATTATAAAAAGCTGTTCCAGGAATGGCTGGCCAGCTCTGAAGGCACACTCTCAAACATCCACTTAAAACTCAGGTTGGAATATTTAACAATGGTGAGCTCGCCACCATTCCCAGCAAAGCCATATTCCTTACCTTATTTCATTCTCAACAAACCTGTGGCTAGATGCTTTTCTACCCCTTTACTAATGGGGTAACTGAGGATCAATGAGGGTAACCAGCTTCCTCAAGGTCACATACCTAGGCCAAAACAAAGGGGAGGGCTGAACTCAGACTTTTTCGCTTCCTAATTTATCACTCTTTCCACCACTCCAGGATGAATACAGATGCATCCCATTACTTTAGAGGCAAATCTTACATGTTCAACGTAATTTTCTGATTGTCTACTTTGTCCTTATTTTCTAAGAAATATCCTTTGGAAAAGTTAGTATGAGCTTGGGGAAAATAAGGGGTCTTAGTCTGCTCTACAGTGTACGCTGAGGCCAGCATGTTGCTCTGCAATCAACAACCATGTGTGAAAACATTAAGAGATGCCAGTGCAGACTGGTCTCACTGGCCTTTAGGGGGTACCCTCATCTTCATGGTCCTGGGCTTCCTTATATTCATCTGTAAAACTCGTATAGTGATAACAGGAGAGACAGGATTGGGCTCAGGGATTTTGTGAATCCCAATCTTTCCTGTGGTTAGCAATTGGAAGTGCTCTTCAGTGGGGGCACCTTTGAGCTGTCCTACAAACAACAGCACTGGCCTAGGAAGGGGTTAACACTCAGAGTCCTGCCAGCCAAATCAACTGGCAGAAGAGCCTAGAGAGTAGACAGCTGCAGAGGTGTGCACATGATTCCTAGGGCCAACCCAAGGTCGCAGCTCCTCACGATGGCTTTATGAAACTGGAACAAAGCGAAACAGGGAGGGAAGCAAAAGGGAGAGAGACAAGTACAGTTCCTTACTCTATGTAGAAAAATAGGACATTTTAGGATGGAAAGAGGCAAGAAAGCCACTGAGATCTGCCTCCTCCTTTCCCTGCCATGAATTCTGGTGCAGTATAATTTTCCTCCTAATGCTTTTTGAACCATTTTTAAAAGCAAAAACAACCATTCCCACTAGTGGTTTCCATTATTGCCATTGGTGGTATTTTTCCTGTGCTGTAACTGTCCTCTATGGGAGGAGATGGCAGTGCATTTCCTTTGGTGCTGAGATTCCCTAGTGATGCTGTTTCTCCACAGGTTCTGAACTCCAGGGCACTGCTGTCCTTTTCTGGACTGAATTTCCTGGGCCCTGTGGTCCTCACTCCCAAGCAAGCCATGCTTGCCATTCTCCATCCCATTGTGGAATAAAATCCTCAATCCTTTGACGTTTAGAAAAGAAATCTTATCTCCCAGGAGGACTTAGGGCCTTGGCATATCCTTCACTGAAGGAAAAATCCCCCTCACCTCAGAGAGAAAAGGTGCCTAGGCCTCCCTGTTAGTTTAATTTTCCCAAGGGGCTTTGCTGCCAACTTGGAGAAAATTCCTAGGCCCCAAGTGAAGCTGGATATTTCTGCTATTCCCCCCAAAGCTCTTACCCATCCTGTTAGTTTCTGGCCTGTGTCAGAGCTAGTCCTTAATGACAGACAGGTTTTAAAGTGTCAGTTACTTGTCTGAGTGTTTGGGCTTACTTCCTGGTCCCTGCTGTGGGCCTACACCTGGTCCCCAGCCCTGGTGAGGAGCCTTGAATTTCCTTCACTTTGTTCTGACATGCAGTGCCACCTGCCACCCCCAACCAAATAGGTTATGTATTTGAGAAGACAGTCCTTGTTGAAGGAGGTAGAGACAGATGTCACTACTGCAATGTGGCCAGAAGTGCGCCCAGTGGCGAGCTTTATCTTGCCTCCAGGAAGATGCCTCTGTAGGTCGGGCATCCTCCACTAGGCTCCAGTGTTGCCCTGTGCAGACTCTACCATTGTCCTTGCCACACTGCATTCTAATTGTCTGTTTGCTTGTTGGCCAACCCCAGTAGGAGTGAGGCCTGTAAGGAGAGAACCATGGTATCAGTGTCACTAGTCTTCTCAGAATAGAACAGAGGGCCTGACGGGAGCAGCAGGTGCCCAGTAAATAAATATTGGTTGAGTGAATGAGGAATAAAGTAGCCAAGTAACCTTCAATATGGTGTCCAAGTGAAAATAAACAAAGGACTAAGAGAGGAATGGGTCAGTCAATCTGCCTCAGTCCCTGCCAGCGCCCACCTCTCACTGCCAGTAAAGCTGAGGGCCTCTACCCACAGTCTCAGTCTTGACCTTACCATATACCTGACAGGGCCCACCCAGTAGCTTCTATCTTGCTGCCCTAGAGCCAGCAGTTGGTGCAGCTGGGGGAGCCCTGTGACCCTGTGCCTATAGAGAAACAGTCTTTCACTGCTGCCACCATGTTGGCCAAGTCCATATAGGTGGGCTGTGCCTTGGTTTCTGTGCTGAGCATTCTAGCTCCTTGCTGGACCTGGGTCCCTGCCCTAAGCCCCAGTGTGTTTGGATCAGGTCCTGATTCCCTGCCCTGCTTTAGTCTGGCCTCCATCAGACAGACAAACCCCTCTCCCCAGCTGCTGACAGCCTTTTGATGTCAATGACTTGGCATCTGACAATGTATCACCAAGCACCACACTTCCAGTGTCCCGAGCACCTATTGCCATGCTGACCCACCAGCTGAGTCCCTGAACAAGCCACACCCACATTGTCCTCACCACTTTTGGTAATGTCCAGGCCTTCTCAGCAGCTTTTGAAGGGACCTGTCTCTGTAGCTCCATAAAGGGGCCAAAGACGCAGTGCGGCCCACAATTGAGCTCATCCATGTTACTGCCAAGGGAGTGAAAACTGATCCACCAAAGCTACAGAGAACAAAGCATTAAGTATTAAATGGAAGCTCTGTGGAGACTGTTCCTAAGTCAGATTTAATGGAGCACCTGTCACCAAATCCTCCTCAACACCTCCAATCACTACTCAATCACACTGGTCAAAAGCAGCTCTTCCTGGAAGAAACACATTTTCCTCACACATTGATGAGATCTCACTGCACAGCCTTCACCAGAGTACTAAATGGGATAGCTGCAAACTCACCTCATGTCAACATATCCTCAGTAATAGCCACCATTTCCATTTCCAAAAGCATCTCTGAATTACTCTTCTCAGGATTCACATTTCGGGATAGGCTCACAGGCAAGGTTGCATTGTGACAAAATGCTTTTGTATTTCAGGATATAAATTCCCCTAAATGGGGTCCAAGAAATGCCCATCTTCACTGCAGTGCCCTGTGCGGTGATAGGACAGACAGCACTAGCCCAATAATGAACCTTTATCAAGTGTTCCCAATGTAACCCACCCTGTGCCTGACCTTTCCCATTAAATGACTCACCCAAGATCACACAGCTAGTAAGGATTGGGAGACAGGATTCCCCACAGAACTCCCTGACCCCAAAGTCCTAGATTGCCACATAGCTTATCACCCTATTCTTGGGCTGTCTCAGTTTGAGTCTAAAGCTTCAAAGCAACCAAGAAAGATGGAGCCCTTGCTGATTCAAGATTTTGAAATATCAGGAGAAGGCTCTCCTCATAGCTACTGGCTTCCCCAAATGGCACCATCTGTGGGTCTGTTTCTAGGTAGATGAACATGAGGTAGCTTCTTACGATTCAAACTTAGATACTCTGCTAGCAAGGACCCAGGTCCTACCTGGCCTTTATGGCGGGGGGTGTGCCCTGGCACTCAGGGAAGCAGGGCCAGTATGATCTAGTCAAATGCTGGAAAGCCTATCTTCTTCAGAGCTTCAAATGTGACCCCGCACCCATGGATCCTACCATAGCCACTGCTCTACATCAAGCCCTGTACTCTGAGGTGAAGCAGACCCTGAGCCTATCCTCAAGGAGCTCAGTCTCTCGAGAAACCAGAGTAGCTGTGGCCATGCTGAGACAAATCAGAGGGTGATGCGCACCACAAGGGAGGGTGAAGTGATCACAGCAGGCTGGGGACTAGAAGGGCTTCCTCTGAGCTGGGCCTTGAATTCTAGATCTGATTTTAGATAGGCAAACATGATAAAGGAAAAGATGTCTCAGGTATAGGGACGAGCATAAACAAAGGCATGAAGTCAAAGCAAACGCTGAGAGAGAGTCACAGTGTAATAGTAAAGACCAAATCTGCCTGAGCACAGGGTGTGTGGGGAGGATGGGACCAGATTGTGCATGACAGACTTGCACTGCAGTGTTCACAGCCACTTACAACTAGACAGCCACGATGGTTAAGCACTGGGCCAGATGCTCTGCATTTATTGTTATCTCTTCAGTCCTTGCAATAGCTCTGTGAGGCATTATTATCTTCCTTTGATGGATGAGTAAACAGAAGCTCAGAAAGAAAGGTGAAGTAATTGTCCAAGGTCATATATGAGTATGAGATAGAGCTGGCATTCAAAACCAGATTTGCTTGGATCTACAGCCAACCATCTTTTCCACTGCTCGGCACTGAAGAGATGAGTTAGGGAAGGCCTTTAATGTCAAATGTAGGAGGTCCAGCTCCCCAGGAAGTGATGGAAAACAGGGCAGTTGGGTGACAGAATGAAATTTGAGAATGGGAAGGTGCCCAGCTTTAGGCAGTGGCAACTGTGCTACCCGCACTACCAAAACGGTTTCAATTTGGGCAGCATCTTGGATGCCTGGTTTTATCAGGACCAGGGGGATGTGAGGGATAGATGCCTTCTAGGGAGCCAAATGCCAGAGAAAGGGTAAGGGGAGTCTCAAAGTGAAGTTTCTATAGAGTTAATGGTTTCTACCATGGTCTGGTAGCAGGCTGCATTCCCAGCAGCCTAACGAAGGAAAAACATAAGCCCTTAAGATATGATTCATAGTTACCACTGGGGGAAAATGGGTAAAGTATACACTGGATCTCTTTGTATTGTTTCTTACAACTGCATGTGAATCTACAATGATCTCAAAATTAATACAAGTTTGATTAAAAAATTTAAAAATCAGTTTCCTGTATACTTAAATCTTGCCCATTGAAAATATGCCAGTTTTCATATTAACACCTTGATCCTTTGGATTAGGTGACTCTTTTTTTGTTGGGAAACTAGCTGGGGTGGGGGCAAGGGAAGGGATAGCATTAGAAGAAATACCTAATGTAGATGACAGGTTGATGGGTGCAGTAAACCACCATGGCACATGTATACCTACGTAATAAACCTGCACGTTCTGCACATGTATTCTAGATTTAAATTAAAGTATAATTTTAAAAATTACCTCTACTCCTACCAAAAAAAGAATGATTTTATATGCTCCAAATCACATCTATAAGATGGGTTGTTCTGAGTTCAAGCCACCTAAAAACAGAACTGTTGCCTGGTTTTGCTCAATAGGCATTCTCTAGCCTCCTCACTTAATAACAATAACAACAACAAGAAAATATGTTCCTAAAACAGTTGACAAAAGCTTTCACATTCATTTTCCCATGGGCACTTCATAACATCCCAGTGAGGTCAGGAGAGCAGGGCTTTTAACCACATTTTACCAAGGAGGAATCTGAGGTTCCAAGAAGCTAAGAAATTCACCCAAGGTCAAGTGATAGAACTCAGATTTGACTGGAGTAATTCTGTTCCAAGCCTGGTGCTCTTTCCATTCTGTTAAAGGTACCAGCAAAATGATTTTCTGAAAAACTGAATTGTGGTATTTTCCAAGCTGCTCTTGGTCGAGATAAAGTATTTACATGTGGCCTTGTCCTAGAAACCACATCTCCAGCCACCTGGAACCCAGTACAACTACTTTAAGTCCAAGCAAATGCCTCACTCTGCTCCAAGATCACTGCGGGACTCGAGGCAGCTCTCCCATCTCTCCCTCTGTGGAAGAAAAGGCTTGCATGCAAATAAAGTGGGACATTTCTATTTGCATTTGGGGAGATGCAGCCAAATAAAATATGATGACCACATTAACTAAATATTGCAGGCATTTCCTTTCCAGTTTTCCTGCCTGTCACCCACTCAATCTGGTGTATAATGGCCATGCAAGAATGTGATAAATATTTTTTCCTTTCTAAACTGGGATTTCACATGTATAGAGAAGGATTAGGGTGAGACAGTTAACTGGTGAGATTTTGACTTTCCTTGGGCCAAGTATCTGTGGACAGTTGAGGTTGTTCAGGATTGAGCTATAGTTGGGAGGGAATCTAGGTATGATGCAGCAGATTTTTAAGGCATGCTTAGCCCAAAATCCAGTGCTGGGACACATATCATCTTTGTTGTGCTTCAGGTTACTCACAGGCAGATAGGCCAAGAGGTGGAAAATCTTTGTAAATAAATGGATTTGAGCCTAGTTGCTGCCTGGCTGCTTTAAAGCATGATATTTTTCCCACCTGGAATTTGTCTCAGAGGACAATGAATGGGTGTCTCTGATCTGGGGTTATGAAATGGTTAGAGTTCAGCAGCAGGTACCAGGGCTGACATGAAACTCTTAGTCAGGCGGGCAGGAGAACAATTCCTACCTTGACCAGAAAGCCTTTCCACTCCCTGATGACAGAGCTTGAAGTATAGGCCTGGATACAAGGTGGATTCAAGCAGGAAGGGAGGTCAGAGATGGGATAAGGCCAACTCCCTTAATCTGAAGCTAGAGGAACCAAGGCCCAGAGAGGGACAAGGACTTACAGAAAACCAAGAGCAAGGCAGGGCAAATCTGGTGCCAGGGCTCAGGCTGCCAGACTCTGCAGGCCATGTTGCTTCTCCCTACTCCAGGCCATCTCCCACCACTTGGGCCACAGAGCTAAGGGTGGACAAGCTACTTTCCTTATCACTTGTGGCTTGACTTGAGGAAAGTCCCTTGCCATGACTTAGGAGGAAGATACAGATGGCACTGAAGA
The DNA here is from genome assembly GCF_000951035.1 of Colobus angolensis palliatus. Taxonomy (NCBI): domain Eukaryota; kingdom Metazoa; phylum Chordata; class Mammalia; order Primates; family Cercopithecidae; genus Colobus; species Colobus angolensis. The sequence goes on from NW_012117254.1 coordinate 1,823,266, forward strand.
CAATGTCCCCAGCAAAGAGGAGCCATGAGCAGATCTTGGACCTATTTACAACAGAAACAAGAGAAGGGCCATCTATTGCCAAGCCCTTGTCCATTGGACTTGCCCTTCCTTCCCAGATGCTCTGTTCAACCTTCAACTCAGCACTTCACTCCTGGGGCCTGGCTTAATCAGGTCTTTCTGTGGGTCTGATGGGCCCACGTGTAACTCCATGCAGCAATCTCCCAGAGAATAAGGAAAATGGATGGTGCTTGGAATGTGATTTTTGAGCAAGTGGCTGACCAACTGGGCCTATCATCGTGTGTGTGTGTGTGTGTGTGTGTGTGTGTGTGTGTGTGTGTGTGAGAGAGAGAGAGAGAGAGAGAGAGAGAGAGAGAGAGCAGCATGAGAGAGCATGGGGGGAGGAAGGGGAGAGAAGGGGGGAGTAGCTGCTGATAACCCAAAAGGGAATTTTGAAAGGAGAACCTAGCTGTGACTCTGAGAGGCCAGGGGTTCTCAGAATTTGCATTGTAGAGTGACTTCAAACTAGGGTGGGACTTTCACAAAGGAAGTGAAGTGGCACCTGAAGGTCAGCCTGTGTGCCACATAAGACACCAGGCCATAGGCTAACTTGGGGCATACTTTACAGAGCATTTCCCTCATGCTCCCTTGATTAACTTTCCCAGTGACCTTTGTATGTACATGTATGTGTGTGTGAGGGGGGAGTATTATCCCCATTTATGGGGATGAAGTCGAGGCTCCGAGCACATAAATAACTTCCTATGGTCACACAGCCAGCATGTGACAGAGCTAGGCCTCAAACCCAGGTCTTCTCCCTTCTTATCCCATTCTTTCTTCATTATAGACAGTATACCCTAGTGGACAGGAGGCAGGCTCTAGGATCAGAGATACATGGGTTCAAATCTAAGCTCTACTGCTTCCTGGAGTACTTATTTATCAGATATAGTGTTTGTGACCATGAAATAAGAGTATCTGATGACAGCATAACACAGGCCTAAAAGACCTTTCTTGCCTTTCAGAAAGCAAGTCAGAGGGAAGTGTGGCTGTTGGCACAACCTTCAGCCTCTTGGCATCGGCCATCTAGGTACTCCATGCTAGGCTATAAGGTGGAGACAGTGGGGGGAAAACAGTCCTTTCTCCCCACAAACCCATGCTGGCTGCTTGCCCTCACTTCCTGGCCCTCAGCAGTCTGAACTTTAGGCTCCCAGTCCCATCCCTCTGCTCCCACATCCCCCAGCCCTGGCCCAACACTCAGCTCTGCAGCCTTACCCTGCTTGTGACATTCCACATGGGTACATGAGAAGCAGACCTATGATATCTCCTGGGCCTTTTACCCATCTTTCCCAATCCCCTATTTTCTTCTCCCATCCCCTCCATAAAGGTAGGAAATCATTTTTCCCTTTAGCCGTGGTGTAAAAAGGACACACAGACCCTCAACCTGAATTCATGGGCACAACTGGCAGAAGGACTTGCAGTGGGAGAGCACTGCTCTCTCTCATCCATCTATTCATCCATCAACTCATGCTTCATGCAGTTGACCCTCATTGGCTTGGGTGTGGTCCCACGTCAGCCTCCATATCAGGCTATGTCAGGACAGAGATCAAGACACTCCAGGCTAGGCTGGACGCATTGCCTTTCACCAAATATCCTCGTTTTATTTTCATAATCATACCTGAAAAGAATTATCCCATTTTATGGAAGAGGGAATTGAGGCTCATGCAGGGATATGATTTGTTCATAATATTAAAAAAATAGTAAGTAGGCTAACTAAAATTTGAATTCATATCTCTCAGCACCCTCAGCTTATGTTCCTTCAATTTTTCAGGCTAGGCAGGGAAAGGGAGAAGTCAGAAGAGGCTCATGGAGATCTCTTCTCCTCCCAATGGGGACCTGGGCCAGCAGGGCTTAAACCTATCTGTGCCTCTTACAAGTACTCTGCTCAATTAAAGGCAGGACTTGGTAGTCCTAACTGGCAATGTGTGGTGTGGTCGAGAGAGCCTATGCCAGAATAGGGCAGCCTGTTCTGTGTCCCAACAATATTCTGTGCAGACCCTCCCCCATTATGGCCCTTATTATCCTAAATTTTCATTACTCATTGTTATGGGATGAATTGTGGTCCCCCTAATGTTTATATGTTGAAGTCCTGTATTTGGACAGAGGGTCTGCAAAGAGGTAATTAAGTTAAAATAGGGCCACTAGGGTGGGCCTTAATCCATTATGACTGATGTTCTTATAAAAGGGGGAAATGAAGACACAAGAGACACACACAGAGGTAAGATGATGTGAAGAGACACAAGGAGAAGACGACCATCTACAAGCCAAGAAGAGAGGCCTGAAACACATCCTTCCCTCACAGCAATCTGAAGGAACCAACCTTGGGGAAACCTTGATCTCAGACTTCTAGCCTCTGGAACTGGGAGAAAATCCATTTGTGTTGTTCAGGCTGCCCAGACTGTGGTACTTTGTTATGGCAGCCTGAGCAAATGAATACACCAATATACAGAGATCTATGTTCCCCATTGGGCCATAAATGCCTTGCGGAGTGTAGCCCAGCACCAGCTCAGTGGATGATCAGTCAAGAGCTGCTGTATGTGGCGGCCTTTCCCAGGGTGGATGTGGAGAGAATATTAGGCTGGGAGGCCATCTCCGCCCCACTCCTCTCTGGATAGGTCTGAGGAGGCTTGCTTGCTGGCCCCTCCCTCCCTAGGCTTTCTGCCAGTCAAAGAGGACATCCTTCCTTACTGAAGATGGCTGTGCTCGTGCCAGAGCATGTGAGCAGCTGCACCTGCCTGCAGGGATAGTTGCGAACAAGGAGTCAGCAGAGATCCTAGGTAGCACGTGTTCCTAGAGACTTTAGGTCACTCTGGAAAATGCTTAGTTCCAGTTCTCTTCACCAAACAGCATGGGGCAAAGGCCCTCAGAACAAGGGTCTGACATCACTCTGCCATTACGTGAAAGGAAACTAACTCTCCAGAGATTAGAGAAGGCTTCACAAAGCGGTGATGTTGGAACTGCAGCTTGAAGAATGAAAAGAAAAAGACAGCAGGGGAACAGAGGAGAACTCCAGGTATAAACAAAGTAAAGCAATGTACAGGTAAATGAGATGTTCAGGGAACAGAAGGAGGTCTGGTATAGCTGAAGCATCAGGAGCTGTGGAAGGTGGTGGCCCAGTCATCTGGAGAGGTAACCAGGAGATAGAATGCCAGAGTGTGATGAGTGCTGAACACTAGGCCTAGGGGTTGGAATTTCATTCCAAAGTCAGTACAGATCCAGGCTTTGTGAGTAGGAGGCATGACTTTGCAGTGGGAAGAACAGCCTTTAAATCACAGGCAGTGGAGGAGACAGCCTGGAGCAAGGGAAACAAGGGATGGAGCTTCTGCTGGCACCCATGTGAGATGAGTGGTCTTAACCTCGGAGGTCCAGTGATGAGTGACAGCTGAGGGAGAGTGGGAAGTTTTTAGCTGGGCAGCTGGGGATATGATGGGCCTCCTAGCCAAAATCCCAAACTGTCTGGCTCTGCCTGCTGTATACATTTGTCAGTCTCCTTCCCAGATTGTGTGCTCTCCAAAGTCAGAGGAACTTCTACTTCTCTCCACAAAGCCCACTGCCAAGCTTAGCCCAGAGTCAGGGCCCTGCATGTAGTGGAAGAGTCTCTCAGGAAAAAATATATTAATTTGCAAAAGAAGGAACGAATGTTAAGCTTCTGTTTTAACACTGCAGAAAGACCCTCTGCCTCACAAAAGACAAAAGGAATGAAAGGTGGGGAGACTTCACTGTGAAAAGCTGCCAATATTTAAGTCTAAAACTTTAGAAGCATTCATGGAAGTTGGTTCCCGATAGCAAAGAGGAATTTAAACTTAGAAAGTGCAGTAGCTCATTGGGACTTACATTGTCAAGAAGAAGGGGAGGAGAGTTCATCTAAAGAGAACAGCTCCATCTAGCAGCATTAATCTCCAATGGCTTTGGATCAATTTTGGCTTACTAACACTACAAGAGAAAAAGGGCCTTTTCAGCGTCAAGGAAAATCCTGCTTTCAGAGAGTCACTCTTTGCCTACCTCCAACAGGCCTTAGGATGAGTGTGTATCATGAGCTTCTCTCCGAAGAAGTTCTGCAAAGCCCTCACGGACATGCAACATGTGTCCCATCCCCTGGCAAGAAGCTAAGTCCCATGTCTATGAATGCATGGTCCTGCCATCCTAGTATATATGCTCTGGCATATAAATGGCATCCCAATGTTACAGATAGGAGGGCTGACCAATAAAGGAAGACGTACAGTTCTTATGGAATTTGTGCTCAGCAGAGCAGGCGAAGCCTTCAAAGACCAAGGTCCACAGAGGAGGGTAGCTAGGCCGGTTAGTGGAAGAGCTGTGAGTATAATGTAGAGCTCTTGACTCCTGGGCCAGGGCTCTTTCCACTAGACCATGCTGTCTGTCTCTCAGACTAGGCCCATACATTCAACCAGTTTGACCATTTTGATGGAATTCGATATTAGAATTAGTGACCATTAATTTGGCTAATTTCTTTTCTTACCCAAATGATCAATTGTTTACATTAGCCAATAAATGAGTCTAAATGAAGTGGTTGTTCAAATAGACACTTGACTATGGTTGAACATGAAAGGCTTTTGTGATTTAGAATTGGGAGTTGTCTGTCATCACAGTTAAATGATCCATCAAAGCGCAACAGGTTAAGAACAGGCCTAAGTGGTACATCCATATAATAGAATACTATTCAATGATAAAAAATAAGTGAGCCATCAAGCCATGAAAAAACATGGAGGAACCTTAAGTGCATATTACTAACTGAAAAAAGCCAGCCTAAAAAGACTACATATTGTATTGTTCTATAATGTATAAGACATTATGGAAATGGGCCGGGCGCGGTGGCTCAAGCCTGTAATCCCAGCACTTTGGGAGGCCGAGACGGG
>NW_012117254.1:1828402-1889891 GCF_000951035.1 Colobus angolensis palliatus
AAAAAACACATTATGGAAATGACAAATTATGGAGATGAAAAAATATCAGTGGTTCAATGAGATACCATCTCATGCCAGTTAGAATGGTGATCATTATAAAGTCAGGAAACAACAGATGCTAGAGATGCTGTGGAGAAATCAGAATGCTTTTACACTGTTGGTGGGAGTGTAAATTAGTTCAACCATTGTGGAAGACAGTGTGGTGATTCCTCAAGGATCTAGAACCAGAAATACCACTTGACCCAGTAATCCCATTACTGGGAATATACCCAAAGGATTATAAATCATTCTGCTATAAATATACATGCACACGTATGTTTATTGCAGCACTATTTACAATAGCAAAGACTTGAAACCAACCCAAATGTCCATCAATGATAGCCTGAATAAAGAAAATGTGGCACATATACACCACGGAATAGTATGTAGCCATAAAAAAGGATGAGTTCATGTCCTTTGCAGAGACATGGATGAAGCTGGAAACCGTCATCCTCAGCAAACTAACACAGGAACAGAAAACCAAACACTGCATGTTCTCATTCATAAGTGGGAGTTGAACAATGAGAACACATGGACACAGGTAGGGGAACATCACACACCAGGGCCTGTTGCGGGGGTGGGGTCCTAGGGGAGGGAGAGCATTAGGACAAATACCTAATGCATGCAGCGCTTAAAACCTAGATGAGGGGTTGATGGATGCAGCAAAACACCATGGCACATGTATACCTATGTAATAAACCTGCATGTTCTGCACATGTATCCAAAACTTAAAGTAAGATTCTTTAAAAAGGCATTCAAACAGAAAGAGAGGAAGTCAAACTATGTCTGTAAGAAAAAAAATCAGTGGTTGGCAGGAGTTTGAGGGGAGGAGGAAGTTTTGGAGGAGTGCAGCAGAGGGGATACTTAGGGCGGTAAAGCAATTCTGTATGATTCTGTAATGGTGGATACGTGACATGATGTATCTGTCAAAATTCAAAAGGTGAATCTTAAACTATAGACTTGAGTTAATGATAATGTACCAATATTGGCTCACCAACTGTAATAAATATACTACACCAGTCCAAGACGTTAATAATAGGGGAAATAGAGGGAGTGTATGAGAACCCTCTGTTCTTTCTGCTCTATTTTTATGTAAACCTAAAACTACTCTAAAAAATAAAACTGATTAATTTTTAAAAATCATCCTAGGTGTCCAGGTATGGAGGGAAGTAGTACAGAGCTGAAAAGTTTCTGTTCCATAACAGAGACAAATGGAATAGTAGACTATGAAATCTTGGCTAAAAGTCCGCACTGACACATCTAAATGAGCACAGAACAATTTGGTCATGTATCTAAATACTCAGGAATATTCATATACAGGCATCATGTAGTCATGGTCTTCCATGATATACTGTATATATCTAAACAACAGCTCCAGAACAATATGAAAATGGAAAAAGCAAAATAAAAGAGAAACTTACAACATAGTTGTCATTCTATGGTTATCAAGACCCTTATAAGTGTTCCCTTTCAATCTAGACAAACTGCATTAATTCCCGTGATTTTCCCACTAAAGCCAGAGGATGTGGTACATATACAAAGAAATGAAACTCTTTAGGCTTTTATTTATCTTCTGTAGCATAGGTTTTTGTGACAAGTCCTGGCATGCTTAGGAACTGGAGCAAACAAGTTGATATGGTAATAAAAACACAAAAGAACATAGTAGACAAACACCACTGGGTCGATCTTATATGCACAATTGAAAATTATGGAACATAACAGTCTAAATTCTACACACAGGCATGAAGTTCAAGGTACTTCATCATCAGTATTATTATATATGACCTTTGTTAAGTTAGACCCATGGAGGTGAGACGACTTTCAGGAGGCTTAAGAGATCCCTCAAAAAAACCATTCTTTTCATGAGAGAAAAGATGAAAAAACTCCCTAGTAATCAGGGAAATAAAAACTAAAGCAAGAGGATATATTTCACACCCATCTATCTGGCAAAATATTAAAGTCTAACAGTATCAGGTGTGTTGCTCATAATGTGAACAAGCAGTGCTGCTGGAAGCATAAACTACCATAACTGTTTTGGAGACCAATCTGACAATGTCTATTAGAGTTGCTTAAAGTGGAAATTTAGATAGTTCCTTTCAGATGTTTCTTCTTTTCTAAATTAGCACTGAATTCAAAATTTTTCTTTATAAGCCCTGTTTTAGCTACACTCCACAAATTTTGTCATATTGTGTTTTTATTTTCATTTAGCTTAAAACATTTTCTAACTTCTCTTGAAATTTGTTTTTTGATCCATGGGTTTTTTAGGAATGTGTGGTCTAATATTTATATATTGACACCATCAAGAAAGTGGAAAGACAGCCCACATAATGGGACAAGATATTTGCAAATTATATAACTGATAAGAGACTTGTATCTAGAACATATAAAGAACTCTTACAACTCAACAATACAAATATAAATAACCCTATTATAAAGGGGCACAGGATCTAAACAAGTATTTCTCCAGATAAGATATCCAAATGGCCAATAAGCATATGAAAATATGTTCAACATCACTAGTCATCAGAGAAATAGAAATCAAACCCACAATGAAATATCACTTCACATCCACTAAAACGGCTAGAATAAAAAGGTCAGATAACAGCATGTGTTGGGGAATATGCAGAGAAATCAGAACCCCTATACAGTGTTAGTGGGAATGGAAGATGGTGCAACCACTTTGGAACACCTTTTGACAGTTCCTAAAAAAAAATAAACACAGTTATAAAATGGTCCAGTTAATTCCCAAGAAAAATGAGAATATATGCCCACACAGAAACCTGCATACAAAGTTTTATACCAGCATTATTTATCATAGTCAAGAAGTGGAAACAACTCAAATTACCATCAATAGATGAGTGGATAAGCAAAATGTGGTGTATCTATATTATGGAATGTTATTCACACACTAAAAATGAAGTATTGATATATGTTGCAACATGAAATAGCCTTGAAAACATTACACTAAGTAAAAGAATCCAGTCACAAAAGACTACATACCATATGGTTTTATTCATATGGAAGTCCACAATAGGGAAATCTACAAGCAGAAAATGATTGCTCTGAGTGGGGTGGAGAGATGAAAGTGTGCTAACTAAAGGATACAGGGGTGATGGTTGCACGTATCTGTGAATACACTGGGCTAAAAACCATCAAATTGTACATTTTAAATGAGTGAATTGTATGGCATGTGAATTATATTTTTTTAAAAGCAGTTAAAAACATATATTGAGAATTTTTCACATATCTATTTGTTATTGATGGCTTGTTTCGTTGCTTGGTGATTAGAGAACATCCTTTGTATTACTTAAAATCTGTTAAATTTATGGAGGCTTTTTTATAGTCCAGAATATGATCTTTTTTAGAGAATGTTCTGTGTGCACCTGAAAATAACGTATATTCTGCTCTCATTGGGTATAATGTCCTATAAAAGTCAATTAGATCAATTTGGTTGATACTGTAATTTAATTCTTCTTTATCCTAACTGATTTACTTTCTATTTGTTCCATCAATAAATGAGACAGAAATGTCGAAGTCCCTAACTATAATTACAGACTTGACTATTTTTCCTTACAGTTCTATCAGTTTTTGCTTTACATCTTTGAAGCTCTGCTATTAGGTCCAGACACATTTAGGGCTGTTATGCCCTTTTGATGAACTGATTGTTTTATCATTATGAACTATTTCTCTTTATCCCTAGTAATATTCATTGTACCAAAATCTACTTTGCCTAATATTAATATAGCCACTCCAGCTTTGTTTTCATTAGTATTTGCTTGCTATATCTTTTCCCATCCATTTTAAGCTATGTGTATATTTATATCTAAAGTGGGTTTATTATAGACAACATATAGTTGGGTCATGCCTTTTTCACCAAACTGACAGTATTTATCTTTTAATTGGATTCAGATCTTTAATTTTTCAGGTTTTTACATTTAATTAAATTATTCATTTTGTTAAGTCTACAACCTTGCTATCTAATTTCTATTTACCCAATCTGGTGTTGTTCCTTGCTCTCTCTTTCCAGGACTTCTGTTTTAATTGTTTTTATTATTCCCTTTTATATCCAGTATTGGCTTCATAGGCTCTCTGTTTTATTTTTATTTCTTGCGCCACAATTTACATTAAAATGTTTACCTTAGCACAATCTACCTTCAAGCAATATTATACCACTTCATGTATAAGAATTTACAACATTATGCTTCCATTTCCCCTTCTGTCCTTTATGTTATTGTTGTCATATATTTTATTTCTACATTTATAAAATGTAGAAACATATTACATCACAATACAGTGTTATTATTTTTCATTTAAACAATTAATTTTCATTTAATGGGCATATGCAAATAATTTTTAAATATCTTTAAATATACTCACATGTTTACCAGTCCCAGGACTCAAACTTTTATTTGATCCAAATTTTCATTTATTATCCTTTTCATTTTGTCTGAAGAACTTCCTTTAGTATTGTAGTGCATTATCTGTTCATGATGATTCTCTCAGTTTTTGTCTGAAAAGTGTTTATTTCCTCTTCATTTTTGAAAATGTTTTCATTGGGTTTAGATTTTTGATGACAGTTTTTTTCCTTCAGTACATTTATGATGTTGCTGCATTGTCTTCTAGCTTGCGTGGTTTCTGGCAAGAAGTCTGATGTAATTCTTATCTTTATTACTCATTGTGCCATGTCTCTTTTCCTCTGGTTGCTTTTAATATTTTTCTTTATCAACAATTATTTTTCAATAATTTGATTATGATGTGTCATGATGTAGTTTTCTTTGCATTCATTTTGTTGGAGTTTGGTGAGATTATTGGATAAACGAATATTCAGTTTTCATAAAATTTAAACATTTCCCAGCCTTACTTTTCAAATATTTTTCTGCCCTCTCGCCCTCCTGCTACTCCAATTATGCATGCTAGATCCCTTTATGTTGTCCCACATCACTCATGTTATGTTCTTTTTTTTCAGTCTTTTCTGTCTGTTCATCATTTTGAGTAATTTTTGTTGCTATGACTTCAAGTTGACTAATCTGCTGCAGTTTCTACACTGTTAATCTCATCCAGTACATTTTTCATTTCATATATTGTATTTGTCATCTCTACTAGTTTGCTTTTGGCTTTTTTTATATCTTCCATTTTTCTCTTAGTCATATCCATGTTTTCTCCACCTTCATAATCATATAGAGCATATTTATAAAAGCTGTTTTAACTTTCTTGTCTGCTAATGCCATCATCTCTGTCATTTCAAAGTCTATTTTTATTGATTATCATCTATACTTGTTAAGAATCATATTCCACAGTTTTTTTTTTTTTTGCATGACCAATAATGTTTTATTGGATGCTGTACAAACTGGATTTTACATGGTTGGGTGGCGGATTTTGTTGCATTCCTTTAAATATTGGTGGGCTTTGTTCTGGGATGCAGTCAAGTTATATGGAATCTGATTCTTTCAAGGCTTACTTTTAAGCTTTGTTCAGGCAGGTCCATAGCAGCCTTTAGTCTATAAATAACTAAGCCCTACTACTAAGACAATATCCTTTGGAACACTGTAGTTCATACTCCAGGTATTACAGGTCTATTCCCAGACCTGTGTGAGCTCTGTTAATTTTTCAGTCTATTGTTTTCTCATGGTCTTTCACTGTCCAAGGGTAGATTTCTTTTTTTCTCATACATGTGCTGCAGGTCAGAATTCAGCCAAAGACTAGAGAGGACCCTCTGCACATCTCTGGAGCTTTCTCTGTACAAATGTTGCTTCTTGCCATTTCCAGCCTTCGTGGTCTCCCTGGACTCTAATCTTTGTCTGCCTTACTGATCAAGACCTCTAGGATTGGTTTCAGTCCTCCCTTTCTCTGCTGCAGCATAGAAAATTACTCCAGGGAATGAGCTATGAAAATCATAGGGCTCACCTTACTTGTATTCTCTCTGTCAGGAATCACCATCTTGTACTTTTGTACTGCCTGTTGTCCAATATCTAAAAGCCACTATTTCACATCTTCTCTCTGGTTTTCTAGTTGTTTAAGATGGAAGGTAATTAGTCCCTGATACTCTATCATGGATGGAAGAGAAAGTCTCCTATTATATTACTTTTTAAACATTCTTCCAAGCACAAAATGTTTAATACTTTAAAAATAGACCTTTAAAAAGTATTTTTATTTGTTCTTCACAATATTTGGTTTTGGTGCCATACATCTGAGCATCAAGAAAATAATGCTCTAGACCAGAGTTTCTCAACCTCAGCACTACTGACATTTTGGACAGGAAAATTCTTTGCTGTGGGAGGCTGTACTATCCACTGTAGGATGTTTGGCAGTTATGACAACCAAAAATATCTCCACTTATTGCTAAATTTACCCTGAGAGATGAGGCAAAATTGCCCTTGGCTGAAAACCAAACTTTCAATATTGTAGCAACCCAGAAACACACCCCCTTTTAAATAAAAGTTAGGCAGCCTTAAAAAAAATAATAACAGGGGCATATTGAAAGGACACAGGAGCCAACCTGGAAAAGTTCCCAATGGTCAAAGTTGCAGCAATTTGAGCAATGAGCAATAAATATTGAGAGTATTAGACTATACATTAAAGCATAAAATAAAATCTATGAATTCATTCTGATATAAAGAAATAAATGAATGAATAAGTGAATGAGAGAGAAAAATTCCAATTAAATAGATGTAGGAGGGATGAAGGAAGCAATATCACCATTAGAACACCACAGTGGTAAATGCCACAGGAGGAATCTATCAATGGATGTGATAACGAGTGAGCAAAAGTTTAAGCAGAATAGGATGTCTGCATATTCTCAAAGTATTTTTCCTAAAATATTTAGTAATTAACAAGGTGGGGAAGAGGAAATTATAACTTGGTGGTAAGGAATCCCGGTAGAAATCACTTTAGCCAAGTGATTAAGGTTAACATATCCAGTAATACATATGAATGTCATGTATCCCCGATACAACAGACTGAGGAAATGCACATCACCTCTATGGTAGCCTTCCTAATAATGTATAACTTCAATCTAATCACGAGAAAAAAATCAGACCAAATCAAATTTGAGGCACATTCTACAAAATAACTGATTGGTGCTGTTTTGATCAAGTACCATAGATTGGAGGATACTTAAGGAGATATGATGACTAAATGCAAAGGGATATGCTGGATTGGATCTGAAATGGAAAAAAGACATCAGTGGAAAAACTAGTAAAATCCAAATAAAGTCTATAGTTTAGTTAATAGTATTGTACCAAGGTTAATTTCTTAATTTTGAGGACTGTACCATGGTTATGCAGATGTTGACTTCGGGTAAGTTGGCTTATGGGTGTACCACAGTTAGTTCTCTGGGGCGTTTTTGCAACTTTTTCATAAATCTAAAATTATCTCAAAATAAAAAAGTTAAAAAATGTTGAGCATCTTGTAGTTTCAACTGTAGGTATACATCTGTGACTGTAACAAATCTCATTAGACTAAACATTGGAATCACAGAATCTCCAAGTCGGAAGCGCCCCTGTAGATTATCTCATTCAATTCTTTCATTTGACCGTTTGAGCAAACTTGGGCTAGGGAGGAAACAGGATCTGCCCAAATTGATGCAAATAATGGTAGAGAAGGGACTGGAATCCCTTTTCTGCTTTCCAGGTGGAAGCTCTTGCTACATCTTCCTGATGGTCTTTCACCTTCACCTCTAAAACACCTGCAAACACATTCTGAGATGTGCTGGGTACATGTTATGCTGGACATCTGTTCTCTACAGCAGGGGTGGGCAAACATTTTCTGTAAAGAGCCAGATAGTAAATATTTCAGTGTTTGCGAGACAAACGTTCTCTCTCTCCAATGTAGTGACTACTCAGCTCTGCTGTCGTAGCACGGAAGCAAGCACAAAAGCAAAGTAGTGACATCCACTCAATTCTGCTGTCATAGCACAAAAACATTCATAGAAATATGTAAACAAATGGATGTTTATTGTTTGCCAATAAAACCCTACAAAAACAGGTAGTGGATTTGACCTGTGGGCCAAAGTTTGCTGATGCCTGCTCTAGATCTTTACTAGTGAAAAAAGGAGATCTGAGCTGGACTCGGTGGTACCTGCCTGTAATCCCAGCTACTCAGAAGGCTGAGGCAGGAGGACCACTTTAGCCCAGGAGTTTGAGACCAGCCTGAGTAACACAGTGAGACACCATATCAAAAAAGAAAAAACAGGGCAATCTTTGGTAGCTCAGGGACAGTCACCTAAAATGCGTCTCATGTAGTACAGTTAATAGATGATATGCGCATGTTTCCAGCTGGACAATACTAGTGGAGAGGAGGAAATAATGGTGAGATCTTCTAAAATAAAGAAACAGTAGCGATAGCAATACGGTCTATTTGTCCTTTGTGTTAGGTTGGCCTAAGCAGAGGTTGATGAAGTAGTGTAAAGAATGTCAAAGACAATAAGCCCATAAATGGAAAGATGAATAGTCATCTCTCTGACGTTTCATTTTGCCCTTCTCGTAAGGAGGGGAGGAGGTTTTCTACAGATACATCCAGAGCTGCAGAGCTTTCAGGTTTCAAAGACAATGAATTAAATCTAATTTCAAAATAGTTGGTCATTATGCTAATGCACATGCACGCGCACACACAGGAGCAAAGTGTTGTGATCTAAAATACTTAGAAAAAATGACAGAATAATAATAATTCTGTTACGAGAGTATGATTTATTATAACTTGAGTATCGACAGTATCGACAGGCATGAACAAGCAGCGTGAAAGGAGAATGAATATTTTAAAAATATAATGTTTAATGATATTTCCAAATAAAATGTTTTTGAATTGGACTCTTTTCTTCTTTCAAAAAATTTATTCTATTTAATAATGGTTATTACCCATTTTTAAGGTGCCCTGTGATGAAAACAATCTTTTGAGACAAAGTAAAACTTCAGTAGGAAATGAAAACTTCCTCTCATTTTTCTCATATATCTGCAATGCTTACCCACAAAGTAAAACAAACAATACAAATGCTAAATATAATGAGCATGTGCTTAAATAATATCTACTCCTGACAGTTTCTTGATGTTGACATAATGTTTCCATGGGTCTGATTAGCTTATTACTTCTCAGGTTAAATAGTTCATACACAAGTTTTCTTTCCTTGTCCATTTGACCACAACCTTACAGGGAGACATATCATTTGGAGACATATTTTTTGTTCCATCATGAATCCTGAGGTGTGTGGCTAAGCTAGTAAGAGCAATGCAGGTGCAGTCTGTCCAGGGTTCAGCTAGCAGCCCCAACCATACTATACCCATGAGTCCCAGAGGTCACTTCACTGTTCCTTGGAGGGCCACCAGAGTAAATGACAAGAGGGCAGGAAAGGAGCTAGCAAGGACTCAAAGTTATATTAACCAGGAATAACAGATTTCCTGGGATAGGTCTACTTCTAATAGTTGACCTAACTGACCAGGCCTTAAATACATTTGTCCTTGGCAGACCACAGATCTAGAATTTTAACTTCAGAGCTAGGAGACTTTCAGATCCAGCCTTAAGAAGAGAATGAACAGGGAGCAAATGGGAAGAAAATGGTGCAAGGCCTCCACAATCTTGGTCACCTTCCCTTATTTAGTATGTGTGCTCTTCCCTCCCTTCCCATTAGGGGCTCATTGGCAATGAAGTCCCCAAAAATGAAAGTATGGTCAATCAGGAAGTGGAACCTAGGATGAGAGTAGCCAGAGTAAAGGAGGGAGACAAGTGCCTGTGAGACCTGTGAGGAGAGAGGAGCTAAGCTGAAGGAAGGCAGCACAGCATCCTTTAGAGAACACCAATTTTGGGATCAGATACTCATGTTTAAATTGTAATTCTTCTATCTGTTGGCTGTGTCATTCTGTCTAGGGTGGGCAGGGGGACATGCAGTTGAGTTTCTCTGAACCTGCAATTTCTTGTCTAACAAATGGATATCTAACACATACCTTGCCATTCTGGATATGAGGATTCAATGAGAGAATGCATGGAAACAGCCCCTCAAAGTTCTGGCACAGAGTAAGCCCTTGTGTTCTTTAGGAATCTACTCTGGGAGCTTATGGGAAAAGGGATCCTGGGTAGCCAGCACAAGAGAGGAAACGGCCCCAAAATTTAGCTTTCAGGAAACTCAGTGGGCTTTCTAGTCACCTCAGCCAGCTGCCTCCATTCCGTGACAAAACCAACAGCTTGAAAAACAGGCCCTGTAGGAGATGGTCAAACAGCTTTCCCTAGTCAGTTCCTTCTGAGTGAATACTGTCATGTGGTTCACTGGATACTTTGAGGAAAGTAGCCACAAGGCAAAAGAATTCTCCAGTGAGCTCCCCCAAAATCTACGGCATCAGCTTAGCATCACAGCATACTGCTTAATTAAGATGACTCTTTTTCTCATCACTCTTTCCACCTTAATTCAGTATCTTTTAGTTAGCTGTCAAAAGGCTGTGCTCTTTGCAACAGCTGCTGCTCCCCTGGCTGCCAGGGCTGGAACGTTGAGGTCGCCTGGCAATTTCGTAATTCTGATCCTAAGTTGAGGACAGCATCATGGCAACACTTGAGTGTCAGGGCAGAATATCCAGTGTAAACACTTCATCCTGAGTTGGCTTCTGTGGCTTGTTCAGCACATTTTGGATTTATTACCCTCTCTAACTTCTGTGACCTCGAGGAATGAAAAGCCATTTTAATAGTAGTGTAAGTAAAGCTAATTTAAGAAGGGAAATCTGCTATATATATCAAATAATGTCTTTCAAACTGAAACGAGTGACTTTGGGGTGACTCATTGCCTTGGATTATCCTTTTGAATTATTCATGCTTCTTTTATTTCCTCCTTTAACATAACTGAAAGCTGGCATCACCATCCTACCTCAATTCTGGGGAGGGAGTAGAGATGATAAGGATTCTATTTACTAATATTTGTAATGGATACTTTGAAAATAAAGAAGAAATTTTAAAAAAACAGCTGCATTGAGACAGTGCCTACTTTCACAGAGCTCAACACGTGTTGGCATCATCTATTTGATGGCATCTATCCTCAAGGTCAATTTGTAAGTATGAATTGAGTGTCTACCATATGTGAAAGAGAACATTCCATGCTGTAAGCACAGAAGCCTAAGTAATAATAGATGTGATGCTGTCATTTGAGTAAGAAGAGATCAGGAAATGGAAAGGGAACCTGAATTTCTGAGTACCTCCTGCTTTGTATAAAAATGAAGAAACTTGAAGTGGGTAGATATTAAGTAGTTTTTCCATGGCCATACAGGCAGCATGAGGTAGGGCCAGGACTCAATCCTAGTTTCTCTTACTCCAAAGACTGTGATCTTTTCACTATACCATGTTGGTATCTAAAAATATAGGTCTTCAGATCTGGGGCAGGAAATTTACATAATGATCCCAGAATATCTTATCATGCCTAACGAGGAAGCTTTCAAAACCCACAAGATTCATGTAAAAAGGACTCAGGGGCCAATTTAAAGAGGTTCCCTATGGCCAAAGAGGGGCCAATGTGGGCCTCAATATAAGAACAATGAATCAAAACATATAAAATATGTTTAAATCCATGCATTCATTATTATATTTTAAAAATAATCACTCATTGATTATATTAGTGGATGCCAGTGAGCTAGCTCATTATCTGGAATTAGGCATTTATCCTGCCTTCTTATATAAACTGTACCACTGGATAACCAAGTAGTAGATGTACAGAAATATTCCAGCTAACAAATAAAGAAGAAATAACAAAATACGAACATCACCATTTTTGTAACCCTTAATGAATGAATGAATCTAGGTTTGATTGTCAGTGGCTGCTAACACCACAAAAACAGAGACAACCAGATAGTATGTGCCTCTAAATGTAGAGCACAAACTATATATGAAACAGTCGACCAAAAACAAAACTAAAAGCAAAGAAACTTAAGCCTCTGAAACCAACTATTAATTCAGAGAAAACACAGAAGACTGCAGAGAATGTTAAACTTAACAACGAAAATGCAATGAGTAAAATCCAGTATAGGAAATGCTACATGGAAAATTACCCATTTTCTTCAAAAAATAAATGGCAAATGGCCAGGTGCGGTGGCTCACATCTGTAATCCCAGCACTTTGGGAGGCCGAGGTGGGCAGATCATGAGGTCAGGAGATCGAGACCATCCTGGCTAACATGGTGAAACCCCGTCTCTACTAAAAATACAAAAAAAAATTAGCCAGGCGTGGTGGCGGGTGTCTGCAGTCCAAGCTACTCAGGAGGCTGAGGCAGGAGAATGATGTGAACCCAGGAGGCGCAGCTTGCAGTGAGCCGAGATCGTACCACTGCACTCCAGCCTAGGCGATAGAGCTAGACTCCATCTCAAAAAATAAAAAATAAAAAATAAACGGCAAAAAGAAAAAAGGAGGGGAAACTGTAGATTAAAAGAAAGTTAAAGGTCATATAAATCAGTTATAGTATCTAGCCCATATTTGGAGTTTTATTCAAACAAATGGATATCCATTTATGACAACTGTAAGATAATTGGAAACTTTAACACTGACTGGATATTTGTAGATTTTAACATAGTTTTGTTCATTTTTAGATGTAATTTTTGAATTGTGGATATATTTTTAAAAGAATCTTAATCCTTTAGAAATACACACTGAATTATTTACAGATTAAGTGTTATGATGTCTGTGAATGGCTTCATGATATTACAAAAAGAGGTAAAGCAGATGTGGGTATAGATGAAACAATAGTGGCTGAGTGTTGATCATTGTTGAGGTTGGGTGATGGGTATAGGGGGCTCATGATATAGTTCTATCTGCTTTTGTATATATTTGAAATGTTTCATAATTAAAAAGATGTATCTATACAACACACACGTACATGATTTGATGATACATGCATGCATATATGTGCCAAAATTCCTCTTCTTGGAATTGATCCTGTGGATACATAGTGGAACCATACCACATGCATATGTGAGTTATGTAAATTCAAATATATACACTCAGTATACAGAGAGAGCAGAAAGAGGCGAGAGAGCGGGAAGACAGAGACAGAAAGTTAGAGAGAGGAGAGAGTTGAGGGAGAGAGGAGACAACAAGTGACATGGTATAGCAGGATGTGCCCACCATTTTGCTCAATGATCCTGCTGTGCCCAAGAGAGAACATAAGGTAAAAGCTGTGGTTCTTCTACTCCATCGGTAAGTTTCAGTCCCTGTGTGTCTCTCATACAGTGAGCATCTCACAGTGATTGTGGTGTTTAAAGATACACATATTTCATTCAACATAGCTCATAACCACAAGCTAACCTCTTCATCTGGTGCTGAGCCAATGACTCAGTGATCTACTCCAACATTGGGGGCAAATAGGCTCTGCTGGAATAATGAAGATATGGCATGTCAGCCTTCCTGAGGAAGTTTTTGTTGTTGTTGTTGTTTGTTTGTTTTTTGTTTTTGTTTTGTTTTTTTGAGTCAGAGTCTCGCTCTGTCGCCCAGGCTGGAGTGCAGTGGTGTGATCTTGGCTCACTGCAAGCTCCGCCTCCTGGGTTCATGCCATTCTCCTGCCTCAGCCTCCCGAGTAGCTGGGACCACAGGCGCCCACCACCATGCCCGGCTAATTTTTTTTTTTTTTTTTTTTTTTTGTATTTTTAGTAGAGATGGGGTTTCACCATGTTGGCCAGGATGGTCTCAATCTCCTGACCTCACGATCCGCCCACCTCGGCCTCCCAAAGTGCTGGGATTACAGGCATGAGCCACTGCGCCCAGCCTCCTGAGGAAGTTTTAAGGGTGGTTTTGACTCTATGGGATATTCATGTTATGTGCTAAATAATCTAGCAAAAAGGTGTTAAAGTCCACCGTACCCATATATGTGTGCAAGGACATGTGTCAAAAGATATGTTTAATGTTTAATATGTCACTGTAATATTTAAAAACTGGAAAAATACTAAATGTTCCCTAACAGAGAACTGGTTAAACATAGTGTGTTTTCACAGTAGAATAATTTATGGAGTCATTACAAAGAACAAGGTTGATAGCTTCCATGTAATAATAGGAAAAGATGTCTAAGATATACTGTTACATGAAAAGAAAACATGTGGTAGAATAACATATGTAGCGAGTTTATATTTTTGTAAATTACAAAAAGAATAAATACATACCTGTAGAGACATATACATCATTATTCTTTTACAACACATTTCTAAAAGAATACACTAGAAACTAGTAGTAATGATAGACTCTGAAGAGAGGAAATAGGACTTTAGAGTGAGAAGATAACTTCCTTTTAATTGCACACTCTTTAATATAGTTTGAAATTTTAACATGTGCATGCATCACTATTGAAACTTTTGTTGAAACATTATACTCATATAGAAAGGTGCACAGTCCGTATCTGTACGGTTCAACGAGTTAGCATAAAGTGAATACACAGAAGTAACCACTACCCAGACCCAAAACAGAACATTGCCAGTCTCCAAAAGCCCCATCATGCACCTATAATTTTCCTTTCTCTCCCCTTGGAAATCAACTACTATCCTGATTTCTAATACCACAGTTTAGTTTAATATGTTTTTTTAATCTTTATAGAAATTGAATCAGACAGTATGTATTATTTAGGGTCTGACTTATTTCAATCAGTATGTTTGCAGGAGCCTTTCACGTTCTTGCATGTAGTTATACTTTGTTCATTTTCATTACTGTAGCGTAGTCTATTGTACAAATGTATTGAAATTTATTTATATATTTACTGTTGATGAACATTTTGGTTATTTTCATTACTTGACCAGTACTAAATTAATGCTCTAATGGACATTCTTGCATATGTCTTCTGCTGAACACAGGCAGTGGAATTTCTGGGTCATAGGGTAGGTATTTGCTTAGCTTTAGTAGATACTGCTAAACAGCTTTCCAAAGTGGTTGTGTCAGCTTACCCTTCAATTAGCTGTGCATACACACAATAACAAGAATGAAAACAAAATCCCACTTCAGTTCACATAAGCAGTGTTGATTTGACTGGTATTTCTGTGTTGTTTGTAAAAATTAAAGACATGAATCACTATGTTACCTAATATGTTTATTCAACATTCCTGTGACAAATGTCTATTTGAGTTTTGTGTCAGGGAGAAGTTGACATTTAAAGAGGAATATATCCCTCTTCTGGTTCTCAAGTTATTTATGCCACTGTAACTCTCACCCTTATCTGCAAAAAAAATCAGTCAAAGTCAGTGCTCAACATGCATAGTGTTCTGATCATGAGGTATCTGGTAATATCTACTCCTTCTTGAAACACGCAATTCTTCTCTATGTCTTACTTTACATGATACTTAAACTGGTAAATTTCTGCAAATCCTTTTGGAAATAAAGGGAGGAGGAGGTTAAATTGTAAATAAATAAACCAAAAATAGTTCTAGCCCCAGATGGTGAAGTTTAAAAAGGAACTGTAAGAAACTAAGGCTAATGCAGTCCAAACAACAAAAGTGCACAAAGAAAGCAGTATAAAATGCAGTGTTCAGTAATGTGTGATTTGCCAACCACCATGCACATGGCTGGTGGCCAGGACAATGTCAGGTTTGCATGAGTTTCAAGCTCTCACAGAACATACTGCCACATTTTGTCTTGATAGGCGAAAGGTAGAAACTCCCAGGATTTGGAACCTTGTGACTCCTGCCCAGAGGATGAGCCCCTTTCCCCAGACAAGGGTCCAATTTATTCTTCTTGAACTGGAAAGAAATTATCCTTTGTAAGAGACACACAGTCTACTACTACATCTCTCAGTCAAGTATTGCCACCCTGGAATAGCTTCCTATCTGTGCCTCCAGGCAGACAGACACCCACATCCTTCTTGCTCACTACCAGAAGGAGCCCTAAGCAATCAAAAGGCCCACTTGCCTCACTTTGGATGCTGTTGTGGTGTTCATTTAATACTTGATGAATGTATCAATAGATTTCTTAGATGTCACAGTAGTGACCAGATAGATTCAATAAGATTTTCCATTTTGCTAGGGGCTAAATCTTTGCTGAGTTTGAAACTGGTATCACACAGAGTAAGAGTTCAGGGGAGAACGCCTGGGATTCTGGAAGAGTATATGAGGCTCTAGAATTTAATTGGAGGTTTAGAGAACAGATAAGGTATAAAGGCAATAATTAACATGAAGTTTGGGAAATCACATATGCTGAGTAATGTATCTACAGACCAAAGCAGAGGGAATAGGTATTGGGAAAGGAGATTTGGATTAGTTCATGGAGGCCCTTCTATTCCAAATTAAGGAATTTGGATTTTATGCTATTATTGAAGATTTTTGAGTAGGGCGAGACGAGATCATAGTGCAAATAATATTTCAGGAGATGAATCTGGCCATGATATTCAGCACATACTGGGACTGGGGAGAAAGATAAGCAGGGATTTCACTGCTACTGCTATGATTCAGGCAAAGACAACACATATGAAATTGGTTGACAGCAGCATGGACGGAAAAGCAGAAACAGAGAAGAGGACAAAGGAAGAACTGCTGGGTTCTGAAGTGATTAGGTGTACAAAAGGAGGCAGAAGGCAAAGCAGGCTTGGAGCCAGGAGAACCAGGAGACAGGCACCTCCATTATTGATGGTAGCATTCTTTGTAATAGCAAAAGATTAGAACCAACCCAAATATCTGTCAACAGGGACTCCCTGGTTGAACAAGCTATGATTTCTCTTCAGGCTGGCATAGGATGCAGTTATAAAAAACGAACAAGGAAGAGCTCCATACAATGACATACGAAAATCTGTAGGATATGTTGTTAAGTGGAAAAAACAAAGAAGCAGGGCAGTGTTTATAGCACATGATATATTTTGTGTAAGAAATATGGGTGGAATACAACTACTAACTCTCATTTGTTTAATATTCAAACACATAATAGATCTATAAAACAAAACCTAATAAAAATGATTACTAAAGAGGGAAGAAGGAAAAAGAATGGTGAGCAGAATGGAAACAAGACTTCAAGAATATCTCCTTTCATATGATTCCAACTTAGGAACATATAATCAATGTAAAGATAAATTCAAAAGAGAAAGGAAAACAATCCCTAAAACTGAGGGAAAAAAATGAAGCAAAGGAATTAAACTGCATATCAAGTTGGAAACATAACTCCACAGGGAAGGAAATTAGTTCAAGCAACATTAAAATATAATACTTTGACTACCTCCCTAACAGGACTTTACTTTAAGAACAAAAAAATAGCAAAGCAATCTTAAACTGCATTTCACAGTCTTAGCAGTAACACTTGAATTGTTATTTTTAAATTGTTACAAATATCATGTAGGGTAATGCAAGTAATTATGTTGATGTCATTAGGAACCAAGACTTTTAGAGTAAGAGAGAAGAGATACAGTTAAAATCACAAAAGATAAGTAAAAACCCTATGCTCTTAAATTTGACTTTGAAATATCAGTATAAACTCATCACTTCTATTGTTTAAAAAATATGTTATCTCCTAGCTCTTTCACTAAAAAGTAAATACATGACAATCTAGTAGCTATGAGGAAACCCAGCCCTCAGACTGTGCTTTCTAAATATCATTTCCCATTAACGGGAGCTAGAGCTCTTTGGATAAATGGTTGGCCCCTAGTTTGGGTTTGGAATTGTGTAAGATGAGCCTGAAGCATCCTATATAACCAAAAATCAAGGAAGCTATCATGACAAAAGAAAACAGAAGCCAACTTAAAAGATTTAACTTAACAGTTATTATGTATAACTATAGATTATATATATTATATATAACTAGTTATAATATACAACCATATATTATACCTATAGTTATAATATACAACTACTATATATAACTACTCTGCCATTATTACATCAATTAATTATATCATAATTAGTACTACTAGTTATGATATATACATAAAATGACTCTGCCATTATCACAATTAATAATTCATTATATATAATTCATATATATATTCCTTATGAATTGTATAAGGAATATATATAGGCGTTACCACTATATGAGAAGATAGAAGAATTGAAAAATTGAAAAGTATTACTGCTAATAAAAAGAGAGAAGATGGGAAGAGAAGTCAGTTCGGGGAAAAAAGATGAGGATTTTGAGACATGTAGTTTGGGAAGTCAGCCAAAGAACCAGGTTTAGATATGCAGCAGGAGGCTGAAGACTCAGACTTGGAGCTCAGAAGAAATGTCAGAGCTGGAGAGAGATTTGGGAGTCATCTATACAGATGCCTCTAAAGAGCAAAGCCTTAGGATTAGATTAATTTTCACCAGAAAAGGAGAGGGCAGGGCCAGGACCAAGCCCTAGAGAATATTTATATCACACTGGGGTGCTAGTGGTGGTAGGGGGGAAATGGAAGAGGTAGTGGTGAGGAAGCAGGAGGAAAAAAAAACTTGGGTGGGTACAGTGGTTCGTGCCTGTATTCCCAGCACTTTCAGAGGCTGAAGTGGGTGGATTGCTTAAGCCCAGGAGCTCGAGATCAGCCTGGGCACTGTGGCTGAAATCCTCTCTCTACAAAAAATACAAAAATTAGCCAGGCATGGTGGCACACGCTTGTAGTCCCAGCTAATTAGGAGGCTGAGGTGGGAGAATCACCCGAGCCCAGGAAGTTAAGGCTGTAGTCAGCTGTGATGGTGCCACTGCACTCCAACCTGGATGAGAGGAGTGAGGCCCCATCTTAAAAAAAAAAAAAAAAAAAAGAGTCAGAAAACACAAGGAAACCCAAAATAGTTTTGTCTTACAGAGGCCAAAGAGGGAAATAATGCCAAGGAAAGAGTGGTCAACGATGTTAAATTCTACAAGGTTAAGGAGGATAAGGCCTCAGAAAATGCAACTATCTCTTACCCCAAATTCCTACCATATATCCAAATTAATTTCAAGCTGATGGTGAACTCACTAATAGTGAGCCTATAAGACACTGTCTTAATCATCAGCCTCCATCTGTTCCTTCATTCATTCCTTCCCTCAATCCCCCCCTCCCCAGTCATTCATTTAACCAACATTCACTGAGTGCCTACTCCAAGCCAAACCCCTGCTACGTTCTGCAGATACTAAGACAAATGAAATTATCGGCCCTCCAGAAGCTCACGGCTTAATGAGGAAGACAGACCTAGAAATATAATTACAGCATAGTGTTAACACTTCAGAAACGACTTATTGAATGTATATTCTGGGGCAGACACTATGGGAGGCACTAGAGATACAAACAAACAAGTAGTTGTGCCTGCTGGGAGCTCAGAATATAGCTTGGAAGGCAGATAGAATTATAACATGTTACGATATGAAGTACAAATAAAAAGAACATACAAATTATATGAGAGCACAGAGTAGGAAATGAGGCTTACGAGGAAGTCCTGTGAGGTAAGGGATATTCGTATGCCCATTTTACATATGAGGAGATTGAGGCATGGGGAGATGAGGTGATTTGCCCAAGGCTATATAGCTGTGAGTGGTAGAACCAGAGTTCAAGTGTGGGTTTGGGAGACTCAGGAGTTCAGGCTTTACCCACTCCGCCATAATGCCTGAAGGCCTCTTCCAAGACTTCCCACGCTCTTTCCACTGTACCACCCTAGTTGCACTTTCAAGGGCACACAGTAGGTGCTCAATGAGTGTTTGTTGAATGAATAAATGGATAAATAAATGAACTATACAACTACATAGGGTTGCTGAGAAGGTTCTGAGATAAGTACTTTGTTAATTAGAGGTCATTGGATAGAGTCACTGTGGAGGATGGCAGGTGAGGACAAAAAGATTCCACACCCAAGTGAGAATCTCTGCTGTGTGGGCCACTATTACCAAAGAAGTCACATCCAACAAGTGTGTTGGGATAGCTAGAGACTGGCATCAGGGAGCTCTGACAGTAGAAGGAAGGGCGTAAGTCACAGGGGCTGGAAGGGGAAATGCCAAAAGCCAGGCAATATCTTAACCCTAGAGTGCTCATGCTGTGAATGAAAGGGTCCAGGGCCCAAGATCTAGTTACCCAAACTGGGCCACTAGGTCAGAGCCAGGTCAGCTTGGTCCTGAGTCCATCAAGCCACTAGCCTGAGGTTCGAGAAAATCCTCTGAAAATGGGGGGTGGTGGGATGGGGTGGGAAAGGAGAATGAGAAGGATGATGGAGAGGAGGAGGGGAAAAGTGAAGGTCGACATTTACCAAATGCTGATGTTGGCCAGGTGCTGCACTAAGTGCTTTCCAGGCTGTCAGGTTACCCTCGCAACATCCTATGACAGATACTTAACTTCCCAATTTTCTTGGCTAAACTTGCCAGCCAAGGGCAAGGGGCTCTGCTCTCTTCTTCATGCACCTGTACAAGCCCTGCCTGCAGATAGCAGTGGCCCCTGCTGATGGCTCTAGAGGAGCCTAGTGAGCACAGCAAAGAAGTGTGAATCAGCTCCAAATGATACTTTCCCATTACAGAGAAAAGGGGATGGGCTGGGAAGAAGCAAAGTTCCAGCCTCCTCCTGTGAATTCCTGAGGTTGCCAATCCCCAATCTGTAACAATGAAGATGCTAACAAGGTCATGCACAGGGCTTCTGCCATACAGCTTAGAAAGTCTTTTACATACATGACTCGATTATTATGCCCCCTTAGTGAAAACGATTAAAAGACAAAAACAACAATAAGATGGTTTTCGGTCATGGAGATTTTCCCCAAAAGATTATTTTTCTCCGCTTCAATCCATATATATTTCCCAGATGTCCTCTGGTCTTCTGCAATTTCTACTAAGAATTTCAGCTATCCTAACAAGGATGTTCAAACATCATAGTTTCTACTAACATATGGAGCCCACAACTCTTGGCTCCAAATTCATTTCCCTTTCCACCACATCTGGCGCCTATGCTGCCAAAGGGATAGGAGAAGGAAAATCAGGTTCCACAGGAGCTGGGGTGTTATTCCTAGATTTTGTCTCATCAGCCCCCAGTTCAATTCCCTTCTCCTACTCAGATTCCTACAGTTGGAACTTCCTCCTAGAGGCTAGGGCCCACTCCAGTTCCCTGACCAGCCCAATCACAGGCACGAAGTCAATGCGTGGCCTCAGCCCTGGGCTGGAGCATTAGAATTAGGGTGCTCTCCCCTGTCTGGGACCCCCTAGAACAGCTGTCTGAAAGATCTGTAATGCTCCCAGATTAGAACTCTTCCCAAGCCTACCTCTTACATTGACCCATGCTTAACAGCTGGTCTTCTGCTTTGACTCCCACTCTTAAGACCTAGAGTTGTCCTGCCTACCTTCTTACCCTCCTTGAAACTAAACGCTAGCCTAAATGAGACAGCATCTTACTTAAATCTTCCTTCAACACCTGGCGCAGAGGATGGTCCTCAATACTAGACTAATGCTGGATAGATGAGTCACTCTACCTGCCTTGTTTTTGCCCATCCTTCTCTCTGGAACTGGCACCTTGACTCAGTGGCTAGGGTGTGGCCACTGGTTAGAGGTCTTGCAGATGATGATTGCCCAACTGGCAGAAGAGCCAAGTAATACCCACATACTCCCTAAGCTGTGTGATTTTGAGTAGGTTATTTAACTCCTCTGTGCCTTAGCTACCCCCTATGTAAAGTAAGGAGATAATATTGCTGCCTCACAGGATTGTTGCAAAGACCAAAAGAATTAGTATATGCTAAATACTTACCAGTGTCCATACAAGTGTCTTCTTGTGCTATTGTTATTATTATTATTATGTTAGTAATGCTGTATTCCTCAGTATTCACCATTTTCTAGAATATCACCGAGGCACCTAGCTCTGTGTGGAGACTATTCTTCTCACCTTCTTGTCTGCCTCTACCTGTAACAATGCCACTTTCCCAAGCCTGTGTCCTGCTCAGTGGCCATATCCTGTACCAGGGGTCAGCTATCTTTCCTCCCTGACTGGCCTGCTTCTGTCATTGAGACCATGATTTGAGGTGCACAAGTCCAACATTAGGACAAACAGCCACTTCTAAACCCAAAGATTGAGTAAGCAAACCATTCTCTTTTAGGCTAGGAAATAGGAGAAAGCACCAGTATGGTCTGAGAAGCAGCAGTTTTGGAGGAGTGAAGCAGAGATACAAAAAGCTGGACTGTGTCTCTGGCAACTAGGTGCAGTTGTACAACCTCCCAAAGGCTAGGAAGCCCACTTTCCTTGATGGGAGAGCTACCCCGGGAAGTGTTGGCCAACAGAACAGGGAGACAGCTAAGTTGTTGCTTTGTGGGGGATGGGGACCTGCCATTGCAGCTCCTGACACACCAAAAGCGAATCCTAGCATCTCAGAAACTCAGGGTTACATTCTGAAGAGAGAAAAAATGGCCTACCAAGAGCACTTGTTTGTTGCTCAGAACCCTGGTGTAGCCCAGCTCTGCATATCTGCTGGCTCAGAGAATGTTTGACTGAGGGATGTGCTCAGAGCTCATTTAGCCAATGAGCCTTTCTTCTACTGGTGAGAAAACTGAGGGCTTCTTCTGTCCTCTGCATGGCTTTTTAGAGGAGTTGCTCTATCCACATACCATACATGAGCTTCACTTCAAAACTCATCTCAAACAATGCCAAGCCTTGGAAACTGTACCAAAGCACTCTCAACCTTCCTGTGACTCACAGGGCTTGCTTTGTTCCGCACTCCCCTATCAGTCATCTCAGTGCCTCCTGATTTAGGTTCCTCAGTTTGGGCAATCCACTTGGACTTCCTCTGGCTTGTAGACTTGAAAATAAGTCTATAAGCCAGAGAAAGGCTTGAAAAATACCTGAGGGCTGTCCCTTGGGTATTTTCACTACCCTGGTTGTGCTGCCTCAGGCAGTGTCTGTAAAGAGAATCTCTCCTTCAGTCCAAGCCAGATCAGTTCCCTCATCTGTCTGCCCCCCAACAGATTTTAGGTCATGGGATTCAGACACTACGGCCCAGAAAAATAATGATAGTAACACAAGCTCCTTGTCAGAGGTGAGATATTTTTTAACTGTTAAAATAAAGAACAGAATGCTGGTACAAATCTCAGCTCTAGCTCTGCAGAACTACATGATTCTGAATAAATTATTAAACTTCTCTGAACCTCAAATTTCCTCCTCCATAAAATGAAGACTAAATGTAATATTGTATGTACATTCCTGGAAACAGAAAGTGATCACTAAACTGTAGTTAGTATTAGTAGTAGTAACAGATAATCTAATAACCTGTGCTTCTTCACTATCTATCAAGCTGGTGCCACAGAGCAATTGTTCAGTAAGTGTTGGGTGAAAAAGATGATTCCCTATTCAACAGGCGCAACCACCAGGCGGGGCAGGTAGAGCGAACTTTGGTCTCCCCAGCGATGGAGACCTGAAACTGAATGGTTAAATGACTTGTCTCAAGTCACAATTACTGAGCAGCAGAGCTTGGATTGGGAACTTCTGTTTCTTGACTCACTGTTTGTTGTTTACTGTTTTAATTTGCCTGATCAAATTTAGGCCAGAAAGGAATTTAGAGATTATCTAGTGTAATCTCATCATTTCAAGGTTCGAAAACAAGCCAAAGAAATCAAGGATGTTTCTCCTACAGCTAAAGAGCTAGTCAGCTGGGGAGTACAGCACAGATCTCCTGACTCCAGCTTAGTGCTGTCAATAATGTAACAGCTTACTTTGCAAAAATCACCTTTCTGTTTGTAACTCAGCAAACACAGTCATTCTAGGTGCAGAACTGCTATAGCTTTCTAGGAAAACACCCAAATGGTAACTGCAAAGGCCTTCTGCAATAACAGGCCCACCCTCAGTGTACCAGATTCATTCTTCATGGAAAGTGCACCTTTGGTGTGATTTGAAGGAATGTGTCAACATGAAGCCCGGTGACAACCAAGTGTGCCAACAGCCACAAGCTTCGTGGTGTGGAGTGCCATCTTTGAAGCCAACCCTACAGTACCACTGGTACGTAAAGCATGAACTATGAGAAACAGCACCACTTGGCAGTTCCTTCTAAAGCAATAAAGACAGTTAAATGAGGCCCAAACAGCACAGGATATTATTGTTTACATGCAACCCTTATCCCATGGGCTGTAGGAAATGGAGCTAAATTCCACAAGCGCTTTCGCTATAAGAGTGCTCTGCAAGACAGAGGAGGCCAGCATTGTTGCTTGGTCTGCTGTTCTCTCTTGAAGTCAGCTTCATTTGAGAATGAAAAATGTTGTCAGACTTCAAACTCCAATGTTGGGGAAATGTATTAGGTTGTTCCACTTGCAGTTAATCTGAGGATGCAAAAGTTAAATAAGCATTGTGTTTACCTCAAATGAAATACATAATAAGGAAGGGGCAGAGGTGAATAACTCATTTGTCAATGTAACTAGAAAGGGATCGCCAATAACTTCTAATTTAAAAGGTTTCGAATTTTGAAGAGTTTCTGATGGAACAGGAGGGTTTGTTTCCCATACCAGTTAGAATGGCAATCATTAAAAAGTCAGGAAACAACAGGTGTTGGAGAGGATGTGGAGAAATAGGAACACTTTTACACTGTTGGTGGGATTGTAAACTAGTTCAACCATTATGGAAAACAGTATGGCGATTCCTCAAGGATCTAGAACTAGATGTACCTTATGACCCAGCCATCCCACTACTGGGTATATACCCAAAGGATTATAAATCATGCTGCTATAAAGACACATGCACACGTATGTTTATTGCGGCACTATTCACAATAGCAAAGACTTGGAATCAACCCAAATGTCCATCTGTGACAGACTGGATTAAGAAAATGTGGCACATATACACCATGGAATACTATGCAGCCATAAAAAAGGATGAGTTTGCATCCTTTGTAGGGACATGGATGCAGCTGGAAACCATCATTCTTAGCAAACTATCACAAGAACAGAAAACCAAACACCGCATGTTCTCACTCATAGGTGGGAACTGAACAACGAGATCACTTGGACTCGGGAAGGGGAACATCACACACTGGGGCCTATCATGGGGAGGGGGGAGGGGGGAGGGATTGCATTGGGAGTTATACCTGATATAAATGACGAATTGATGGGTGCTGACAAGTTGATGGGTGCAGCACACCAACATGGCACAAGTATACATATGTAACAAACCTGCACATTATGCACATGTACCCTAGAACTTAAAGTATAATTAAAAAAAAAAAAGAAGAAAATCAACACCTTAGATTCTAATACCACTCTTTATTCCACCTTCAAAAAATCATCAAAACACAGTGATTATCCATACCTGTGCTATTGCACAATGGTGGCTACAGAAGCATATGATTGATGGAAGAGGCCTGACTCTATGTCCGTGGCATGCTCTGGTCAAGCACACAAATCAGGAGTACCTTGCCCTACTCCCCCAAGCACAAGTAAGTTAATAGCAGTGTTTGTGGGCTCAGTAAATGCTGTATCTCTTGGTTTTCTCTGCTCCTATTAGAAACAGCTAGCAAGTCTTGGGTAAGTAGTCCATCTTAACATGCTTGCTTGGGTCTTGGCAAGAGAGGATAAAAGCCTTTTTGAAAGCACCATCTTCATGGCCAGTCTCCCAAAATGGTAACATTTTACAGTTGGTTTTACTCTTACTGCATTCATTCAACATATTTACTACAGGCCACGTTCTGCACTTGGCATTAGAGACAGGGAGAAGAATAAGAAAGGAAGCAATCAATTTTGTCTTGTGGAGGAACGATTGGGCTTGATACGATTTGAGTTGTTCCTGGAGGACATGAATAGTGCTTCAACAGGCATGGGGGTGGGGATGGAGTACTAATGAGAGAGAAGATGTAAGAAGGAAAGAAGCTGGCTAATGGCTCATCCACTTATTTGCTTAAACAGTTTGAATCACTGGATTGTAAATGGTTGAGGCTGTTTTGTTGATGTGAATGAGTATATTCATGGAAAACGTGCTTGTTATTAAAATGACGCAATGCCTTTTTGCAAAAGACCGCATGTAGTTAAAAGTGCTCCCATAACTATGCCAGCTTCTAACAAACAGGAATTTGGTGTGTATCTAAGTGAGTTTTAATGGCTCTGGCAAAATTAAGAACTAGAGTAATTTGATATGGCTTTTTTCATTCAAACTTTGTATCATCCTAATCTCCTTAGAAACTATAAATTATAACTTACTTTCATCAGACTCTAAGCAAAGCCCATAAGCAAAGGAAAAAATAATTAATCAGATATTTTTAGTTTTATTAGATAACAAATATTACAACCCTGGCCCAATGTCTGGTCAGTAATGCCACAGAAAAAAATCGTTCATTATTTTGCAGCCTATTGATGAGACATTTTACAAAAATCAAAATTATCTTCTATGCCATTAGATCTTATGTCTGTAAAGATGTATTTTACATCTGTACCCCTGATGGTAATATGTCTATGTCATTAACTGGGTAAGAATCTAAAGCTGATAATCAATTAATTCTTCTTCATTGTTATCACTGTTTGAAATTCTCAAGGGTCTTCTAGGGTTCAGGAATCGCTCCTTTTTAAGTTCCAATGTCCTGAAATACATACCTAGAGAATTTTAGGTATTTTCACTTTTTTAATACATAGAATCAGTTATGCCAGTTCTTATCAAGATTGCAAAATTACAACTAGTCCTCTCTCCAGAACCAAACCCTGGCCATGTCACATAATCCAGAAATGGATATTTCTACCAAATAGCTAAAAAACGATGAGGAAACCACTGGTAAAACAGAAGGGCCTGTGGATGGATCAGGAATCTGAGTAGGGTAAATTAGGGAAAAGGCAGCCTAGAAAAGAAGAGGGCCAAGCACAATGGACAGGAGTTAAGGTAGGAAAAAAATTTTTAATGTGTCCATTTTCTGTACTTACTACTCTAAGAACACCATTCTTTTCCCTGCTTTGCCACTGGGAGACATTTAAACAGTAGACTAGTACCCACTAGGTGTGAAATCAGGGCTGGCTGGGATGATGGGTACTAGATATCAACTGCATGTGGAATGGCCAGGCTTTAAGAGTTTTTTCCCCACTTCCATCTGTATCTCGACACCCTGAACACTAGAGAACTACAACTACAGAGGATTCTTTTGAAAGAAAGCAATGCCAAGGCTGAGTTACCATTTGTTACGCTAGAGGCTCTCTCCCCAGCAACACAGCTCCCCACTATCAAACTTATTGGGTTGGGAGGGGCACTAGGCAAGGCTTAAGTTTTATTGCTCCCCATAGTTACACATTACAATCCAAGACAGTCAAAACCCTAGTGGAATAGGAGTTCACAAGGAAAAACAGCTAATGAGTATTCACTGAAAAGCATAGTGGAACAATTGAGAATAGCAGCTGAAACTGGTGGAGGTCGTTCACTCTCCAGTACTAAGTGAGTACAAAAGGTCTATGGCAAGAAGGACTAAAGAGGTTGTAAGAATCTAGCCACTATGAGTCCTCAAAAATGACTTGTCAAGATTCCTTTCTAGGACAGAATACCACATTAAAGATAAACTGCCAGGAGTGAAATCAAAATTGAGCAGGATCATTGCTTCTGCTTCTGATATGACTGAATAAACTCCTACTGATTGCAATCCTCCTGGAAACAGCAATTTTAAACACTGAACAAAATATACATAGAAACAACGATAAAAAGAGACTGGAAAGTGAACAGAAGCAGACATATTCTTAAAAGGAGTTGATATTTGAATAAAGGTATGGCATAACGTAAGCAACCTATTTTTACAGCTTTTAGACTAAGGGCAAGCCAAAGCTGCCAAGTGGCTAGCACACTAAGAGTAAACTGACAATAATTCTGATATGAAGAACCAAAGAACAGAGCTTGGGACAAACTAAGCCACTGGACAGTTTGGGGGAGAATCCTGTAAAGGAGAGAGAGGCCAAGATAGAAGGAGCACTAATTTCTGTATATACAAACTATCCAAGTCTCAGTTGACCCCTGAACCACACATACATGGCACGGACTCTAGCTAAGGATAAAAGCACTGAACTAACATTTTAGCTACCAACCAAGAGACAGAATTTAGTTTCAGTCTAACCAAGTTAACTATCTGCTAAAACAATAAAATCAGTATTTTTCAGACACAGAACCCAGAGTCTCCATAATATAATATTCAAAAGACTCAGAATACAATCCAAGGTTACTTAATATATGAAGAACTAGGAAATTGTGATCCATTCCAAGAGATAATATAATCAATAAAGAGAAAATCTAAGATGATTCAGATGTCAGAATTAGCAGACAATAATTTTAAGGCAACTAGTAGAATTATGCTCAAGGGAGTAAAAGAAAGTATTTTCACAATAAATGAAAAGATAGAAAATCACAGCAGAGAAATATAAACCATAAAAAGTGAAAATTACACAATTGGAAAATACAATTTCTAACTTAAAATCATTGAATAGGCTTAACAGCAGAATGGAAATAAAAGAGGGAAGTTTCAGTAAACGTAGGATGAAACTTAAATTACGCATTCCCATAGATATATAGAGAACAGAGAGAAAAGCATATGAGAAAAAAATGAACAAAGTCTCAAGAATGTGTGGGGCAATATCCAAAGGTGTAATGTACATGAAGTTCGAGTTCTAGAAGGAAAGGAGGAGGAGGAGAATGGGATAGGAAAAAATTGCATGTGTAATGGTTTAAATTTCCCTAAATTTAAAGATTCTAGAGGCTCAGCAAATCCCAAGAGGACAGAAAACAAAGTCTGTGAATATCATAGTCAAACTGCTGAAAACCAGATATAATGAAAAAATCAAAAAAACAGCCACATTTTACACAAAGAGGAGGAAAATGACTCAATTACTGACACCAGAAATGATGGAGGCCAAAAGAGAGAGGACCAACATCTTCAAAGTGATAAGAAAAAGAAGCCAACCTGGACTTGGCGAAGAACAAGATGGTGGAATAGAAATCTCTCCTGATTTTTCCTCTGTGAGGACACTAATTTAACAACTATCTACACACCAAAAAAACACCTTCTTAAGAACCAAAATCAGGTGAGCACTCACAGCATCTGGTTTTAACTTCCTATTCCTGAAGGAGGCACTGAAGAGATACGAAAAAGTATTGAATCACCAATGCCACCCCTCCCTCATCTCCCAGCGGTGGCAGTGTGGTTCAGAGAGTGTTCCTGTGTATCACAGACAGCGAGATTGCAGCAATTGTTAGGCATTGAACTCACTGCTGCCCTGTAACAGAAAACAAAACCAGACCAAACTCAGCTGAATGGAGGGAACATTTAGGCCAGCCCTACCCAGAAGGGAATCAGTAGTCACAGTGGTTAGAACTTGAGTTCCTGCTAGTCTTGCAACCACAGGTTAAAGTGCTCTGTGTCTCTAAATAAACTAGAAGGGCAGTCTAAGCCACAAGAGCAGCAACTCCTAGGAGAATCCTAGTGCTGAACTGGGCCCAGAGATAGCAGACTTTGAAAGGATTTGGGTGTTATGATCTAAACTGTATCTAAGCCCTTTTAAAGTAGATTCAGCCGAGATAAACCAGAAAACTATTAGAACTGTTAAACAAATTCAGTAAAGTTGCAGGATACTAAGTCAAAAGCAACATACAAAAATCAGTAGCATTTCTATATGCCAACAATGAACAATTTGAAAAAGAAATCAAGAGAGTAATCCCATTTTTAATAGCCACAAATAAAATTAAATACCTAGAAATTAACCAAAGAAGTGAAAGAGCTCTATAATGAAAAGTATAAAACACTGATGAAAGAAATTGAGGATACCAAAACTGTAAAGGTATTCCATGTTCATTGATTTAAAGAATCAATATTGTTAAAATGTCTATACTACTCAAAGCAATCTACACATTCAAGGGAATTCCTATAAAAACGCCAATAAAATTATTCACAGAAGTAGAAAAAAATCTTAAAATTTATATGGAACAACGCAAGACCCAGAATAGCCGAAGCTATCCTAAGCAAAAAGAACAAAACTGAAGGAATCACATTACCTGACTTCAAATTATACCACAGAGCAATATTAACCAAAATAGCATGGTACTGTTATAAAAGCAGACACATAGACCAATGGAACAGAATAGAGAAACCAGAAACAAGTCCACACATCTACAGTAAACTCATTTTTTTATGAAGGTGCCAAGAACATATATTGGTGAAAACACAGTCTTTTCAATAAATGGTGCTGGGAAAACTGGTTATCAATACACGGGAGAATGACACTAGACCCCTACAAAAATCAAATAAAAATCAAATCACCATATACAAAAATCAAATCAAAATGGATTAGAGACTTAAATCTAGGACATCAAACTATAAAATACTCTAAGAAAACATCTGGGAAACTCTCTAGGACATTGGTTTGGGCAAACATTTCTTGAGTAATACTCCGCAAGCACAGGCAACCAAAGCAAAAATAGACAAATGGGATTACATCAAGTTTAAAAAACTTCTGCACAGCAAAGAAAACAATCAACAAAGTGAAGAGACAACCCCCAGAATGGGAGAAAATATCTGCAAAGTACCCATCTGACAAGGGATTACTAACCAGAATATATAAGAAGCGCAAATAACTCTATAGGAAAATATCTATTAACCTGATTAATAAATGGGCAAAAGACCTGAATAGACACTTTTCAAATGAAGACATACAAATGGCAAACAGGCATATGAAGAGGTGCTCATCACCACTGGTCAGCGGAGAAATGCAAATAAAAACTTCAATGAGATATCATCTCACCCCAGTTAAAATGGCTTCTATCCAGAAGACAGGCAATAGCAAATGCTGATAAGGGTGTAGAGAAAAGGTAACCCTCGTACACTGTTGATGGGAATGTAAAATTAGCACAAACACTATGGCAAGCAGTTCAGAGGTTTCTCAAAAAACTAAAAATACAGCTACCATATGATTCAGCAGTCCTACTGTTGGGTATATAACTAAAAGAAAGAAAACAAGTAGATCAAAGAGAAATGTGCACTCCCATGTTTGTTGCAGCACTGTTCACAACAGTGAAAATTTGGAAGCAACCTAAGTGTTCATCAACAGATGAATCGATAAAGAAAATGTGGTACTTATACAAAATGGAGTACTATGCAGCCATAAGAAAAAACAAGGTCTTGTCATTCACAACAACATGGATGAAACTTGAGATCATTATGCTAAATGAAATAAGCCAGGCACAGAAAGACAAACATTACATGTTCTCACTTACTAGTGTGATCTAAAAATCAAAACAATGGAACTCATAGAGACAGAGAGAAAAAGGATGGTTAGCAGAGGCTGGGAAGGGCAGTAAAAGGGTGGGTGGGAAGTGGGGATGGTTAGTGGGAACAAGAAAATTGTTTGAAAGAATGAATAAGACCTAGTATTTGATAGCATGGGAGGGTGACTATAATCAATAATAAATTAACTGTACATTTAAAAATAACTAAGAGTATAGTTGGTTTGTAACACAAATGATAAATGATTGAGGGGGTGGATACCCCATGTTACATGATGTGATTATTACATACTGCATGCTCATCTCAAAACATCTTATGTACCCTGTAAATATATACACCTACTCTGTACCTACACAAATTAAAATATCTTTTTACAGTCAACCCAGAATTCTATACTCAGCAAAAATGGTTTTTTTAACAATGAAAGCACAACAAAGATACTTTGAGATACAACAAAATTCTAAAAAAATATTGTTATTAATCCCTTGTCAGATGGATAGTTTGCAAATATTTTCTCCCATTGTATGGGTTGTCTCTTCACTTTGTTGACTGTTTGTTTCCTTTGCCCTGTTGTGGTTATTACACGTTGTATGCCTGTATCAAACTAGCCTATGTACTCCATAAATACACACAACTACTATATACCCACAAAAATTTAAAATTAAAAAGATAAAATAGTGAAATTGTTAAAGAATAAGGGAAGAAAAAATTCTTTGCCAGCAAACCTGAACCACAAGAAATGCTAAAGTTGTAAGAGAACAGCTCTACCGCATGGTGCTCCAGTGATCATTTTAGTCTCCATATGGGCCACTTAGGCAAGCCTTTACCGTAATCTGACCTGGGTCTTTGGAGAACACCATGCAATTCCTCTTGGAGCAAGGGAATATAAACAGCCTGGTGAGGAACCATCCCAAGGCTGTTTTTCATCCATCTCCCTAATGTCAGTGAGCACAGAACTTTCCACCTTGTTCCACTCCCTTATGATACAGCTGTATAAACATGTTTGGCTATAGTTTAGAGTTGGTTTCTCAGTGTCAGAGCAACCTGTTACTCATGTCTCCTGGTTCCTCTGGTTCAGTGTAATCCTGTTGGACTACGGATACAGGCAGCTAATGCCATGTTGATCTTGCTGTTACTGTCTAAGTAATAAACTGAATCTATCTGGGTTTGTTTTTCCTTACTGGCTGAATCTATGGAAATGTGACAAGCTGACCTAGCAGCTAGACAAGTGATCCTATTAGCTTCACTAAGCACGCCAATGCTGCCTAGATACTGCTTGACTTCTTGACAAAAGGAAGTTCTTCACCAGGCTGAGGGAAGATGAATCCAGATGGAGATGCGTATATTAATTTTAAAAATAAAGCAGAAATTAGAAATATCTGGGTAAATATTTAAAAAGCCATTTCATTCCTCTTAATTTCTTCAAATACATAGGATTCCTTAGACCAAAAATTATGACATTTACTTATAGGCTTCATATGTAGATGTAATACATTTGACTATAGAAAAAAGGATAGGGAGTGGTTAAATTGACCTCTAATGTTGTAAGTTTTCTACATTTTATATAAAATCTTATTTTCTTTACTTACACTGAAAAGTTAGAGATATGCATACTACTAATTCCGAGAGCACACACTAAAAACTACTGTAAAAATGAATATCTAAAAAGCCAAGAACTTTTATGTCATGCAAAGAATTTGGAGTAAAATGCTTTCAAATAATTATTTGCTTTAAACTTGAAATAGGTTAACATTAAATTATTTTACCTTATCTTGGTTGATGAAAGTGTTATTTGGATAAATGAAAAACATTTTTAAAGGCAACAAATAGAATGAACCTGGGAAGACTTAACGTTGTAAAAGTGTCAATGACCCCCAAATTAATGGGTAATTCAATGCTATTCCAATTAAAATTCTAGCATTGCTTTTGAAGCTTTTTCTTTTGAAATAATTATAGACTTACAGGAGGTTGCAAAAATAGTTTACAGAATCCACTGAATGCTTCCCTTGGCTTTCCCTAATGGTGCATCGCAGGTGATTATAGGAAAATACAATTAACTAAATTACAGAGTTTTTCAGTTTTCACCAGTATTTAAATGCACTCATGTGTGTGAGTGAGGTATAGTCCTGTGCAATATTATCACATGTGTAGATTCACACAATAAACATCACAATCAAAACACTGCTTGCACCACCACAAAGGCATTCCCTCATGCTACAACTTTATCTCCTTTCTAATCACACCCACTCCTCATCCTTGTTCCTGTCCCCTGGCAACAACTATTCTCCATCACTGTATTTTATCATTTCAAGAGAGTTATATAATGGGAATAATATGGTATTGAACTTTTGAATTGGCTTTTTTTCACTAAACATGAAATCCTTAATATCCATGCAAGATTTGTCAAGTAGTAGTACATAGTATGAATGTAACACAGTTTGTTTATCCATTCCCCCATTTGAGGGTATTTGGGTTGTTTCCAATTTAGGATTATTATGAATAAAACTGCTATGAACGGGCCAGACGTGGTGGCTCATGCCTGTAATCCCAGCACTTTGGGAGGCTGAGGTGGGCAGATCACCTGAGGTCAGGAGTTCGAGACCAGCCTGGCCGATATGGCGTAACCCCGTCTCTACTAAAAATACAAAAAATTAGCTGGGCATGATGGCAGGTGCCTGTAATCCCAGTTACTCGGGAGGCTGAGGCAGGAGAATCACTTGAACCCGGGAGGTGGAGGTTGCAGTGAGCTGAGATCGTGCCACTGCACCCCAGCCTGGGCAACAAGAGTGAAACTCCGCCTCAAAAAAAAACAAAAACAAACAAACAAAAAAAACTGCTATGAACATTTGTGTACATATTTTTATGTGCACATGAGTCTTCACTTATCTAGAATGAATGTCCAGGAGTGAAATTCCTAGGTTTTATGGTAATTGCATGCTCAGTTTTTAAAGAAATTTCCATACTTTCTTTCAAAGTGGTTGTACCATGTTAAATTCCCACAAACAATACACAAGAGATTGAGTTTCTCCACATCTTCACCAGCATTTGGTGTTATCACTATTTTTCATTTTAGATATTCTAATAGGTATGTAGCAACATCTCATTATGGTAATTTGCATTCTCTGATGCCTAATGATATTGAACATCTTTTCATGTAATTATTTGCCATCTGTGAATCTTATTTGGTGAAATGTCTCTTCATGTCTTTTGCTCATCTCTTAATTGGATTTTTTTCCTGTTGAATTGTGAGATTCTTTGTATATCCTAGAAATGAGTCATTTGTTGGATATGTGGTTCGCAAATACTTTCTCCCTGTCTGTAACTTGTCATTTATTCCCTTAACAGCGTCTTTCATAGAGCAAAAGTTCTAAATTTTTTAACTTTTAATTTTGTAAAACTTTTTTTAAGAGCTCTAATTTACAAACATTTCCTTTATAGATCTTGCTTTAGGCATCAAGTCTAAGAATTCTTCACCAAACCTTAGATCTGAAATTTTTTCCTATATTTTCCTCTAAAAAGTTTTATACTTTATATTTTACATTTAAGTCCATGAAACATTTTGATCCAGTTTGCTTTAAAATACATTCTGAGTAAATGGATAATGGGCAGGAATACTCAATTCACTTCCTCACAAGAAGAAATATAACTGCTAAACAAATATACAAAATTCAGTCTCACTATTAATCAAAGAAAGCAAATTTGCAATAACAATAAAAGTTATATTTTAAGCAGTTAAGTTAGTAAAAAATCAGGCCATTTTTCCTGCAGAATTCTCCACCCTCTAGATTTGGTTGATTGCATTGACACAGTTTTTGGTCTTTTAAAACAGGGGTTCCCAACCTCCAGGCCATGGACCAGTACCAGTCTGTGGTCTGTTAGGAACTGGCCACACAGCAGGAGTCGAGCAGCAGGCAAGCCAGCATTACTACCTGAGCTCTGCCTCCTGTCATCAGTGGCAGCATTAGATTCTCATAGGAGTGCAAACCCTACTGTGAACTGCACATGCAAGAGATCTAGGTTGCAGGCTCCTTATGAGAATCCAATGCCTGATGATTTGAGGTGGAACAGTTTCATCCTGAAACTACCTCCCCAGTCCCCCGTTTTGGTCCATAGAAAAATTGTTTTCCACAAAACTGGTCCCTGGTGCCAAAAAGGTTAGGGACTGCTGTTTTAAAATGTAAGTTTACTATTCAGGTGTTGTGAGGCCAAAGATCAGGAGACATCTGTCACTGAAAAGACAGTTTGTGGCCAGGCGTGGTGGCTCACGCCTGTAATCCCAGTACTTTGGGAGGCCGAGGCAGGCAGATCACTTGAGGTCAGTAGTTCGAGACCAGCCTGGCCAACATGGTGAAACCCCATCTCTACTAAAAATACAAAACTAGCCAGGTGTGGTGGCACATGCCTGTAATCCCAGCTACTCGGGAGGCTGAGGCAGGAGAATCACTTGAACCCGGGAGGCGGAGGTTGCAGCAAGCCGAGATTGCTCCATTGCACTGTCAGCCTGGGCAACCAAGTGAGACTCTGTCTCAAAAAAAAAAAAAAAAAAAAAAAAAGAGAGAAAAGACAGTTTCTTACCCACAATTCCAAAGGGAGGGGGAACACAACATGCAGGGCCACATGGGGAAGCACCAGCCTCAGTAAGAAGGCAAGACTCCAAGAACTTGCTCCTTCAGGATCTCACACCAAGGTTGGTAAAAGAGGTGCTAACTACAAGTGAGGGCAGCAGGGCCTTCCAGTTTCTAGACAAGATTGAAGAGGATGATTATATCCATGGACAATTAATGAATTATCTTTTTGTGACTGAGAAGAAAAAGATAACAGGGGCTTTAGTTATCTAATATAATGCAATAGGAACTGAAATTTAAGCAATCCAATTTTCTAGTTGGCCACAGAAGTTCAGATTCTGACCTTCCCTCCTCAGAGGTAAGACCGTGCACAATAGCGAGGAATTGAACAAAACAAAAAGGATCCCCAAGAAGTGGAAATTCTATACAAAAGCTCCAAGAGGAACAGGGAGGTTTCTTTCCTATTCAACCCATTCTCCTCCCAGGAAGGTACAAAACAAATGAGGAAAAAGGAGAAGTTTTGGACCTGGTCATTGGTCTCTAACCTGTTGACCTCTTATTGACTGTTCATTTCCTGTTACAGGAAAACTCCTTTCCCTTTTATTTCACAATCTGGCACTTTTAAGTTCAGGATCCTTCACTTAGCATCTAAAGCCTAAAGCTCTTCACAGCATGGTCCTACCCTTTCTTCCCAGTCACATTTATTTCTGAGTCATAAAGCTTAGTGGCTAAAAAGTTAGGCTTTGGAGTCTGACAGACTTGGTTTGAATTCCTGTTCTGCCATCTCTTAGCAGGTGACCAAGTTACATAATTGCTCTGAACTTTATTCTCCTGATTTGTAAGGTAGGAATAATACCACCTATAACAAATGAGACTGATGTCGCAATTAAATAAGAGAATGCATGTAGAACACTTAACACTATGCATGGCACAGAGTAATGACTCAATACATAGGGACTATTACTAGCCCTAAATGGATCCTATGATTTTCCACCTTGTTACTTTTGCCCAAGTTGTTCCTGCCTCCTAACATGCCACTGCCTGTAGAAATTATATCTGTTGTTTATGTCTAGTCCCCAAGGCTACCTTTTCAAGAAGTCTTTCCTTTTGTTCCACTAGGATATCCTATCCCTGCTTTGAACCTCCAGTTCATTTGTACTCTTCCCTTGGCACTTCCTTCACACTGATAAGTGTACCTAGGCACTGCCCAGGGCTGACCTTGCACTGAGCAGATGCTTCATGACTATATACTGAATTAAATCCATGTGGTGCCCAAATGTTACATGATTTTCTGGAATTTTAAGTAAGAATTCCAAATACCTGAGAAATAATTCAATTAATTCCATATGCCAAAATTGCTGCTAACACCCTCAACTCAATGTTATTATAAAAACACATGACCAAAAACTGAATTGGGGGTGAGAAAACATGGAGGAGATAATGGTGAGGAAGAACTCTCTGTTGGCACTTGCTAACGTGATAATGTTGGCCTCCAGGATGTGCCTGTGTCATATATTTGTTTTGGGGACCTGCCACTGCCATTTTCTGCTTTGCCCAGCCTGTTTTCTTTGGGATTAGCAACAAAATAACTATGAAAAGTCTGAAAATAGTTCACAGGCAAGCATCTTAAACATCTACAAATGCTTTTTAGATAGATGGAGAAGATGGCATTCGTTTACAACAGGGAAAAGACATAACTTTGATGCCCCTTACCAACCTTGATGTCTCTTGTTCTGCCTGCCTCCAAATATCAACAAATAGTGTCAAGGGAAAGTAAACGTGGAACACTACCTATCCATCTCTTCCCTGGAAAGCAAAGGGGTCCAATACAAGACAGGTGCATCACCCATACAGCCTCAGTGGGCACTTGTTACAGAACCACAGATAAGCAAAAAGTACTGCCTCACTGAAGAGGGAGGAAGGGAGATTTTTCACCAACTCTGTGGAGATGCACTGAAAAATTCCCCCCAAAAAGCAACCCTAGAATCCCTTGTGGATTGCTTTCCCTTCTTTTTCCTGGCCTGGAAATGTTTACTGGCATGCGAGCATATAATTTTCCATCATGAATGACTCAGAGGGAGCTTAAGTGTCATGGAGAACCAAATAAATGATTAATTCAAGTGGATTCAAACTAAGCTGCTTTTAATATTTTCATGGTGAAACGAATAATGCTCAATTATCTTCAAGTCACTCATAGTCAAACTTAACACAGGAGATGATCTGCTGAAGTGCAAAATATTGACACACACTGGGATGTCACTTAATCCTCTGTGCACAAAAACCAGAGAGAACAACCATTCTCTTGAATGGAAGCAACCCTAGCTTCATCTTCTGGCCTGTAACTTCCTCCTTTCCTTCCTTTCTGGCACAGACATTTAATAAATACCTCCCATATGCAGAACCCTGAGAAAGGTACTACTGGTAATACAGAAATGAATAATACTGCATCCTCAGGTAGTTTATAAGCTTAGCAGAAAAGATACGATTATAATAAAAGCAAAAATGAGCCACTTGAGATTCTTAAAGAATAGCCTAAAAACTCCAGACTGGCTCCCTCAAAAGAACTCTATCCTGGAGATGTCGTCACAGTAAGAGGAAGACTGACAGATCTGAGAAATTAAAGGAACATTTGCGAGAGGATTCTGGGGAAGTCATCTCACTCATATTTATTATAAATTCTCTTTCATTGAACTTATTTCAAAGACAGTCTTCGTGGTAAACTTTTTGAGGCCTTGGATGCCTTAGAATATTTCATTCTTACATTTAAATGATACTTAGCTGGGTATAAAATTCTAGATTCTAAGTTTTTTCCCTCATTACTGAAAATTAATGTTCCACTGTTTTCTTCTATCTGGGTTGCTTTTGCATATTGAGGTGTCAATATGATTTTGTTTCTTTGTAGGTAATCTGCTTTTTCTTCCTGGGAAGGCTTCTTTTTTTAAATGTTACTACTGTGTCTAGATATATGCTTTGTCTCATAAATCCTGGTTAGCAAACTCTGAATCTTTTCAAACTGAGATCATCCATACTTTCCTAAGATTGGAGAATTCTTGGTCTTTGTTTCCTCAGATACTTACATCCCCTCCACATACTCTTCTCCCTCTCTCTTTCTAGTACTCTTATTAAACTGATTTGACATTTCTCCTTCTAAAGTATTTTTCCCCTACGGTATTTTTCCTGTACTTCCCAACTGTTTATCCCTTTCTGATGACTTCTGGGAAAGTTGTTCAATCTAGTATTCCAGGTCAATAATTTATTCTTCACCTGTATCTGTTGTTATTAACCCCTCCATCACGTTATTTCAACTCATATTTTCATAGCTGCTATTTCTGAATGATGTTCTTTGTTTGTAACTGCCTATTCCTGCATCAAGTTACCAACATTGTCTCTTAGCTTTTCAATGATATTCTTGTTGTTTTCAATCACTGTTTTGATTAGTTCATTCATTCTGCTTTGTCTAGTACATTAAGATTGTTGTCTTTCTTTTGGGGTAGTTGCACTCCTCAAAAGATATGTTATTTAAGAAGACCGATGCTCAGTAACTTCTAAATTTATTTATTAATACTTACTGCAGTTTTTTGACTGAGGAGACCATTTTGGTTATAAATTCCAAACAGATTTCTCAGACTAATGTCAGTGATCCTACTCTCATTCTATTAGGTTTAGGTCACACATTCATCCTTCCAAAGGTTCATTCACCCATCAAAGAGAAATCTTACAAATAAGATAAGGCATCACTGTGGTTGTTACTGCTGTGGTTGCATAGCCTGAAGTATCAGTTGTGTGTGTAGTTTCTTGAATTAGACAACAGCACTAAATATGGTGAGATATTGCTATTTAAACTTTAAAATACAACGTTTAGTGTCAAAGTATGCCAGCTCTAACATCCCTTCACACTCAATAAGTTTATCATTTAGTTTCATAAGGATATACTACTCCAAATAAACATCAATATTTTATGTACAGATATTTCTTTAGAATAAACCAAAAAATAAATTTACTTTTACATGTAAACCATGCAATCCCACATAAAACAACAGAGAAAAGATGAAAGTCTGTATGCAAAGGGTCCAATCTGTAACTTACTGCGCAGTAAAACTCAGTCTTTAATCATTTTCT
Organism: Colobus angolensis palliatus; assembly: GCF_000951035.1. Classification (NCBI taxonomy): domain Eukaryota; kingdom Metazoa; phylum Chordata; class Mammalia; order Primates; family Cercopithecidae; genus Colobus; species Colobus angolensis. The sequence goes on from NW_012117254.1 coordinate 1,868,145, forward strand.
TGCTAATCTTATTCCTAACTATAAGCTGCCTCAGGGCATTTTCACAGCTTTCACCAGTCTATCCCAGTTTAGTTTCAGGTGTTAAGGCTATAGACTCCAGGTGCTAAACACTAGATTAATAAGTCCTAACTAAGAGTTCCAATATCTCAGTAAGCACTTTTGCCCTGAGCCTCATCTTAACCGGTAATCAGCCTTTGCACAGTTCCCATGTCTCAGCCCATTTCTCCAACTCTCATTTTTCTCTCCTTCTTGGAGTATCTGAGCTGCCTTTTTTGCTAGAGGCATATGAAGGTATTGTGCCTACCCCCAGCTGTTCTTAATTTTCTCTCAGATCAGCTCTCTTGAAGGATTGTCTGCAGGTCCAAAGACACAGCCCTTGCTTCTAGTGTGCAGATGAAAAGCTGGAGTGGAGGGAGAAAAAGGGCAGTTCACTAACCCATAATGACTAATCCTAGTAAAATAAAGGGCAGGGCCCTTTTAATAAACAGAGCACTCCAGGAAGAGGGTGGAGCCAACTGAATAAGCCCCAGGCTCTGATGAGACAAGTGTGCTCTTGGAAGCTGTCATACCAACAGGAGTTTGCTATTCAAGATGTGGACTATCTCTACTTAAGGCAGTTCTCTACAGCCAGGACATCACTCTCTAAGGCCATCCTTGCTTCTCGCTGTCTTTAAGTACCTGGCTCTAACTATCTGCAAAACCAGTCTCCTGCCTCAAAGCAAGGGCTTTCCTTCCCTGTCTAGAGTTAAAATGGATTGTAGGAGACGCTAGACAAATTTAGCTCTCTCCTCCATAGAAGCCCAGTGTTTTGTGGTGTTACAGAAAAAGCCCTGATACACCAGTTCACATGACCCATAATTCTGACTGAATTCATGTGCCGACATCCAGAAGTGCAGCTTGAAAAATGATGATGTAATGATGCTTTATGAAAAGGAATGAACCTCTGAGGTGAAAAGTCTTACCGTAAAATGACACCTGGCTAGAGTAGATAGGATAGTGCCCATGTGCTATTAGCTTTGGAATTAGTTTCCCACTGGGATAGTGGTAGAAACATTTTAATTTTTTGTCTCATCCTATTTAGGCCAGCAGCCAGTTGAAAACAAATCCCTTCAGAGCACAGCAATTTTGATGGAGGAAGGGCGGACTAGGGAGTAGGAGGGTATAGTGGAAACCTATGAGGCGGGACCAAATGGATGAGGTAGCAGTGGTTCTCAGCTCTGGCTACACATTAGAATCTCCCAGGAGGCTTTCTTTAAAATTTTATTTTGAAATAATTTTAAAATTACAGAAAAGTTGCTAAAACAGCAAACAGTTGCTGCACACACTGCATTCTTCATGTCAACATCTTATATAACCATCATAGAGTTATCAAAACTAAGAAATGAACTTTGGCACAATATGATTAAACTAGATTTTATTTGCATTTTACCAGTTTCTCCACTACATTGCATCTTCTGTTCAGGGTCAAATTCTGGATTTCACATTGCATTGCCTCCTCTAACCTATGGCAGTTCATCCATTCTTTTGTCTTTCATAATCTTGACACCTTGAAGAGCACTGATCAGTTATTTTGTATAATGTACCTCAACAGTTTTCCCATTAATGTCCTTTTCCTGTTCCAGGATGCAATCCAGAATATTATGTTGCATTTAGTCATCATATCTTATTTGCTTCCAATCTATGGAAATTTATTAATGTTTCCTTGTGTTTCATGATCTCAATAATTTTAAAGATAAATGGTCAAGTACTTTGTAGAATATCCCCCAATTTGGGTTTGTGTAATGTTTTCTCGTAATTAGACTGGGATTATATATTTTGGGGAAGGATAGCAGAGGTGAAGTGCATTTCTTATCACACAGCATAAGGGGTTCAAGATATGAACATAAACTTACCAGTGATGTTAGTCTTGATTCCTTGGTTAAGGAGATTTCTGCCAGGTTTCTCCACTGTAAGCTACTTTAAGAAGTATTTTATCGATGTAATTGTAGAATCAGATGAAGTTGTAAATGTAATACAGAGAGGTCCTGTGAAACCCTCACTCAATTTTTCCCAATGGATACATCTTATGTAACTATAGTACTATACCAACACCAGGAAATTGACACTGGTGCAAAGTATTTGTGTAATTCTATGCCATTTAATCACATCTGTATTCTTGTAACCACCACTGCAATCCAGAAACAGAACTATTTCATCACTACAAATATCTTCCTTATGCTACCTCTTTATAGTTACAACTCCCCTCACCAGCACCCCTAACCTTTGTACAGCACCAATCAGTTCTCCATCTTTTTATCATTTTTGAGAATATTATATAAATGGAATCAATCAGTATATGACTGTAAGGACAATGGCTGTGCTGCAGTCAAGTATAGGCTGAGGTACACATCCTGCACAGTATGACACAGTGGGATTGGAGCACAGGCACACAATCCCATGCATTATATAATCACAGCTATGTAGCCATAACATGGGAAGGTTCATCACCTGGCTCTGAGCCATTATTGTCTGGGAGGTGCATAAATGCAGCACTGACAGTGTGAGGAAACTGCTGAATAAAGCCATGTCCCACCTACCTGGAACCTAACAGTGACCTTTTGAGATTGCCTTTTTTCACTCAGCATAATGCCAATGAGATCCATCCAAGTTGTATATATCAGTAGTTCATTCTTTTTTTTTTTTTTTAATCACTGAGTAGTATTCCATGGTATGGATGTACCATAATTTTTTTTAACTATTCACCTATTAACCAAACACCTGGGTTGTTTCTGTTTTTTGATCATTGAAAACAGCTCTGCTATAAACATTCATGTACAGGTTTTTGTATGCATGTATGTTTTCATTTCTCTGAGATACACACCCAGTAATATGATTGCTGAATAGTATAGTAGGTGTATTATTAGTTTTGTAAGAAACCAATAAGCCATTTTCCAGAGTGGTCATACCATTACCCATAAGCAATGTGGAATGATCCATGCATGGAGCTATAGTGATATCACATTATGGTATTAACTTATATTTCTTTAATGGTTGGTGATGTTGACTGAACTTTTCATGTGCCTATTTGCCATCTGTATATCCTCTTCAGTGAAATGTCTGTTGCTGTTTGTTGCTTATTTTCTAATAGAATTTTTTTATTCTATTGAGTTTTGAGAGTTATTTATATATTCTTTGTTGGATATGATTTACAAATACTTTCTTCCAGTTTATAGCTTGTATTTTCATATTTAAAAGGATCTTCCATAAAAACTTCCACAGAAAGTTTTTAACTTTGATGAGTTCCAATTTATCAACTACTTTTTCCTTTTATGGATCATGCTTTTGGTGTCAAGTCTAAGAATCTGTTGCCTAGCCTTAGATCTGGAAGATTTTCTCCAGTTTTCTAAAATATGTTTAGTTTTATGTTTTACAAACTTACATGATCCATTTTGAGTAAATGTCTACATAAGGTGTAAGGCTTAAATTGAACTTTGTTTGTTTTGCCTATGAATGTCCAGTTGTTCCAACACAGCACCATTTGTTGAAAAGTCTATCCTTCTTTCATTGAATCACCTTTGCATCTTTGTTAAAATTCAGTTGGGAATATTTATATGGGTCTATTTCTGGGTTCTCTATTCTGTTCCACTGATCTATATATTTAACCCATCTGGCAATACTGCATGGTCTTGGTTACCATAGCTATATAGTTAGCCTTAATGTTAGATTCCTCCAACTTTATTACTCTTTTTCAAAATTGTTCTAGCTATTCTAGGACCTGTGTCTTTTCATATAAATTTTGGAGTATTACTCTGATTTAAGTTCTGACAAGATCGGGGAAATCATCACTCCCATCCTGACAAGAAGCAGCAGGACAAACTTAAAATCAATGACTTTTCATGAATCCTTCAGACAAATGAGGTTGTAGGGAAATCTGGAGAGTCAGGAACATCCAGAGAGACATAGCTGCAATTTGCTTGCTTGGACCGGAGTCACTGGAGTCATAAACTAGTAGGAGTACCAAAACTGGCAATTTGAACAAATTGCTGGAGGCTGAGTGTAGACTACTATGAGAATGACAAATTGAGGACTGCAGGCATAGGGAAAACCCCAACATTTTGTTGTCTTTACCTTCCAAAAAATCCAACAAGTTCTTACAGTAAAGATCTGAGTAAAATTATCTTGTGGATCTGTCGTCGAGAGTAAAAAATAATCATTGTGAAATATGCCCAGAACCTTCCCCTTAACATTGGACAACTTTACAGGGGAAAAGATTTTTCTAGGGTCTTATCTGAGCTGGGGAAGGGCATTGCTCCTACCTACTCCAGTCCCCTCTAGCAAAACTGCAGAAAACCAAAGGAAAAAAACCTTGAAAGACAATAGAGAGACAGAAAACAACTTATAAAGGAATAAGGAAAAGAATTACATCAGGCTTCTCAAGGAAACATGCAAAAAAGAAGAGAGTAGAGTGAAATATTTAGTCTTGAAAGAAAAAGAAAAAAAACAAAAACAAAAACAAAACACCAACCCACAATTCTATATCCAGTGAAAGTATCCTTCAGAAGTGAAAGTGAAGTGAAACAGTTTTCTCAGAAAAACAAAACAAAAACCGACAGAAATGAAAACCAACTGGCCCTGCAAGAAATGTTAAAAGGAGTTCTTCAGGGGGAAAAAGTTACAGTGATCAGAAACTCAGTCCTACAGAAAAAAAGGATGAGTGTAGACTGTTGGAATATATGAAGGTAAAATAAAATCTTTTATTTATTTTTCTAATTCTTAGCTGATCTAAAAGAACTTTTTTTTTTTTTTTTAGACGGAGTTTTGCTCTTGTTGCCCAGCCTGGAATGCGATGGCACGATCTTGGCTCACCACAACCTCCATCTACCAGGTTCAAGCGATTCTCCTGCCTCAGCCTCCTGAGTAGCTGGGATTACAGGAAAGCGCCACCACACCCAGCTAATTTTGTATTTTCAGTAGAGACAGGGTTTCTCCATGTTGGTCAGGCTGGTCTCAAACTCCTAACCTCAGGTGGTCCGCCCACCTTGGCATCCCAAAGTCCTGGGATTACAGGCATGAGCCACCATGCCCGGTCCAAATATAACTGTTTAAAGTAACAATACCAACAATGTATTGGTTAATTATAGCATATGGATAAGTGAAATAAATAGCAATGTCACAGAGGATTGGAGGGAAGGTTTGATAATACTCTGTTATGAGGCACCTGCACTGTATGTAAAGTATTATAGTGTTATTTGAAGGTAGACTCGTAGTTAGCAATGTATATTTTAAACTGTAGGGCAACCACTAAAAAATTTAAAAGAAGTATAATTGATATTGTAAGAAAAGAGATAAAATAGAATTCTATAAAATATCAATTAAAAACAAAGAAGGCAGACAAGAGTTGGGATATGAAAATGAAAAATACAATAAATAGAAAATAGTTACAAATGTAATCCATATTAATCTAACTATATCAATAACTTTAAATTTGAGTGACCTAAAGGCATCAATTAAAACAGAGGGGATAAAAAAATCAAACAAGACACAGCTATATCTTTTCTCCAAGAAATCTACTTTCAATATAAAGACATATGTAAAAATACAGAGATGGAGAAAGATATACCAGTCTAACATAAAAGAAAACTGGAGTATCTATATTAATTTCAGACAAAGCAGAATTAAGAACAAGGAAGATTATCAGGAATAAAGAGGGGCATCATACAAATTTTAGAACCAGTTTACCTACAAACAAACTTTGTTGAAATTTTGATTAAAATTGCATTAAACCTGTAGATCAATTTGGGGCAGATTTGACAACTTCACTGGGTTGCGACTTCCAATCCACACAGTATTTCTCTCCATTAATTTAAGTCTTCCTGATTTATTTCATCAGCATTTTGTAATTTTTGGCATACATACCCTATACATGTTTTGTTACATTTTGTTAAGTTTATACCCAAATATTTCATTTTTTTGTAGCAATTGTAAATGGTATTGTATTTTGAATTTTGGTTTTGATGTGTTCACAGTTAGTATTTGAAAATGTAGTTGATTTTTGGGGGCTGACATTGTGTTTTGCAACCTTACTGAACTCAATTATTAACTCTAGAAGTTTTATTGTAGATTCTTTGGGATTTTCCACATAGACAATCATGCCATCTGCAAATTGGGAGAGTTTTACTTTGTCTTTTCCAATTCAAGTGCTTATTATTTCTTTTTCTTGCTTTATTATACTGGCTAGAATTTCCAGTACTATACTACATTGAATAAGAGTGATGAGAGCACCTGTTCTTGCCTTGTTTCTGATCTTAGTGTATTTTTCACTTTTTCTGATGCAAGCATTTACTGCTGTATGTTTCCCTCTCAATATTCCTTTAGCTGTGTCCCACAAATTTTGATATGTTGTATTTTTATTTTCACTCTGATTAATTTATTTTTTGCTCCATGGATTATTGAGAAGCGTGCTGCTTTGTTTCCAGGTGTTTGGATATTTTCCTGGTATCTTTCTGTTGATTTCAATTCTTCTAAACTTCTTGAAGTTGCTCTAAGGTCTAGTATATAGTTTATCTTGGTATATGTTCCATGGATGCTTGGAAAAAATGTATATTCTGCTGTTGTGAGGTGGAGGTTTTTATAAACACTATATTCTATTGGTTAATAGTCTTGTTGAGTTCTTTTACATCTTTGCTGACTTTCTAATTGTTCTATAAGTTGTTGAGAGAGGAGTTTGAAGACTCCCACTATAATTGTGAATTTATCTGTTTTCAATTCTATTGAATTTTGCTTCACATATTTTGTAGCTCTGTTATTTGGCACACACCCATTTAGGATTGCTGTCTTCTTGATTCACTGACCATTTAATCATTATTTAATGACCCTGTCTACCTTAGTAATTTTCTTTGTTCTTACGTCTATTTACCTAATGTTAACACAGCCATTCCCACTTTCCTTTGAATAATATTGGGATGATATATCTTTTTACTTTCAACTTACTTGTATATTAAATAGAAAATATAAATAGTAAATAGTAAAACTACTAAATTTCCCTTTCATGCTCTATTAGAACTGAGTTAGAAAGTCCAGCTCACACTCAATGAAGGGGAATTTATCTCTACCACCTGTAGGGTAGAGTATCAAATAATTTGTGAACACATATTAAAACCACCATAGTAATTAATACAAATTTGGGAGCTAATAGTTTGTAGCTATGTAAATATCTTGTCCTCTGAAATTATTACTGTGGTGTATTCTCTCATTATCTATTTCTCTAAGAAGGTCTAATTCTTTTTAATTGAGAATGGTATTTAGGAAACAAGATGTAGTTCTAGGTAAGCTTAATTCTACTTCAGTGTTGCTGCTTCTAGGCCCTCTCAGTGGACAGAGATCTGAAATACAGTCAGCCTTCAGTATCCACAGAGGACTGGTTCCAGAACTCCCTGTGGAGACCAAAATCCATGTTGGATACCATGAATGCCCAAGTTCCTTATATTAAATGGTGTAGTATTTGCATATAAATTACACACATCCCCTTGTATACTTTAAATCCTCTCTAGATTACTTATAATAGCGAATATAATGTAAATCCCATGTCAGTAGTTGTTAGACCATATTGTTTTTCCTTTGTATGTTTTTTTATTGTTATATTGTTATTTTTTTATTGCTTTTCCCCCCCAAATACTTTATTAATCCACAGTTGCTTGAACTCACGAATGCAGAATCTACGGATATGGAGGGACAACTATATACATACACAAATACACATAGATATATATCCAAGAATACATCTGCTGAATATTTGTATCCCTCCAAAATTTATATGCTGAAATCTTATTCCTAATGTGTTGGTATTAAGAGGTGGGTCCTTTTGGGAAGTGATTAAGTGATAAGGGCAGAAACCTAATGAATGAGATTAGTGGCCTTACAAAAGAGGTCTAAAGGAGCTTCTTAGCTCCTTACCCCTTCCACCATGTAAGGACACAGCAAGAAGGCACCATCTATGAAGCAAAGAACCCTCACCAGACACAGAATCTGCTGGCCCTTTGATCATGGACCTCCCAGACTCTAGAACTGTGAGCAATATATTTCTATTGTTTATAAATCACCCAGTCTAAGGTACTCTGTTATAGTCGCCTGAACAGACTGTGACAACACGGTATCAACATTCATTTCTGTATCTACTTATCTTTACATATAGACAGATAGGCAGACATATTTACTGGTTTTTCATATGGATCTCTCTGACGCTAATCTAGTACCACAGGGTTTAATTCTAGCTTTCGTTCTTTGCTTATTTCTACTTTCTTTCTACAACAGAGTCTCTGGAATGCCTTTAAAAATGCAGATGCCTAGAGCCCTATCCAATGCCAATTAATTTGGATACATCCATATATTTTAAATATAACCCCAGACAAGACTGGATATGTAATTTGTGGGGCCCAGTGCAAAATGAAAATGTGGCGTGCCTTGTTCAAAAAAAACAGAGAAAAAGTGCCTTTAAAGGTACTAAAATATAACGATGTTTTCCTTTCTTCCGTGGTTTCTCATTCAACCTGCCATGGTGTTTCCTCTTTGCTATTCAATGTCATTCTAAGTAAAGAAAAACTAAAATTTTAAAACATTAATAGATATCTTACTGTTCATCTTTATATTGTACGACACAGTGACAAATTAAAATATCAGAGCATTTAACTCCTATGCAGAATCACCAAAATTGTACAATTTGTATTTCATACTTCATCTCTGGAAGGTGCCTTGAGCTGGCTGGAAGAGACTAATGCAAGTCAGATTCAGGAAGGTTGGAAGGAGAAAGAGAGGGTCTCTCCAGACATGAAGCAGGCCCAAAGGACACTCTCTTGGGCACGGGGATATTCATGGGCTGAGGGTAGACCCTTGAAGGCACCCAGGAGCCCCACCCAGTGACTTGTGTCTTGTGTGTGTGATTGGGCCTGACAACTATTGGGTCCTCCCTTCCACCACTCACCAGACTGACATGCTGTGCCTTATCAGAAGGCAAGGAAATTGAGCTTTAGCATCTCTCTTCCCATGGGCCCACCATCCCATCCCACAGAAGACAGGCAACTCCCAAGGATATTACAACTTCTTTACTAGGGTACACTTAGGTAGCTAAATCAGGGATGGACAAGAGGCTTGCTGTCACTGTGTTTCCCACTGAATGTACCTGGTGCTGTGAGACAGGAGCAGAGATGATCGATGTCATGCCCTACTTAGAGGGGCTGCAGGGTGCATGCATCTGATCCTGACTCTCCCAACATCCAGGCCCTGCTGGGGATGGATGAACAAGTATGAGAAAGGGGGGCCCAGGTAAGGCCAAGGGCACCAGAAATCAAGGGAGTGGTAGCCAAAATCCCATCCTGAAGATGTGGGCAGTTGGTAGGAGGTAGACCCATATGTGAATCAAGATTTCAAGCCCCCAGTACATGCTTCATTGTCTCATTATACTTCACTTACAAAACATAGGTTCGAAGATAAAAATTACTAAGTTTCAAATGGAAACCACAGAGCATTAATTTCCCAGCATGGCCCTCCCTTCTGAGCAAGGGGTCCTGTGTAAATGCACTGGTCACATGTCTATTAAGCTGGTTCTGATCTCTGGAGATCCTAATGTGCAATCATGGTTGAGAATACTGAGCTACATACTATAAAAATAGGTGATCAGGTTGGTTTTGCTCAAACTCTCAGGCTACCAGAGCTTCCACAGAAAATAATGGATGGAGATACTGACCTAACAGTTGCTGAGAGGAGATCAAACTGGGTGTCATTGCCTAAGGCAGTGGCATTATAGTGATCATAGTAAGTAAGCAGAAAGGTCAAGCCCTCAGTTTTGAAGAAAATCTCTAATTATCTCTCCCTCTCAGAGCCCATGGTCCTATCTCAGTGCCTGCCGGTTGCAGGTTGGCCTGCCCTGCCCAATGTGAGGGATTTTAAGACACAAGTTATACACATCTAATCAAATTGCAGGTGCCAGATAAGCCACCGAGGCCACCTTTCCCAGACTCTTCTCCTCTCACTTATTTTACCTACCAGCAGGCCAAGAAAGTACCTCAGGCTGCTCCAGGCAGTCACTTGGGTCCTGGGTTCAGTGTTTATCAGCTAAATTCCAGAACTAGAATACAGAAACCCTCTCACCTTTGGCCCCCAGCATGATCAAGCTCCTCAAGGGCCTTCTTTCTTTGTTATTCAATCTTGACTCTTTTTAGAACCCTTTAGCCTGTGTCAACTGCTTGGCACATAGCAGGCACTCACTCAATGGTTGCAGCCTGATGGATTGGCTCACTTTTGGCTTGCTCATGGAACAGTTCTTACATTCTCTCCCCTAGCTTCCATTGCCTTCTTTGGCTCCTCATTCAGGCAGAATGCCTTCCACCTCTCAGCATTCTCTCTCTGACCTTTCCCTAGTACCCAAATGTACCTTTATGATACCAGTATAACTACATTTACATTACAGGGCAAAGAGAAGTAGAATGAGTATACATCTGGAGATTTATCACAGGCCCTTTCTGACACCACAATCAAGTGGGGTTTATCACAAGATTGTAAGGTTGCTTCAATAATAGAATAATTCAATTGATATAACTGATCATACTAACAGTCTAAAAAAGCCACGTAATTGTAGCAGTTGATATAGAAAAAGCACTTGACAAAAGGCAACATCCATTAATTATTAAAAATAAATGTCAGCAAACTAGAAAAAGAAGTAAACTTTCTCAACTTTAAAGAACGTCTCCAAAAAACCTACAGATAACATCATACTTAATGGCGAAAATCTAAATGTTTTCTCCTGAAGGCTGGTAACAATGTAAGACATCCACTCTTACCACGTATTCCATATCATTATGGAAGTCTTAGCCAACGCAGTAAGGCAAAAATCAATCAATAAAAGGCACACATATCAGAAAAAAAGAAAGAAAACTCTGTTTGTAAACAGCATGACTATCTACACAGAAAATCTCAAGAAATCTACATAAAAACTCCTAAAAATAAGTGAGTATTATCAAGGTGATGGAAAACAAGTCAACACACAAAAATCAAGCATATTTCTATATACTAGCAAAGCACCACTGAAAACCAAAATTTAAATGTGTGTGTGTGTGTGTGTGTGTGTATATATATATAATTTATAATAGCTTGAAACAAATTTAAATACTTAGGTATAAGTGTAACAAAATATGTACAGATTCTTCATCCTGAGAACCATAAAACCCTGATGGAAGAAATCAAAGAAGATTTAAATAGAGTTATACCATGTTTATGGACTGAAGGAAACAGCATAATTTAATGCAATTCCAATCAATATCCCATAGAACTTTTTGTATTTACAGATAAGTGGAATGTCAAATTTATATAAAAAGCAAAGGAACTAAAAGAGCTAAAACAATTTTTTAAAAACAGAATAAAACTGTAGAAATAACACTATCTGATTTTAAGACTTACTGTATATACACTAATCAAGACGGTGTGGTATTGTCAAAGGGAAGGACACATAGATCAATAAAACAGAAAACAGAGTATAAAAATGGCTCACGTAAATATGGCCAACTCATTGTTGACAAAAATGCAAAAGCACTTCAATGGAGAAATATGTTTTTTCAACAAATGGTACTGAAATCATTGTATAACAGTATGAAAAAAAAAATAACATCAACCTAATCTTACACCTTATACAAAAATTTACTCAAGGTGGATTATAGATCTAAACATATAACATAAAACAATAAAATGTTTAGAAAAAAATAGGAGAAAATTTTCCTGACCTTGAGTTACTTGAAGAGTACTTGGATATGACATTAAAAGCATGATCCATAAAAACAGAAGTTGATAAATTGGACTTTATCCAAATTAAAAAATTTTGTTTAGTGAAATACACTGTTAAGAGAATGAAAAGACTAGCTACAGACTAGAAGAAAATATTTCCAAATCACATATCTGACAAAGGTCTTTTATCTAGAATATAATAAGAAACTCTCAAAACTCAATAGTAAGAAAAAAGTTCAGTTAGAAAATGGGGAAAATACATCAAGAGACATTTCAACAAAGATGTGTAGATAGCAAATAAGCACATGATATTTTCAACATTGTCAACTATTAGAAAAATGGAAATTAAATCTGTGATGAGATAGCACTGCATAGTTGCATAGTTGCAAAAGAGACCTCATGGCCTTCAAAGCCTAAAATATTTACTTTCTAGGGCTTTACAGAAGCACTAAAATATGCACTTATCCACAGTGTTCTCAACACATCTGGTGGGCTACAAACAAACGCTGAGTCTACATTTCATGTATGGCTGTCAGGTCTGATCAGAACTCTTACCAGTATTAGACAGTATAGGAATTGCAGAGCATTAGAGCCCAGGGTTCGCCCTCAGCTAAAACACAATCTTCCACCCGCCCCCGCCACTTGTTACTATGTAAACACCTCTTTACCCTTTAGGACTTAGCCCAAGCACCACCTCTTCCTGAAGTCTTCTCTGACCACTCATTCCCACTCCAGGCTGGGAAAGGAACCTTCTCTTTATTCCCATGATACCCTCTGCATGCTTTTGTCACTTTGAAATAGTATTTGCTATGGTCTGAATGTTTGTGTCACTCCCAAATTCATGTTGATACCTAATCCCCAAAGCAATAATATTAAGAGATAGGACTTTTAGGAGGTGATTAGGTCATGAGGGTGGGTCCTCATGAATGGGATTAGTGCTCTTATAAAAGAGTGCTCAGAGAGTTTATTAGCCTCTTGCCCTTTTCACCATGTGAATATGCAGCAAGAAGGGACCATCTATGAAGGAGAGAGCCTTCACTAGGCTCTCAACTGAACTTGTTGGCACCTTAGTTTTTGGACTTTCAAGCCTCAAGAACTGTTAGTGATAAATTTACGTTATTTATAAATTTTCCAGTCTAAGGTATGTTGTTATAGCAGCCCAAATGGATTAGGAGTGTCTTATAACTGTTTGCTTGTCCCTCTCTCCAAGAGTATAAGCTCTTTAAGGAAAGGAAAAGTATCAATCTTTCTATCATCACTACTCAGCAATGGTGATAGAAATATAGTGATGGGTATATTTCGTAAGTGCTTTTTGAATGAATGGACAGATGGTTGGATGAATGGATAGACGAGAGAGAGAGAGAGAGAGAGAGAGAGAGAGAGAAACTGAGAGAGAGCGGGTAAGTCCATTTCCTAAAGTCACACAAGTTTTAGCCAAATTAGGACATCCCTTAACAGCAATCTCATCATCTCTCTACTATGGGATTGTTTGATATACTCTCTCACCCAAGCCACGTGTATGTGTGTGTGTGTGTGTGTACATGTGTGAACCTACTTTTGTATGATGCTGTGACAAAAGAGGACTTATTTTATCAGCTGCAACCCACAAAAGGAGACACCAAAGCCAGAGCCCAATTATCCTCATTTGATTCAGACCCTCACTATGATTGTACATGGTAGCCCCATTGTTAGGGTTGCATACTAACCCTGGATTATTACCTCTTAGCACTCACAAGATCATTCAAATTCCACTTGCCCTCACTGAACATATACTCTATGCCAAACTGAGCGCTGGATACTTTCAGATCAAATGCCTCACTGAATCCTATACCAACCCTTGGAGGTAGGTAGTGATCATTACTTCCATTTTAGAATGAGAAAATTGAGGCATGAGTGCTAAACAGAGAACAGATACTCAGCTCAATGGGAAACTAGATAGTAAGGCACTTAAATCTTAATCCCAGATTATGCCATTTTGATTTCCCATTATGAAGCCATGTTATGAGTCAGGGAGTTATTAAAGGTTTAATTAAAGGTTTTTGGAAAGAAAAGTTTTCACTGCAATAAGTAGCACTCTAGGTAGGAGAAACCTGGTCATCTGAGTTGATCCTGAATTAGGGGCATTTGCTCAAGTCATTGGCTTCCATGCCTGCAAGGTATAAAAGGAGAGATATCACCTGATTAAAGGACTCTCTGGTTGACCAAGGGCCTACGTGTTCTAGTGTATGGATGGGGGAGCTCATGGTGTCTTCGTCTGCAGGAGAAGAGATATTCTCAAGAGTTTCTTTCAAATTAAGAGATAAAAAGTGGGCCGGGCGCGGTGGCTCAGGCCTGTAATCCCAGCACTTTGGGAGGCCGAGACGGGTGGATCACGAGGTCAGAAGATCGAGACCATCCTGGCTAACACGGTGAAACCCCGTCTCTACTAAAAAATACAAAAAGCTAGCCGGGCGAGGTGGCTGGCGCCTGTAGTCCCAGCTACTTGGGAGGCTGAGGCAGGAGAATGGCGTAAACCCGGGAGGCGGAGCTTGCAGTGAGCTGAGATCCGGCCACTGCACTCCAGTCGTCCAGCCCGGGCGACAGAGCGAGACTCTGTCTCAAAAAAAAAAAAAAAAAAGAGAGAGAGATTAAAAAGTGGAAAACAGAGAAGTGAAGGAAAGAAAAAACACCATAAAATGCCATTTCTTCTGTCTTAGCAAGATCAGTTCAACACAGTATGTCTCTCCTCTTGCTTCCTTTCTAATTTCACTCCTTAGATCACATATAAAGTATTTAGCTTTATGACTTTTATTAAGACATAATCATTAGTGTAAATCACAAGGTCAAAAAGCCATACACCTTTAGGGAAATCCAACTTGATGTGGTGATCAGTAATTTGTGTATTCAGGATCATCAACTCTACTGCACCTTTTAAACATCTATCAAAACTAGTGCTGATGAATGGAAATACTGCCTTCAATTTTAAGAAATCTTATGGCATAAATAATCCAAGCTCAGATAGCATTCTAGTGACAAGATAGGCCAAACCAAAATGGACTACACAAGTGTAAAGGCCTTGTGTTAAGAAGAGTTGAACCATATCTCACTCAGTGTAAAGGTTTTCATTTGAAGTAGATTTAATGTGGTCCATTCCAAACAGGCCCTTTGCAATTCACTGGGAGCTTTAAGAAAGGTAGGAAACTTTAAAGGCACACTTTATTCAAAAATTCTTTGTTGGACACCTGCATACAAGAATGACAATCACTGGCAAGAATAAAGGTTTTATCTCATTTCCACAGTACATTTTATTTAATATGCCTCCAATCAGCAGTGCTCTACCTCTGGAATTCCAAGTTCAACTTGTATCTAAGCACTGTCAAATGAAAAGGAGATAATAAAATTACTAGTGTGTTGCAAGGTGATTAAATTTACATAATGACTCTGGATTTGATTAAATGCCAGATCCCCCTCTAAAAAAATTACCTGTAGAGGCATTAAATCTTTCAGCCACACACACTTCACTGCGTTTACGCTTTATCCACAGAAGCTCCCGTTTATCTTAGCAGAGATTACTGCCATCCCACCACAGGAACACAGCATGCAGGTAATGCCTGGAAGCTTATTTAGAAGAGTGGCAGGGGCTCATGCACTGATTTGCAGAATAAATATCAGAAAAATGTGAGAGAGACAATAATTGTGTTCATCCAGAGAACAGACTGTACTAAAGACTCAGATGCAGACTTTTTCTACTCTACCAAAAATGGAATGGCTTCTTAAAATGCCATCCAAACACGTTCTCCTGAAACTCAAGGCTTCCCCACTACTAACAAATTCTAAGGAGCTTACCATGAGCTGGCCTTTCCAGGAGCACACTGGTGAGAATTGAGGCTATGGTGTGTCAGATTTGGAATCCATTCCTGTCAAGCTGGTAGGTAACTAATGCATGTTCTCTCATCCTAAATATCATCTCAAAATAGGATTGCATAGTGGAATATTTCCCTATTGCTTGTTTGCTGCATGGCCCTGGATGGCAGTCTTTGGAATAAAAACATTCACACAAACAAGTAAAAAACCTATGTATTATAACGATGACACACAGCCAAGCAAACAGCACCATGATACGGTTTCCAGAATACCCATCATGCCTATTGAAAAAAATTGCACAACAAAAGAGCTCTGAAATATGATTTGCTTCTAGAACATACCGCTGCAAATGGGTGGTATCAGCTAAGAGAGAAAAAGAAGTCTTACCACTTTCCAATAAAACATCAAGAATAGGGACTGTAGCATCAGCATGTTGTTGACTGGGTCCAGACTGCTTTAGTCAGATAAAAGCAATTACTTCTCTACTATGACTGATGTAAACTGGTCACGCCACATATCCCTAGCTTCAATAACAGGCAGAGTCTTGGCTGGACAACTACCGAAACCTAAACCCCACTAAAGCTCTTGCTGTTGTTCAGTGTTCTGTTATCCAACCCTTTCAAAGCATCACACTGTTTGCTATTAAATATGCACCAATCTCTTGCCAGTCTTCTGTAGAGATTTATTTTATTTCACTTATTTTCTATGCAACAAAAGCCACATTCGAAATCTTCTGTAAAGATGTAGAGGTAGCTATGGTCCACCCATGGCCTACCTACAGTACACCTGTACTGCATTCAGTGAAGGTAAGACTCAAGTCTCAGGTCAGCATTATCAGTTAATTGTAGAGTTAACCACAACTGTAGCAGGTGGATTGCCTCAGCAACCTGTAACAATACTTTAGCATATGTCCGACCAAGAGTACTTATGAAATAAGCTATAAAAAGTGCCATTATTGGCCGGGTGCGGTGGCTCAAACCTGTAATCCCAGCACTTTGGGAGGCCGAGACGGGCGGATCACAAGGTCAAGAGATCGAGACCATCCTGGCTAACATGGTGAAACCCCGTCTTTACTAAAAAAATACAAAAAAAAAAAAAACTAGCCGGGCAAGGTGGCGGGCGCCTGTAGTCCCCGCTACTTGGGAGGCTGAGGCAGGAGAATGGCGTAAACCCGGGAGGCGGAGCTTGCAGTAAGCTGAGATCCGGTCACTGCACTCCAGCCTGGGCGACAGAGCAAGACTCCGTCCCAAAAAAAAAAAAAAAAGTGCCATTATTGGGCTATTTTTCATGTGTGTAACAATTTGTATATAAAAAGACCAAATTTTCAGTTGCCAGCACCATGTAAGGACTACATACTAGTGGATTAAAGATTTCTAGGCATCTTTTACGGCACTTAAGAATATGTGTGAGTACAATAAATAAACAGTTTGAGAGGATACAGGATGTCTTTTAGTATTTCAATTTTTTTATTATTTGTTAATTTTTGTAACAATCATTTGGAAGGCTAAAACTGAAATTTGTTTCCCTGAAAAAATGTTTTTATCACATTGGTTATTATGGAAGAGTTATTGTGAGTCATGAAACTGCCGTGTTCCATTTTTCTTTAAAAAAAAAAAAGTCCCCAGGGAACTCAGGGAATTAAACTCATAAATTTAATTTCAATATCTGGTAAGCTGTGAGGACAATTATTAAGGCAGTCATTTATGAGTATCTAGGGGAAACCCAAGTGATAAACAGTAGTCAATACTGATTCTTCAAACACAAATCACGCCAAACGAAGCTAATTCCTGTTCATGATAGAATGACAAGCTGAATGGTGAAAGAGGATGGAGCAAAGTTAACATATCTTGGAGAGAGAAGCGTCTGATATAATTTAACCTGACATTCTTATAGGAATGTCAGAGAAAGACCATAAATAGAGCTAGTAAAGAGAAACCTGATGGCATAGCTAGACTGGTTTGGTGTAAGCTCAATGGAACATATTACAGAGTAGGATAAATTTCAGATGCAATACCACCCAGATCATGCATAACCACTCTTAGGTTATATCAACACAGACTGTAATCATAGTCAATGATTATACAAAGTATATGTAGTTACATACACTATTGGGGAGAGAAATGAATAAAATACATTATTGATATATCAGAGATGTTTAAATCAACTTATGTGTCACATTTTTTAAAGTCAAGTATTTCTCACAGAGAATCTTCACCAAATGAGTACAAATGTAACTAGAAGGAATTTGTCTGTAAAAGGGGCTACTGAGAAAGAACCAAGTGCTATGATGACAGGAAACAGACTCCTTTGTGATTCTGAGGGGTGGGTATTCAAGAGTCCCCTTAATCTACAGAGCAAGTCCACACTCTTAGTCTAGTAGTCAAGGCTCTTCATAAACTGGGTCGGACTTACCTCTCCAGTTGTATGCCATCCTGCTCTCCACCTTACCAGACTAATTGCCATGCATTCCCTGGGATTGCACACCTGCAGAGTGTGTGGTTCTTTAACCTAAACTACCTTTCACCTCAATGTCTTCCTATAATAATCTCATCACCCCAAGACAAAGCTCAAAACCACCTTCTTTCAAACAACATACTTCCAGATACTCTAATTCGAAATAATTTTTTACTCCTCCAATATTCCCGTAACACCTTGTTTAAACTTCTGTATAGACCTTTATTATTGCCTTCTTTGTATGAGAATTAACAGTGCACATGTCAATTTCCCATTGCAGTGTGAACTCCTGGAGAGTGAGAGCCATGTCTTATTCATTCTTTATCTTATTCACAGCAGGCATTTGACAAATATTCATTGAATTGGACTGGATTGGAACTGGAATAAACACACCATCTACACATTCGTTATTGGGAATGCCCCCACAATTCCAGGGCAACTGCAATTGGTTTGGCCTTTCCCTTTCCAGATTTTCAGGCTTATTTTCCAGTGCTAGAAATAAACTAAAAATAATAAAACTAAAAACATAAAAACAAACCCCTTTGTAACCATTAAATTTCTATCAGACAGTGAATAAAGGACAGTTATCTAACATCTGAAATGCCCTTCCTTTTGGATACTGAGGAACTTAGAAATGTTCAGTTCTGTGATTGGGCCATGATCGCATCCTGATTCTGAATCCCTAAAACACAAAGGCAAGGCAGCTGGAGAGCCAGGATTGGAGTCCACCAGAAGAAGGCAGAGATAGAAACTCTCTCTTAGTTACCAAGGTTTCTCTTAGAAAACGTCATTCACACAAATCTGAATTCAAAGAGGCAACACCCAGGGTGAGCAACATTGATAAGGAAACTACAGAACTCTGATCAGGAAAATAAAATAAAAGACCATTCCCTCTTGTGTCTTGGTATTTTGGGTCAAAGTAGGGGTTGCAAGTCTGTATCTCTAACTAATTTACAGTATAAAGGTATTAAACAAAAATGCACAATACCTGGAGATTCTGCCTGAGGTCTTCATAATGTCATTACACAGGAAAGACTGTGGGCTTCATACTGTGGGAATGTCTTTTTGGCTTATATTATAAGCAGGAAGTACTTCTTCCCACCCAAGATCCCTCCCATGGTTTAGCTTGTAAGAAAAAGCAGTTCCAGCATGAGAAAACTCAGTTCCACCTTCTGGTATGGAGTCTGGCATGCAGTGTATGTTCAGGGCATGGCTATTATTGTGGCTTGCCACTAGAGAATCACAGGCTCACAGAAAAGCTAGAAATACTAATTTAAGGCAGGCAGTATATATACTGGTTAAAAGCATATATTTTAGGGTCAGATAAACCTGGGTTCAAATTCCAGTTCCTCCATCTACCAGCTGTGTGACCTTAGACAATGTCCTAAGGCTTCCTCTGCCTCATCTGTCACTTTGGAGATAATTACTGCACCTCCCTCATGGGTTTGTCATGAGGATTAAAAGAAATTATGCATATAGTAAATGCCTAAATAAGAGTGAGCTAGAATGAAAGCTAGTGAGGTCAGAAGTCACTGAACTCAAGTTCCAAACAAACAAGAACTTTATAGTTGATAAGGCCAGACCAGAAAATATGGACTGAAGCTGTAGGAGAAAACTTATGAAAAGGAGAAAATAAACTATTAGAAAGTATTGGGACAAACTCTAAAGCTTGGTTTGAGCTTGGAGTGTCGCCCAAGGCCAGAGTGGACACATGGTGTTCAGGAAGGAAAACCAATCAAGTTAATTTTCATCTCCTTGGAACATTTGCAAGCCGCCAGAATTCTTTTAAGTGTCAGAATGCATAACTGGGTAGTGCCCTCGATATAGAGAAAAAGTAAAAGAAACCTGAAGACAGCAAATGAACACTGAATTTATACATTCAAAATCAAATTCAGTGCCCTCTACATAAAACTTATCAAAACCTCAGGGTTTTCCTAAAGTTACATTTCAACCACGTAGCCTTTAAGGGAGTCAGCAAGACTGAATGTGCTGACATGGAAAGGATGGAAAGATACACATGTGACATGGTTTCAATGTGTGTCCTCTCCAAATCTCATGTTGAAATGTGATTCCTAATGTTGGAGGTGGGACCTGGTGAGAGGTGACTGGTCAGCCCCTTTAGCTGCTTAGCATCATCACCTTGGTGATAAGTGACTTCTCACTTTGAGTGCACATGAGATCTGTTTTTTTAAGAGTCTGGGACCTCCTCCATCTCTCTCCTGTTCTCTCTCTCACCATATGATGTGCCTGCTCCACCTTAGCTTTCCACCATTATTGTAAGCTTTCTGAGGGCTTCACCAGAAGCAGATGCCAGCACCAAACTTCCTGTACAACCTGTAGAGCCATGAGCCAAGTAAACCTCTTTTCTTTACAAATTACCCAGCTTCAGGTATTTCTTTATAGCAAAGCAAATGGCCTTCCATGTTGTAATATGGAAATGGATGTACAAAACTGTGTTTGCCATGCTCCAGTCTGTGTTTTCTAAGAAAGCATATATAAGTAAATGTGTGTGTTATCTACGTATACATATATGTATGAATGTATACATTACATACACACTTATATACATGTAGAAAATTTTTACAAGGATATGTAAGAAATTGTTATTGATGTTATACAAAGGAGTGAAACGAGGGGCTTAATGTGGAAGATGATCTTCTTTTCATTTTATATCCTTTTGTACTGTGCATTTTTACCATAAGTATGTATTATTTTTATAATTTAAAAAGGGACAACTCAGAAATAACTCTAAAAACTCAGTACATTGTACAGTACTTTGCATGAAGTAGGTCGCAGTCAATACTTGACTGAATGGATGAAAGTCACTCAATCACCACATCAGTTGGTATATGGGATGGCGGAAAAGCATATACAAAGAAGAGAAAAGTAATAAAAGGGGAGAATAGCAAGAAGCAACCTGGAGCAGTTTTCATTCCCTCCAAAGATAAAAAAAAAAAAAAAAAAAAAAGGAAGGAAAGTCACCAAAGGAAAAAGCTGACAAGTACCTTCCCCACCCCAGTGGCGCCTGCTGTCAAAAATTGCAATGTGCTTTGCAAATACTGTCAGCAGATCTGTGAGAGCATGTAAACAGAAGGCTCTTTAAAGAGTTAATCAAAGCTGTGCTGTGCTCCAAACAGGGAAGGAGCAGAGAGGAGGTTAATGTCCTCCTCCTGGCCATGAAAGATGCTTTGCCATGAGGATGCGTCTCAGTGAGGAGCCCAGGGACTACATGGAAAGTGCAGTAAAACACTCCACATCGGCAATAATAGATGCCATTTGTAGAACACTGCTTTCCCAAATATGAAAGTGTGTAACGAAATGCTTTTCCACAAAGAGCGGTAGAAATTACGGGTACAAAACCCTACTAGGTTATCCACTGTCTCTTAGATTGGATTTAATTCATATAAATCCTCATATGGATTTAACACTACATAAATCCTAATGCTTTCAATGATGTATAAGGGGGATTTACACTAATAAATCCTAAATCGAA
Organism: Colobus angolensis palliatus; assembly: GCF_000951035.1. Taxonomy (NCBI): domain Eukaryota; kingdom Metazoa; phylum Chordata; class Mammalia; order Primates; family Cercopithecidae; genus Colobus; species Colobus angolensis. The sequence continues at coordinate 1,889,683 of NW_012117254.1, forward strand.
AACACAGGCACAAAGCAACAATAGTAAATGCAAAGGAAAGAGAGTCACCTTCACTGATTCATCTTGATACACACCAAGGTAATTATGAACTGCCAGCATGTTTAAAACTTTAGGGTTTTTCCAAACACCGCATGTTCTCACTCATAGGTGGGAACTGAACAATGAGATCACTTGGACTCGGGAAGGGGAACATCACACACTGGGCTTAT